>NC_135417.1:10712500-11040000 GCF_051991245.1 Festucalex cinctus
ATAAACATATGCTTCAAAATTCCCCCCAAAAATAAGAGCTGGAATTTGTATTTTTGCCAAATTTTGCTGCTAATATTTTCCCTTTTTAGTGAAAATGAATATCGGCTCCAAATATCGGTTATCGGCGTCCTTGACTACTACTAATCGGTATCGGCACCGAAAAAACAAACAAACATATCGGTCTATCTCTAATTGTAATATGTGTTTTCAAGATTAATTGTTTAAAAATTTTGATATTAAAGTAGTACATTTTCAGAGGGAAAAAAAATCTGCATTTTTTTTTAAAAATTAGTCGTAAATATGTACATAAAGTTGTCTTTTTTAAAATAATTTTTTAAGTTATTTAATTTGTTTATTTTTAAGTTATGACTAACTTTAAAAATCTACACCCTTTTATTTTGAAAATATCCAACCTTTTAAAGAAAAGATACAACTTTATTCTTTCATAGTCAACAAGCAGTAGACCAAAAATATCATTTAAATTTGTAAAACTCAACTTGGTGGAACATAAACTATGAAGCGAATGCTGACTTAACCTGTAAAAATGTGGAAAAGTGCTCAAAAAAATTCCCCCAATGACGCACTGACGAAACTAATGTGGAAACAGGGCAAAAGTCACACGTTGGTTTGGCTAATAATCAAGCTTCCATTTGGGGGATTCAAAAAAAAAAGAAGAAAAGAAACCATTGTCACTTTATGGATGTCGGCACACAGCCAACGTGACCGCGAGACGCGTTATTGTCCATCTGCGTCGTTGACCATCCTGACCGGAGAATGTCAAATTACGGCGGTGAATCAGCTGTTTGTGACTGTGTGGCCGAATCCCGGAATGTTGGTGGACGGAAATTCACATTCCCCGTGTCTGAATCAGAACCACGTATTAACGAATGTTTTTTTTGTTTTTTTTGCTGTGTGTGCGTGTTTGCAGGCTGGCTCCGCAGTGTGTGGTCAACCCGCATCGCTCCGTGTTAGGCACGGGCAACTATGACGTCAACGTCATCATGGCGGCCCTGCAGAGCAGGGAGCTGGCAGCCGTGTGGTGGGACAAACGCAGGTTAGAAAAGTTAGTCATAATCGGCTGCCGATATGTTGGCGTTGACTTAAAAAAAAAAAAAATTACAAATGTCCTTCGAACCTGCAGGACGGTCCAGAGTCTGTGCATCTCCAAGGTTCAGGGCTTCATCCTCAACGTCCCGTCGTGCGTCTCGCTCGGCATCCTGTCCCTGCCGCTGCCGCGGCGGCGCCACTGGCTCGCCGTCCGCCAAGTCAACGGGCAGTACTACAACCTGGACTCCAAGCTGAAGAGTCCCGTGTGCATCGGCGGGGAAGCGGAACTACGGTAAAGGGGAAGAAGGAAACCCCGTTCGGGTTCACAATATTTAGCGAATGAAAGTTATGTTTTGATAGTGGAAGTTGGCGACGAGTTTTGCTCAGATCGACCAATCAGACGACAGGAAAATGCTGACATCAATGAGGGGAAAGTTGCTTTTTTTTTTTTTTTTTTTTTTAAATTAATTTTTTTAGATTAAAGGTGTCTATGCTTTAGATCAGTGGTGTCAAACATAAGGACTGCGGACTGGATCAGGCCCACGAGATGATTTTCTACAATTAAAAATAATAATAATAATAATAAAAAAATTGTACTGTAGGACTAATTAATCAGCTGGCCACAATCAAAATATATAAAATTTGTGAATCGTCCCAGATGTCATTATTTTACACACAACTGAAAGTTATGGTTTTATTATTATTTATTTTTGACCATAGACCAACAAACGTGTTAAATACGACACAAATTCAACGACTGGTAACGCAAATATATGACAAGGATTAGAGTCATTAACTGCGCCACGCAATGCATTCTGGGAACAATATATATGCAAAACGGGTAGATTGAACACATTTCCAGTTCCATTTGCATTTGTATTTTTTTTTTTGGGAACAATATGATTACAGCTGAGCTCCGTAATTTAGGGCTGGCACACAAAATAATAGCGAAAATCTGCGTATAATTGACGGCAATCATTTTTAAGTTATATATCGTTATTTTACCGATGCAGCCCACTTGGTAACATATTTTCCTCCATGCGGCCCCTGAGCTAACTTGAGTTTGACACTCCTGCTTTAAAGTAGTACAAATTTGCAGAAAAACTAAATATAAAGTAAATAAAATTTTATAGTTTTGAGGGAAAAAAAAAAAAAAGTCATATTTTGAAGTTGTATATTTTTCAAGAATAAGGTTGTGTAAAAATGTTTTTTCAAAATAAACTTGCAATATGTATTTTTTAAGATTAATTGTCTTGAGATTTTGAGATTAAAGTAGCACATTTTCAGGGGGGAAAAAAATCTGCATAAAAAAAAAAAAAATAGTCTTCTATGTTTCGGGTAATGATTGGTCGTTACCCGTTTCCTCAGCACAGGTGATGTCATCTTCAGTCGACAGCAAGTAGAGAAATTAGTTTTAAAAGGTATTAATTCATCAAAAATAATGAAGTTTTCACATTAATTATAGACAAAATAGTAACTTTTTTTTTTTTTTTTTTTTTTTTCCCTAAAGGTTTACAGAAAAAAAAAATCCTGTAAATTTATTGGAAAATATTCTACCACTTCACAACCCAAAATCTAATTGGTTGAAGAAATAATCGTGTTACTAATACAGTTGCGAAAAAAAATTGTAATTTCAAAGACCTTGGGCAGATTAGATTGACACGGCAACACACGGATGCTAAAATCTGATTGGACGAAAGATGTAACATTCACTTACATGTTCTCTCGCAGGACTTTCCTCAGCGAGCAGCTCTCCCACGACGTGGCGGAGATGCTCCTGGTGGTGCGGCGGGAGGTGGAGGAGGACGGCTCCTGGCTCAAACCCGACACCGCCGGTGACGCCGCAAACAGTACGGCGTGATAGCAAAAAAAGGACTTGATTTATTCTTTTTTTTATTTGATTTGATTTTTTAGAACACACCTCATGGCAGGAAAGTCTTCAGGGAACAAAAACAATTAACGACCACACGCGCCAAAGAGAAGCCTGTTTGGAAAGCCGTATGAGAATTGATTTCATATCCTTATTAAGTACTAGTTTGTCCTCACTAGTAAGACAACTTTGGCACACTAGTAAACATGCAGTTATGCTACTAGTGTGCCAAAGAGCGTACTAGCACACATCAAGGATATGAACTAAACGCTCAGACGTCTTTCCAATAAACTTGTGCACTTGTGACGTGAAGATCCAATGATTGTAACTTTTTCTCTGCAGCTAAGCTAACGTGGGGGGGGGAAGCCATTTTGGACATAATTGGATGGAGCGCTTTAGTAGTACAAAGTGCAGGCATGACATCATCGTAATAATAACAGTGACAGCTTATGATTGGATTTTTTATTTTTTTTTTGTAATGAGCTACTAGTACTACTAGTGAAACACTACGTTAACTAGTTGATTTTTATTCCGCTAGTAGTATTAGTAGCACACAGTTAACTAGTGAACAGTTTTCCCTCAGTAGTCAAAAGTGAGGACAGTGTACACTACTAGTAAGATTACACGAACGCTAGTTATGTCAAAAAAAATCAACAACGTTGAACTGACCAAGTCAAATGCCCGCTTCCTCGTGTCTCCTCTATTGATCTATGCATATTCTCGAAGAGTTACGCGTCTCTGTGGTGCAACACTTGTGACTTATTGACCGGCGACCTAAGTTTCTAACCTTGAAATGTATTTATAATAAAGTTTTGTTGTTTTAACACTCGGTCCGTGTTCCATTTTTACTTCCTTTTCAGCGACACGTTCAGGCAGTTGCTAATTTGCATATTTTTCTTTTTTTTTAACTTCTTTTACTGCATAAATATTTTAAAATAACTGACATTTTTTTTTTGCCTTTCATTTGTTTGCACAGTGCACAGGTTTTAAAACCTTAAAAGGGATACTTGACTCACTGAGCAGTAGTAAAAAGTGAATATTTTTTCAATAATTAATGTAACTTCATTATTTTTCATGTACAATGAATACCTTTAAAAAAAAAAAGTATTTGTTTTTTGTAACTGCGTTTTTTTTTTTTAAAGTAATTTTTCTTACTTGCTTTCGACTGATGACATCACCAGTGCTGAGGAAGTAGATAACGACCAATCATGGCGCACTTTACTGACCAAACCCAGAAAACAGGTGAGCCATGATTGGCCGCTACCTAATTCCTCAGCGCAGGTGATGTCATCATCAGTCGACAGCAAGTCGAAAAATTACTTTCTAAAGGTATTAATTGTACATGAAAAAAAATGAAGTTCGCAAATTCATTCTGGACAAAATATTAACTTTTCACTGTTGAAAATTGTTTAGAGTCAAGTATCCCTTTAAAAACAAAAAAACTATTCTCAATATTTTTTTTTCTTACTAACTGCATTGCTAATACAGGGGTGCCTAAAGTTCAATTTGTTCCATGACCACAATTGTAACTATATCTCAAATTATCCTTCCCCATTGGAATAAATAGAAAAGACATTAAACGGTTGCGGCCTGTGAAAAACTTTAAAAAAACAAACAAACAAAACTTTATTATACTTCAATAGTTTTTGCCCCATTTTTATTTTTTTTTATTTCGATTCAATGGACATTTTGCTGCTTCTTCTGGTATGTGCACCTTGGCCACCAGGGGGCAGTATAATACCAACACAGTTCTACACAAAGCTGGTCAAAACTCGTTGGTAAGCTCCAGGAATAGTTGTTCTTCACAGAGGATAAAGAACATGCAACATATGACTGTTTTTGTTCAACTTTCACTATACTTATTGTGGCTACAGATCGAGTTACCGCAAACGATCGAGTATGGTAATCGATACTTCGACACATCCCTTGTTTTCATCACATCTTAAACTGGTTCAAAATCAATAAGGCAAATGGCCATCATAGAAGGTTCCGTGCATCTGAGTTCAATGACTGTCAAAAACACATCAGGTTATTGTAGTAGTATTTTTTTTTTTTTATTTATTTATTTATTTATTATTCATATTAGACTCTTGAGTGTAAAAGGATGCCATTCAAAAGGAGCATTGAGAGTACAAACTCAATTGGAGGGGGGTTAACACGGTCAGTTGGGGGAGATGGTGGGAGGGGCTTGAGGAGGATTCAATGAAATCTCCAACATACAATAATATACACGCACGCACACACACCCCACACACACAAAAAAAAAAAAACATTTCGGAGACCCGATGCTGTGCTATGCAATGGGTATAAAAAGTCTACACACCCCTAGTAAAATGGCAGGTTTTGGGGGTTTAAAAAAAAATGAGAGCAAAAATAAAAAATAATTTCAATTTTTTTTTTTACACTATTCTAGAGGGGGAAGTAAAACCAAATAAGATGTGGTTGCAAAACTGTGCACATCCTAATTCTGAGTCGTCAGCGTTACGTTCAAAATGGCAGAAATCTTGTAGTCCGCTCGTTTCTCACCCTGCACATTAAGGATAAAAAACATTTGGAAATGATTTATGTTGGTGTAACTTTGTTTGAACCCGCAAAAAAAAAGCGGGCATTCGAACAGGGGTGTGTCGACTTTTTCTACCCACTGTACATTGGTTTTATTGCTATGTACCTGCTGTGGCTGCATGGGATTTGTAGTTCTTTTAAGGGTTCTCCGTTTCAAAGCAGGCTCTCGTAGCCCTCAACCACGGTGATTATTTTTCTTTTAAAAGAGAAATGATTATTATTCCGATATAGACAGTGAGATATACATAATACCATCAGGTCATACACAGAAAATACAGAATTACCACCTATAAAAAGCAATCATAAAAAATATATACCAAGTGAGGGGGGAACTGCATAACCATTAAAAGAAAAAAAAACAAATGTGCTTTGTTGCTACGTGCCAGTGCTTTTTCTACAACAATTTCATATTTATATATTTATATATATATGTATATAAAACGACTTTCAAATAAACGGGTGATACATTGAAGAATATAAAACTACATAACGTAGTCACGTCAAGACCATTCTCCACTTGCCTCACCACTGTTCACAGTTTACACAGTTTGGACAAACAAAGGGGGCGGGTTTGGTTTCCACAGTCCGGTTCACTCCTGCGCCATTTTTTTTTTTTTTTAATAAGTGCTTCTAATCATCAGAATTGTCAGAACAAGAATATTCAGACATTAAACGCAACACTAAAGCCTTCCTTTTGTTTCCTTAAGATTAGTTTCCCTTTGTTTTAAAGTGTCCATTCATATGAAAACTAAACATTTGTTTTCTTCTTCTATACATTTGCGAAGAAAAGAAAAAAAAAAAAAAAAGTTATCAACGTGAATACAGATTCCTCGAATGGGCGGGGTTAGGGTGTGATTGACTTCCCCCGTAACCAGTCAGCATGCTGGGAGAGTACTGCGGAGAGAGAGCACACGTGTCATTCAAACACGCAAAAGTCATCTGCAATTTATTTGTAAAGTTATTTGGAAATGGGTCGGAAAATGTTGACGGTCTTTTGCTAGAAACACTTTCAAAAATATTTTTAGCCTCTGTACTTTTAAGAAAAACAAATAAATAAATAAATAAATAAATAAATAAATTAAAAAAAATAAAATAAAATAAATAAAAGCTAAAGGCAAGACCCCGAGTGCTACGCCAGTCGTCTAATGCAGGGAAGGGGAACCTTCAACCCGTGGGCAACATCCAAAATCTTTTTTGAGTACAGTGGAACCCCGCACACTTGCCGTTCGGCACCCATGGAATTCACCTATATGTTTGTGTTTTGTTTTTTATGTTTTTGGTTTTCCCCCAATCAAATATTTGTTTTGTTTTTTTACCCTGTTTTTCCTGATTTCTTTTCGGGTAAAACAAATTTTTTTTTGTCCCATAATTTTTTTTTCAATTAAAGTTTTTTTTGTCTGTTTTTTTTTACGCTGTTTTTTGTGAATTTTTTTTTTTTAGAGTAAAACAAATGTTTTTTTTTCCCGTTAATAATATTTTGGTGTGTCAATTACTGTATTTGTGGAGTTTTGCTATTTGTTTTGCCACCATCTTGTGGCATCTTGGTACCACGAAACTAGAGTCTCCTCCAAAAATATTGGTCAATTGAATTGTTTTTGTTGTATAATTAAGACGTTTGGGTTTCAGATCAAAAGATGAAGACGATATGACGAATCATATCAATCACTGGACTTTAACCCAATAAATAGAGCATGCGTTTGACCTCCTGAAGAGGAGACTGAAAGGAGAAACACCCATAAAGGAAGCAAAAACTGAAAGAGGCTGCAGTAAAGTTGATGCTGTTATGTCATATTCACTTTAAGCTTAATTAATTTAATAATGTCTGTTTCAATACTTTTGAGAACTTCAACTTTTGTCTCATATTCATCTTTTGGTCTGAGACCCAAATGTCTTCACAACAAAAACAGGAATTGCCGTTCCAAAACTTTTGGAGGAGACTGTCTGGTGTAGTGAATTGAGGAGCTTAATATAGCCAAAAATAGTGCTTTGCCGCCATCTTGGGGTCACCAAGTACTCGTGAATATTCATGGCAGGGCACAGTCCCAGAGCAGAGTTCAATTGAGTGCATTGTTTAAAAAAACAAAATGATAAAAGTAAAACAAAGTGTCCCCAATCCTGCACTAGCGACGAGCACGATGATCAAAATGGCACACACAAGAACAGAGGAACTCACAGAGGGGGGTGGGGACTGCCTGTCAGTCAAGGGGAGGCTCTCATAGCCAGGGTTGCCATTGGAGGAAACGTTTGGAGTCCTGCGTAGAGAGAGTAGAAAGAAGACAAGGGGAGGAGGAGGAGGAGGAAGAGGAGGGATGGAGGATGAAGAAGACACGTCGAGAAAGACGGGAGACGGTGGCGGTGGCACGGGAGTCGAGGGCAGGTAAAAAAGGGAAGAGGGAGAATCAGCGGTTAGAGATCAAGCGCACAACCAAAAACTCGCTCTCGCTCTCATTTTTCACTCGCCGTGCATCTCCGCTTCCGACTGGAGGCGCACGCATCCACGCATCGGCATGCTTTTCACTTGACGCGCTCGTGAACGCGTGATGGAACCCCAGAAAGATTTTGGGTTTTTTTCGGGGGGCCGAAGTACTCCAACTCAGCAGAGAAGTGGACTGATTATTGTGCGTGCGCGAGCCACTTAGGTACACCTGTGCAATACAATAAGATCCAATTTCATGGTCATTATTATATCGTCACTTTGCTGTGAGGCAAAGCAAAATGATGATAATTTCTTCTTCATATGCGTATACAGAAGCCAGGCCTAAAGAGATATACGAATAGTTTGCACAATTGTACCAAATGTTTGTGGCATGCAGTGAAACTATTACATGATTGCCTTCCTCGAATATTGGCGTATTTCATATTCGTTTTTAACTTATACACTTTTTGTCCTCACTAGTAAGACAATTCAGCACTTTACAACAACTGTCTTACTACTACTTGTGCTGCTTTTTAATTTTTATTTTTTTTATTTTATTTTATTATTATTAATTCAATCTCTGGTGTAATAACTTTATTTATTGATTGATTTTTTTTAAAATTTTATTATCTGTTCTTATTGCTGCTGGATATGTAAATTTCCCAGAGGGAGCCATCCCAAAGGGATCAATAAAGTCAAGTCAAGTCTAAGTCTAGTGTGATCTTAAGCTGGATTTCAACATCGAACAGCTTCGAGATCCGTTGAAAGGGATATTTGACTCATCGCACAATTTTCAGCAGTGAAAAGTAAAAAGTATTTTTAAGTATTTTTTTTTACTTGCTGTCGACTGATGATGACATCACCTGTGCTGAGGAAGTAGGTCACGGCCAATCATGGCTCACCTGTGTTCTGGGTTTGGTCAGCAAACTGAGCACAAGTGATGTCATCATCAGTCGACAGCAAGTAGAAAACATTTGTTTTTAAAGGTACTAATTGCACATGAAAAATAATGATGTTACCACATTAATTATAGACAAAAAATTAACTATTTACTGCTGAAAATGGCTCAATGAGTCAAGTATTCATTTAAGGTCCGCGTACAAATACGGTATTTGTCTTCATTTGTAGGACAATTTTGTATTAACAACTACATGTTAATAGAGGCTACTAGACTACAGAATGACGCCTGCCTACTTAATTGGACTTAGTAGTGTTGTTAGTGCAGCACAAGAGTCAACTAGTAGCTTAAATTGTGATCTAGCAGGCCAAAAGTAGAACTAGTCGTGGAAAAACTACTAGTGAGGCACAACTCTTCCATGTGTTAATAACTGCATGCTACTAGTATAACTACTGACAAAATTCTACTGGTTAAAACTTCACTAGTACGACTAGTAGCATGCATTTGTAACTAGTGAACAATGTTGCCTTACAGTAAATGTCACTAGTTATCCTACTTGTATGCAGAAATGTCATACAGTAGTATATTAAAAAAAAAAAAAAAAAAAAAAAAAAAAAAGGTGTACAGCACATCATTTGTCTTAGTAGTGAGGACAAAGCGCATACTAGTGCATGGACCTAAACTATCTTTCATTCCATAACCTTGATATGTGCTCGTACGCTTTTTGTCCGCGCTAGCGAGACAATTAGATGCACTGAGTAGAACTCGGCCACACACTTGGAATAACGTACTAGTAGGACAACTAAATTGCGCTAGTGAAACATAAGTGTGCACTAGTTGACAACTGCATGCTACTAGCACTAGTAGTGGCATTTTAAAATTCGACTCGTTAGCATCTCACGCCTCACAAGTACTACTAGTAGCGCGCTGATGTCTGCTAGTGCACAATTTTGCAACATTTAGTTGTCGTACTAGTGTGCAGAAACGTCATACATGATTGGTAAAAACATTCCTAGTAAGACAGTTGGTCTACCAGTGCCCTCAACTGTCTTAGTAGTGAGGACAAACAATGTACTAATATATGGAATCAAATGGCTTTCCGTAGTGTGACTGCGCTTAAAAGATGTTAGAAGTGTGACGAGTCATGGAGAGGAAAAAAAAAAAAAAAAAAGCCAAGAGAGATCACAGTGAGCAGACAAGTGATGACAAGTGATGCGGAGGGTGGGGAAAGGTCAGTACCTACACGGGTTTTCTTGCCAATTTACCCCCACCCCTCAAATTCCCCTAAAAAAACAAACAAAAAACAAAAAAAACAGCAGTGGTCTTACTAGGTGGAGATCGTGACGCCGCAATTTCGAGTCGAGGGGGGAAAAGGGGAAAGAAAAAAGAAAATAATAATCGGGCCTGCGTGGTCTGTCCTGAAAACACTCGAGACAGACGGACGGATTGGACAGACACACGGGCAGACAGACGGACGGACAGACAGACAGACAGACAGGCCTCTGCAGTTGTGTCCGCTCCTCTGTCTACACTGTCGTCCATGTTGACCTGTCTGTGTGTCTGTCTGCGCAGGAGCGACTAGAGTGCTGCGTGTGTAACAGCGCGTGGTGCTGCGAGCAAGTGTGACGAGGCTCGCTGACTGCCTCTCCTCTCGTGTGTCCTACTTCGAGTCAAACTTGGATATGATGGAGGGGGAACGTGGAATTGGAATGCAGACTGAGCGGACACAACATTAGGGACACCTGCACAATCCAACCAGATCCCAAAAGAGAGCGGGATGAAAAAAAAACAAAAAACCCCCACAAATAATGCTCAGTAAGAGAGCTTTTCATTTCACTTTGATTGCTGTTGTAAGTTGCAGTGGTGTAATACTGCATTCACTCACAAACTACCACTATTACTACTACTTTATGCAATGCTACTAATATTTCAATTTCTACATCATCTATTACAATTTCTTCAACTATGCTACTACTTCTACATCAACTCCTACTACTTCCACCACATCAATACTTTTTCTACTATCTCCAATACTACCTGTACTACTACTAGTTCCCAAACTACTTTCAATACTGTTTCTACGAAAATTTCTACAACAGCGACTATTTGTACTACCTTTCACTACTATTTATACTACTTCTATCACAACTACTACTAGTACTTGTGCTCATACTACTAGGAGTATCAAATCAAGGTCGAGAAAGTAAAAAAAACTGCCACAGTTTGGCAGGTAAACGAGCTCTTGAGTAGAAGCACTTGTTGCTAAAACCAAACTGTGGCCAGATTTTTACTTACTGGTCCTGGATTTGACACCACTGGCTACGGCTAATAATAGTAAAAATAATGATAGCTAGCTAGAGAGAGAGCTAGATCAAAGGTTATCTAGCTAGAGAGAGAGCGAGAGAGAGAGCGAGAGAGAGAGAGAGAGAGAGAGAGAGAGAGAGAGAGAGAGAGAGCTAGATATAACGTTATCCCAGCTCGAGAGAGAGCTAGGTAGAAGGTTAGCTAGCTAGAGAGCGCGCTAGGTAGAAGATTAGCTAGCTAAAGAGAGCGCTAGGTAGAAAGTTAGCTAGCGTGAGAGCTAGATAGAAGGTCAGCTTGCTAGCAAGAGTGCTAGGTAGAAGGTTAGCTAGCTAGAGAGAGTGCTAGATAGAAAGTTAGCTAGCTAGAGAGAGCGCTAGGTAGAAGGTTAGCTAGCTAGAGAGTCCTAGATCGAAGGTTAGCGAGCTAGAGAGAGAGAGAGCTAGACAGAAGGTTAGCTAGCTAGAGAGAGCGAGATAGATAGAAGGTTCGCTAGCGTGATAGCTAGATAACAAGCTACATTGCTAGCTAGATAGATAAAGAGTTGTTTTACACCACTGCAAATTACAGCTAACCTTTGGTACCACCCTTCAATTAGATTTCATTAGATTGTGCAAGCGTACCTAATATTGTTGCTGGTCGGTATATGTAAAATATGTGAGCCTACACATGATTTGTTTGCTTTCTGGACTCTACTGCAACATCTGGAAGTTTCTGTCTGTCTGTCTGTCTGTCTGCGTGTCCGTGTGTCTGGTGTTACTCACGGAAGGGGCGGCGCGCTAGAAAAGGGGGGTGTCCACCCGGCCCCCGGGTAATTATAGAAGGGGGCCATGGCCCCGCGCTGAGACCCCGAGGCCGTCTGTCTACGTGCCTGATGGGTGGTGAAGGGGTCCTCACTCTCGCTGTCCGAGTCCTCGTACTCTTCCGAATCGCTGGCGAAACGGCGGCCATGGAAGAGAGAGAGATGGAGATGTGTGAGGATGGATGGCTAACAGAGAGAAGGTGGATCACGATGAAACATTAATAGGACCGGTAATTATTTAAGTCTTTTTTTTGTTTTTTGTTTTTTTGTTGCTGATTTAAACATGCATGGGAGCACTCAGTGTGACAGCAGACCAAAATAAAGAATGATGCTAGTGATATGCAGGTGAACAACATTAATAAACAAGGGCAGGAATATTCCAGGTGGCAGAATTTGATCTAAATCGAGTGGATGCTGTCAAAGCTTCGCGAGACATAGTATTCAAAGTAAAAGATTGAGGAACCAAACTTCCTGCATCAGCTTGATGGCAGACATTTTCTCATATGTATGTTTGGTTGAATTGTAGCAGTAAAATAACAAAATATAATAGCTAGCCAGCTAGTAGAAGACAATGCGCTAGCCATTTCAGTATTTCAATAGCAATGTGGGAATTTCCACCACGTCTATTTTGAAATTAACTTACCTGTTGTAATGTGACGTCACACATTAAAACTACAGCGGCAAAGCTAAAATTGTGTAACATGAGAACATACTTATAATCTGGGGTAACAGTAAGATGACATTTTTTATTTATTTTTTTGTCATCCTCCCTCACCTTGGGAAGCTCCTCCAGGCACCGGGCAGAGAGCAAAGAATGGCAGTGAAGGCCAGAGCCGAGAGGAACGAGTACAGCGAGAGGTAGAGCAGTCCCTCCATCCCGTCATAGCATAAACCTTTCAGTGAGTCGATGTAGTCCTACACGTTATAAAAAACAAAACAAAAAAAACAATGTGGATTGATGATGTACAGTACGGCTTCTAGAAGTGTGACGTTGAGATTGTTCTGGATTATGTCCCCACTGAACGGCCAGCAACCAAATTCACTGCGTCTCACCTTGTTGAGGCCTCGGCAGTTCAGCAGCGCCACCAACTGATGGAAGTTGCCCTCTGTGCTGTTGAGAATCTGTTGAACATCCCTGAGTGATTTCTGCAAAGTGTCCCATGAGTGGGAAATTAATTAAATTAATACAAGTACATGATGACTGATTTTTTTTTCAGGATGACTTGAACCCACCTCAGCTTTGGGGAACTGCGTGAGGGCGTTACGTTCCACGCTGGAAAGGTGCGTGTGGATGTTGGACAGCGCCCTCTGCGACTGGGTGAGGAGCTGAAGACGGAGCGTGAAGATTTATTGATGAGTGTCGCACTCCAGCAAGACATTATGACATTAAGTTTGAAATGCAGTCCGATCGCTAACATCAAGTGAGCATTAGTACACTTGTAATCAAGTCCAGGTAAGAACGTTTTGGAAATTCTGCGTTTACAGAAAGGACTTGAAATGCATGTAACCCAATGAATCCGGATTCCCCCCTCATCATATAAATCACACTTTTAATTTAAGTTTAAGTTTAATTTAGACTTAGACTTGACTTTATTGATCTCTTTGGGATGGCTCCCTCTAGGAAATTTACATATCCAGCAGCAATAAGAACAGATAATAAAATAAAAAATAATTAAATCAATAAATAAGGTTACACCAGAGATTTAATTAATAATAATAATAATAATAATAATAATAATAATAATAATAATTAAAATAAAAAATAAAAATTCAATCAATCAATTTAAGAGTTAATGTTGTCTAATAGTAATGTGACAAATATTCAAAGACATTTTTTTATCTTCTGCAAAGAACGACAAATATTACTGTTGCTGACAAAGGAGTAACTTGTGACCAACTCCATGTATATAACCGTATCTGCATTATACTGCCCCCAGGTGGCCATGGCATGCACACCAGAAGGAGCAGCACAGATTATGAAATTAAAGCAAAAAATGCTGCAAAACTTTTAGACTTTTTACATAGTCACCCTCCTAAAATAATTATTTTATCTTATTTATTTTTATTTATGTATGTATTATTTATTATACTTTATTTATGTATTATTTTTTTATTTTATTATGTATTTATTAATTTTTATTTCATTTTATCATTATTTATTTATTATTTATATTTATTTCATATTATTATTATTTATTTATTATTTATATCTATTTGTTTATTTATTTATTTTTTTGTTTTGTTTAGAATTTTGGATAGAGCTCACTAGTGGCACTCATTAGATCGTGTAAGTGCTGTGCTCATGCATGGGCATATTATACAGGGAAGGTATAGAACTCTTGGTACCTGCTGGAACGGACTGTTCATGCGTCGGCTGCAGGTCAGGTAATAATCCAGCACATCTGAGCGGCAAACAGAGCGAGAACACAAAGGAGGTCATGTGGGATTATCCAGCATCATTGTGGTGATGTGGGCACGACAGAGAGAGCAAACAACAACAACCAGGTTTGTTTTTTTGGTTTTGTTTTGGTTGGGGGCGGGGTTGGCAAAGGGATACCTGAGCTGGTTCCCGTGTTGAAGTTTGTGGAGTTGAGCACAAACATGTTTGGATCGGTGCAGAAGTCGCTGAGGGCCTGACGAGGAAAGAAGAAAGAGAGATGGCGTTAAGCAGACACGCTGACCGAGTGACATACTTCCCTCCTGACATATCCGACAGGATGCAGATGGCGCGCGGCCACAAATTGACGCAACGCTGATGTCGTCAATAAACCTACACCAGCCTTCGCATATTAGCATAAAGGCCTCCAAATCGTCAATATGCTGTACATGAGCGGCCTTTTTTTGTTGGTCGAAACGCTATCAGAACAACTGACCTACATTCACAACCTAAATTTTAATATTTAGGCAAAACACGGTTAATTTCGATAGTATTGGTCGGCCGCACATTATTTTCACAAATGATTCATCAATTTAAGGTGTTGAAAAATAGCTTGTGAAGATATCAACTCTTGGACGCTGAACTGCCGAAAGGGTTTGTAAAACTCCTCCCCTTCTTCCCTCACTCCGCGGGAGCCGTGTGGCATTATGTCACCTCAAGATTGAAAAGGCTGGACATTTTTTCGAGACAAAAATGAATGCAAATAGGATAAGATACATTTGAGTAAGCCAACTTTGTTAAAACTAGAATCGCTTCGATGCAGAAGGACCTGGTCCGCCACAAAGACACGTTTACATGCAGATTCATTTTCATGTACGTAAATAAATAAAAGGCAAAATACCAACTTGAATGAAGCAGTGTTTGGTAACATAAGCCAGTTTTTTTTCTTCTTTTGATGATCATTTTGTTTCCATGAAGTCGTGTTTATTCCCAACAGTTCAGTCTTTTCACATGCTTTTCTTAGGTTAAGGCTCTAGCTAATAACTCAGAGTTATGTAAATTGTTGTTTTTTTCGTAATGTACCCCAGACCTGTGTCCATGAGAAAGATGGAGAAGCTGAAAGTAAGAAAAGCGTGGTGGACAAGTTGGCAGTTAAGGAAAAACAGTTTAACCGTATTTCTTTAATCATATAGTATTATATTTTTACTGTTTATTTTTTTATTTTTATTTTTTATAAGGTACAAGTGACCCAACAAAGACACTAGCCACCATTTGACCAATTTCAGGCATACCAGAATATATTCTTTATCCTCCGCAAAGAACGACATCTCCATGTACAGGGTCAGGCAAAATGATCCGACACATTTGTAGGTTTAATAAACGACAAATAAAGTAAAGAAATAAAGCAGTGTTTTTATTTTCAAAAAGTACGTATAATGCCTTTTTGTTTTGTTCCTGTATAGTGCCATTATTTTTTGTTTCTTTTTCAGTTGATGCCATGAATTGGACTGGTGAACATCACGCTTTCATTGTGGAAACGTTTATCAAAACAAATGAATCTGTAACTGCAACACAACGAGCGTTCCGTTTGCACTTCAAACTTGGTATTATTTATGCATTTATTTATTTTTTTTATTCACTCGCCTACTTCTTATTAATATACTGATGTAAAATGTATTTATTTGTTAAAAAAAAACAACAAACAAACCTGTATACGCACTTCAAAATGTTTGCTTTGTTCTTGTTTTGTTACCTTATTCTTTACTGCACAACCGATATTTATGTTTATGTACAACACTTTGTATACAGCAATGCCTGTAATTAAAGCGCTTTATAAATAATGTTGAGTTAGTTGAGTAATATTGTTGTTTGGTGGTGTGCTGTTAGATTTTTCTAATGACTCAATAAAGGCTGCTGCATAATAAACTACTGCACCCTGCTGTATGCACTCACCAGAAGAGGGAGTGATAGTCCCACAGAGGGGCCCCGCTCTGGCGGGTAAAAGTGGCCACCAAGGACATAAAAAAAACTGGGCCGGCCCACAGCGAGCCCTTTGTTTCCTTATCACTAGCCAGGGACAGAGCGTCTCTGTGTGGACTAACAGGCTTTGGGACATCTCCCACCAGCTCCGCGTGACACAAAACAGGCAGCAGAGCAGAAAAACAGCCACTATTTGGCCTCTTTACACATTCTTTCGCGGCCAAAGCTGGAAATGGAGATGAAACGCTCCCAATAAATGTCAAAAAAGGTTACGACTTCCTCCCGTTTCGCTGTCAACGGATTGCACTTTTGCCGTTCGCGTTTGATCCGAGCGAAATCCCCAGAGGGCCCGAGGAGAGAGGCGTGAAGCCGCCGTTGGTTCGCAGCCTCTCCTCCTCGTCTTCCGCCATCTTTCCGAGTCGTCGTCCTCCCTCCGCCCTCGCTCCCGCTCCGAGCACTTCCCTTCATCTTCCATCTTTTTACGTCTCCGAGCCAAACGCCCACGCATCCACCGGCGCACGACTTGCTCGCAGACGCTGCTCGTGCACACGCGCATTGAATTTTTAATCTCTGCCCCAATTTTGCTGCCTTTTTGGGGCTCTGCCATCACTGCGGCGCTCCCTTTGAGGTTCTCGGTTCGACACAATGGGTGCGGAGAGCTCGCACGCTGGCTGCGGCTCGGCCTGCCGTCCGGGGTCAAGCTCACCAAACGAAAAAATAAGTAACAAAAAAAAAAAAAGTACAAATACTTTGTTAATGTACAGCAGGGGTGTCCAAACTACGGCCCAGCGGTCATTTGCGGCCCGCCGTCCATTTTTCAGTGGCCTGCGACGTATGCTAAAAATGGCATTTGACTCAGTTCAAATAAAATAAACAAAACAAAAATGTTTGGAGATGGTCAAAGTAAGAAGGGAGGGTATCGAAAAGCAGGTGCCATTAAAGGTTATTTCAGTTGACGAAAAACTAATGAAAAAACTAAAACTAAAATTCAAGAAACAATATTGTTACCGAAATTAAATAAAAACGAAAATGCTTGTTAAGAAACAAAAACTAATTGAAACTACATTTGATGTTTACAAAACTAACTAAAACTAACTAGAATTATAGCAAACATGTCCTTCGTTTCAGTCTTTGGTAATTAATTGAATGCATGAGCCTTTGGGGATGATTATTAATGTGATTTTTAGTCGATTTATTTTGATATAAACCGGAATAATGACGTTTGAAAGTATATCACACAGAAGTGATGTCATCTAGCAGCAGCCAATAGAAAAGCACCAAAAGATGACGTTGCTCACATGGTGTTTTTTAAATATTGCGCACAATACACATTTAAAAAAAAAAAAATAAAAAAAAAAATAACTCTAATACTGAAACTAAAAAACTAAACTTTTTTTTTTTTTTTTTAAAGAACTAAACTAATACAAACTAACAGAACCACCCTGAAAACTAATAAAATCTAACTAAAATGAAAAAATCCAATTGGTTTATATACTGTAGCATTTTTCTAATGCAAAAGCACAAATAAATTATTTGTACCATTTTTAGGACTAAACACAATTTCTCTTCAGAACATTATGCGGCCCTTAGGTCCTTCTGATTTTCTGTATGTGGCCCTCAAATGAAAAAGTTTGGACACTCCTGATGTACAGTATTAAAATAAAATGAATAAAAAAAAATACATTAAATTAACAATTGATTTTCAATTCAGTGGCAGTGAATGAGTTAACTTAAAGTTCTCACTGCCAGCGCAGTTCAAATGGATCGATAACATCCATAGCTGTCAATGGAAGTGATTGAATTCAGTACCAAGCTTGAGTACTTCTGTCACTTATTACATCCCCATTTTCTCCACTTTCAGCTCATCTTTCCATCAGATCGTTTTTACGGCGTCCACTCACCACCACGGTGGCCGTCTCCAGGCTCAGCGAGCCCCAGCTTAGGAAGAGAGCCAGCCAGGCCAGCACCGTCATCCTGCAGGAAAATAGTGCAAACACGTCAGAAGGGGCACACATGTGGACGAAGACGCAAATGCGTGTTTTGTTTACGCACAAAATGAGCAGCCATCGCGCTTGCTTGGCCAGCCCCAGCAGGATGAACAGACACACGATGAGGTCGAGCAGCAGCAGCATGACGTATGACAACCACCTAAAAAACATGAACCGGCAAAGATTTTCCCTTTATTTATTTCCAAGGTTTAGCAAAGGCATGTAAACACAGCGCTTTCCTTTCCTGGGGACAGGAATGCGTGGTTAGGATGTTGTGGTCAAAAGGGCTGTTCAAGTGCATCATTTTCTCGTTTGCGCGGTTTGTTTATGTAAAGGCGCACTCAAGTCCAGCTGTTGTGAGATGGATAAATCTCACAATGCATTGAGGGACATAATGTGCGGTTAAAAGCCAAATGGTGCCATTAAAAGGGAAGTTTTTAATGGACTCCCACAAAAACCCAAATGAAGAAACGACACATTTATGTGCGGTTTGGCTAGAATTCTTTAAAAAAAAAAAAAAAAAAGAATAAAGACTTTTAAAAGTGTCTATTGAGACTTTTTGAGCTAACTTTTAAAAATTAAAAATTAACAAATAAAATCTGACTTCAAAATAGTGTAAGAATAAAACCATTATCTCCACTCTCAAAAAAAGAATGTATTATTTTTTATGATTAACTGATATAAAAAAACAAGTAAATAAAACGAGGCTTCAAAACAGTGTAAGAATTAAACCATTATCTCCACTCTCAAAAAATAAATCATTATTTTTTAATCAATTATCATTAATGAACTGATTAAAAATTAACAAGCAAATAAAATGAGACTTCAAAATAGTGTAAGAATTAAACCATTATCTCCACTCTCAAAAAAAGAATGTATTATTTTTTATGATTAACTGATATAAAAAAACAAGTAAATAAAACGAGGCTTCAAAACAGTGTAAGAATTAAACCATTATCTCCACTCTCAAAAAATAAATCATTATTTTTTAATTAATTATCATTAATGAACTGATTAAAAATTAACAAGCAAATAAAATGAGACTTCAAAATAGTGTAAGAATTAAACCATTATCTCCACTCTCAAAAATACATTTAGTGTTTTTTAAATTAATTATTATTAATTAATTGATTACAAATTAACAAGTAAATAAAATTAAGCTTCAAAATAGTGTAAGAATTAAACCATTATCTCCACTCTCAAAAAAAAAATGTATTTTTTTTAAATTATTATTAATTGATTAAAAATTAACAAGTAAACAGGGCAGCAACCACCCCTCTCTAGTCAAGTCAAGGAAAACTTGAAGTGACGGCACCTGTTTTATGATGAGGTGGCATAAAGCTATATATTAAAAAATATATATATAAAAAAATCTGTTGGCAGACATCTGTGAATGCTGAACCACTAAAATTTTGCATTAAAAAACAAACAAACTAGCAAACCTACACACAAAAAAACAAAACAATAAAAGGCAACTGTATTTGAAAAACAAAAAGTCCAAACAAAATCTAAAACAACACTTTACGACAAATTCCAAACGATTATATTCTTGTGTGTGGCTCCCCCTCACCTGTAGTCCTCATTCATCATTAACGTGTTGGCGGCCCAGCCGGGTGAAAAGGGGCCGGGCAGCAGGCCGCCCGAGGGCGCCACCGTGGGGGCCACCGAGGGCGGCACGGGGGTCAAAGGTATGATGGAGGCCCCGCTGACGCCGCTGTCGTTGGCCAGCCCCGCGTCCAAGCCGGACCGAGCCACGGAGATGGACGAGAGCAGATTGATGACGTTCTCGGATAACCGCCGGCAGTTCCGCGTGGAAACCAGGAAGGGTTTGCTGCCCGTAAACATCTCCTCCATTGTGGTCAGTGGGCCCGAGACGGACAGCTGCAGACCATTGATCGTGTCCGAAATCTGGAAAAGGGAGGAGGAGGAGGAGGATGTGAGTAAACCACAAATTTGGCATGCTGTAAAGCTGCGGCTGGATTTGCGACAGATAAATGAAGATCCTCCTTTGTCTGCGCCACAAGTATGCCTCAAGTACTTCAGTAAGTTGACTAACACATTCTTCTATATGGACAAAAGTTCAAGACTTTGCAACTTGGTGACAATTGCATGCTTACAACTTTGTGGGGACAGTTTGGGAATTGCCGTTATCGCTTAGGTGCAACCTCACTCGTGGTGGGACATAAACTACAATTACACTTTGTTACAGTCCTTATTTGAGTAACGTACTTAAGTCTTATGTAAGAGAAATGCTTGTCAAAGCCAAGAATCAAGATTTTCTTTTGCCATCCTAAAATGAATAAATCAGATTCTAGTACTCAAAAATTGTCCGTCTAATTTGAAAAACATACAAAAGGTAAGCTGTAGTTTTTTTCCTTTGTCGTGACAATAATTTGTTTATTTCTTACTAACTCAACTTTTGAATGAAACAATATAGGATCAGGTCCGTGACTATAATGAATGAATAATAGAATCACTTTTTTTTTATTTTAATGTACCATCTTTTTTCATGTGTGGCTGCATTTTTATATCCTCCTGACTACCAGGAAAAAAAGAATATATTGTCCAGTCATGTTTATTTTGATATTCCCCAGTCTTTATGAAGTAACTGGAATACTGCAAAATACATTTTTTGAAAAAAAAAAGAAAAAAAAAAGATTTTATTTTTAAGTTATGATATGTCCACTACAAAGGACTTTTTTTTTTTAATTAAATGATAAGCTCAAATACAGTTAAAATAATTCAAACAATACTTTAATGTGTTCTTAAGAGGCTTATAGAAAACATGCTAACATTTGAAGCCTAAATTTGTTCAATATAAAGTGTTTGCACTGAGGGAAGCCATTTTCTTTTATGATGCAATCAAAGGTAGCAAAGCCCCACCCCTACACATTTCGTATCATTGAAAAGTGCTGATTGTCCTCTATAGAGCACAAAAGGAGTTCATTCAATCATGTGCACAGGGTGGGAGATGTTCAGGTGTAAAAATGTCCACTACAGAGGACAAATTTGAATTGCTGGTAGTCAGGAGGATATAACAGAGTTAATGAAGAAGTCAACTTTTTTACCTAAGTGTGTGTGCGCACGTGTGTTTGTGTGCTTAAGTGGAGCAGACCATCCTCCTAATAGCGCAACTCAGATCAGATCAGCAGCACCTGTACTCAGCGGTCCTGAAGTTCATCAAACATTCAGCGTACTTTTATTTTCTTCCTTGCCGTGCAACTGCACTTCAAAGTAGCTCACATGCCTTACTCACTTATTTTGACACCGGCTTTTACCGCAGTAAATGAGCAAAATGCTGATTCATTGTGTCAAATTCACTTTTGACTTGACAGTCTGAGGTGTTAATGTCACATGTTTATTATTGTTGCTGGGCTGTTGTTTCAGCTTTTTTTTCTTCCTGTACACGGCCTATAGTCCACTTTTTAATCCCAAATGTAAAGTTTATCAAATCAGAAGTTGCCTGAGATGGGCCAAATAAACATTTTGAATAGTTCAATATGTCTGCTATCAGATTTATGTCACATTTTTGTCCAATATCGACAACGTTTAGAACTGTGACATGATAGTCCCAACTGCAAAGGCATAATAGATGGATTTGACTGACCTGTAACATTAACACAGTGCTCCGGAAGGAGGACAATTAGCAGAGTGACACACTAACCACTGTTTGACCGGGGGGGGGGGGGGGGGGGGAATCAATCAGAAAGACATTTGTATGCCATTTTGTGTCACACTCAACACGCACACACAAGCGGCGTCAAGCTGGGCAGGGATCCTGCATGACATTTTACTTGCGGAGAGCGCCACTCACCAGCAAATCGATGGAAGCTAGCGTGTAATTGGCTGTGAGGAGAGACGAGGTCAACTGATACATCCCATCATTAGCCTCGCTGTTGCCATAGAAACCGATGCCTATGGCAACACTGCAAAAGAAGGGAGGGAGAGGAGAAGGGGGAGAAAAAAAAAAAAGAGGAAACGTGAAAAGACTGTGGGAGGTGTGCGCGCATATGAGAGCAGATAGCAGATGCGTGAAGTGTAATGTCTGACTGTACATTCGAAACGAACGAGACGGAAAGGATGCGACACGTCCTTGGCGAATGCGCAAACTGCAACAGCGATCAAACAGACGACTCTTGAAGGGAACGTTAACCATAGCGACATGTTTACACATCATTCGCTTATTCAAATATTCAGATTAAGGCTCGGGCCAGATGTTCATCAAATCCCCTCCGACCAGAGACGAATGGTATGACCCAATCTCCCATATAACGTGACCCAGATTAGAAAGCGTGGGGGGGGGGAGAGAAACGTCTGTGTGTGTGTTTTGTGCATTGGAAGCTGCCCAACGTGAACGTCACTTCAAATCTCGGAGACGAATAGGCCACCATCTGTATACGGAAGCCAGACTCATGTAAACATCAACGATTGATTACAATTACACGAGGCTCCATAAGGGGGGAGACACGGACCGCACGTATATGATGACATCATTCGGATCCGGCATGTACGTCATGCACCGCGATGCGCCCCGTCGATTTGCATGCATGTCCAGAAGGGATGTAACGATATCCAAATGTCACGATGCGGTATTATCACGATATGAAGCTCACGATACAATAATTATCACAATATTGTGGGGAGGTTGTCGATATTTAAAAATGGTCACAATATTGTAAAAAAAAAAAAAAAAAAAAAAAAAACACAATATTGTGCTTTTGTACATAACATCAATTTTATGTTCTTATTATTATTATTATTATTATTATTATTATTATTATTATGTTGTTAATGTACGCACACATTGAGTTCATCCACATATTGACTTGCTTCACAGGCATATTACGTTCTCCTTCATCTGATCATTAGTGTAGATTTTAAACATAGAAGGGCAAAAACATCCCTAATCAAAATTAAATTGCACTAAAAAAAAAAAAAACTAGCCACCAGAGGGTTGCTAGAACTACTCAAATGGAAATCAACCTGAGTTTTTGAACAGTTGCGTTGCATTAAAATATCGTGAACATGACGACGACGATATTGTGGCAGTTTTGATATCGCGCTTATCGCAATGGGCCAGACATGAGAGGGACAAAATATTAGCAACGCAAACGTGTGACGCAGCGCGGTTGCAAACTACAATCACAATAATGAACAATAAAGTAACATTCATCAAAACTATTTTAACGGCATCAATACATTGTAAATTGCAAACATCGTGTTCTTATAGTTGTGGAATTGTTACATATTGAAGGCCAAAATGAATGCTGTATACAATTTAAAGTGCATTTCTATTTGTTGAATTGGTAACTTTTATCTGGACGTGACACATGAAAGTGGCATGACACAATACTGACCTTTGCTGCTTGTGTTAATAAGCACATAAATACGCGTCGTCACGTCACGGGGCGAGTTTGGCAAACAAGCAGCACAATATGACAGTCAGATGTCAAGTAGGTGTCCCTTTGCTCCTAGTGACTTTGGTGACTAAAAAGCACATGACGACGATGAAGATGATGACAACATGATTCACAAGCTTTGCTGCCGCCGCTCACCCTTCAGTAAATGCCTGCGGCTGCGTTGTTGTTGTTGTGGTTGGTTGACATCAACGTGCCGCTATATCATATTGATGTCACTTCCCGTTTTGGATTCTTTTTATACGCAAATATTGTACTGAGTGCACTTAGTCACAAATGATGTCTTGCTTGTTTTGTTTTGTTTTCCCCGGGATAGGATTATCAAAAACGGTAGCATTGTGGAATCTAAGACGACTGGTGAAAGGCATTCTTTTCCTAGCATTATAAAAAAGGCTTTTAAAAAGTGATTTGAATTGAATAAATAATTCAACATACTATGTATCACAAAATTATGGAAAATATAAATATTTTGTAGAAAAAAAAATACAAATGCTACTTAATAATGACACGCCTAGCAATAAAATTCAAGTGTTTTTGTCATCTTTTTTGGCACCTTGTAAGTAACAAACAGCAGCAGCAATAGTGGATTTAAAAAGACTAGTTAAAAAACAACAACAACAACAAATGTTTGCGACCCTGCTCTTTCGTGGATTTTTCTGCTAACTTTGGTCTGAATGTCGTTTATAACGGATGCAATTCCACTCTCGATCACTAGATGGTGGCACACATTTAATTTGAAATGCTGTAAATTTGCAGGAAGAAGAACAAACCAGCACAGCCTGAAAATATTGAACGTCATCTGCTTTTCCTGATTTTTTGTACGACTATAGAAAGCGATGGCTGTAATTTAATTTTATGATGTGCAGCTTCGTACATGATAATTGATTTAAATTGTCAGATACTAAGTTTGATAGTTTGGGGGGAAAAAATATTTTTAAACACACTGAGAGATTAGTAGAAATGTTTGTTTTGCTCTTTTCTCAATATATTATACATTTGAATGTATTTGTATTTAACTCATTTGCTCCCAATAACGTGTAAATATGTTTTTTTTTATGTTTTAAGTGTCCCAAAGACGTATTTATACGGGTTTTTTTGTTTGTTTGTTTGTTTTTAACTGATGAAAGAAGAGACTTTAATCTTTCTTTTTATAGGTTCCATGTTTTTATAGCAATAGAACACAATATTCTGTGAGCCTTGCAAAATCAGTCAAAATCCAGTAAAAGAGCCGGGAGCGAACGGGATTGCGAAATGTGAAAATGGCTGCGAGTGAATGAGTTAAAATTGTAATTATGTGTAATGAATGCTAATAAAACATTCCGAGGGAGTATTCAAATAGGATATTTCTATATCGCAGGAGGGATTACTGTATTTTTATAAATTGATTAGGAACAAATTTTTAGGACAACTTTCTGTTTGACGCAGTTTGATTAATTCATGTGTAACTAATGTTTGGCTTCCTAACGTATTTTTCTCGTCAGATGATTTGTACTGTTCCTTCCTCACAATTTCTCCATCTCTCCGAACATGTACCACATGAATTCCTCGGAATGCCTTCAACCTGCTAGCCACCCAGACTGATCAGTCCGCAATTCCACTACATTGCAGAGGTCAGGGAAGCGCATCGCCACGGCCGCGCCGTTTGAAAAAAAAATAAATAAATAAATAAAAATGCCACGTGCGTCCGCCTCCTCACCAGCATAACGTGACAGACGCCACGGCCACCCACGTGACGCAGCAGATCCCTCGGCCCTTCTTGCCGCTGTAGCCGTGACCCGTGCTGCCGTCTTCGTCCTCCTCCTCCTCCTCGGATCCCTCGCCGCGGTCGCCACGGTGACAGCAGCAGTAGTGTATGAGGAAGGACAGAACCACCAAGAGGGAGATAACGAGGGCGATGGCCGATAAACTGGACAAAACCAGCAGGGTCTGACGGAATAAAACGACAACGTGAGCGAGGGGGGGGGGGCTCTGATGAATGATCCTTTGATTGGGTTTTGAAAAAATATTAAAGTATGAATTCATCTTGCTTGTCCTATAATGTAACGTATGGCCCTCATTAGCAGCAGGCACCAGAGATTTAAGGGAATATAATGCTCTGTAATTCTCCAACATCATAATAATTTATCTTCTCCCTCTAACAGCATATGAAGAATCACTGAATGAAATGTTCAAACTGCATAATGTTAGTGTTTATTCTAAATAAAGTACATTTGTTAAGTACATTTCAGTTGTGTTTACATAGCAACTTCTAAGTAGTGTGGTAGTACTGTAAATTTAATCTTTTGGAATCAGCGCCAGAGAATATTGGTTTTGCTTTTTTAGCCACAGATACACTGAAATTCTAAATACTATTAAGTGTTGTTGTATAATATATACTAGGGCCCAACCGATCATCGGTCAAATGATTTTATTGGCCGACTTTGGCTCTTTTAAATATATATAAATGTGAATATGTTGGAGTTTTGCTGATTCAATGCCTAAGTATTAATAATTTCCTATGAAACAGTAAATGCCGTTTTGTGTGGTAGTCGTGCATAGAATGATATCCTCGCACTGCTTGTGCACAACATGGAACTCTGACTACATTCACTCTACTAACTAACTAACTTGACCAAAACATTTCGGTATAATAACTCTGATACTGTGCACAAATTAATTTATTGCTTCATGTGTTTATTAAAGAATCCATGGACAGAGGGCCTTGAAAAAAATAATCACATTAAATCACAATTACCATATTGAGGGCAACAAAAATGAGAATTACATTTTTTTTGTTTTGCTTTTTTCTCAAAATGGTTCAGTGCTAGACAGGACAAGGAAAAAATAAAATCAGACTTGCAAGTTAACTTTTCGAGATGACGTTCAGGATGTGCTGATTCCGAATCTGCCCTCTTTTTTTTTTTTTTCCTCTAGCACATTATAATGTTAACAATAATAATGATACAGTATATGTAGACTAGTAATATAGTAATAAATTTAGTAATATGAATGAAGGTTTAGGTTCAGCGACAGGTGGATTTGCAAGCATTTATAGGTCAAACTGGAAAAACAAAAAATGAAAATACTGTATCTCAAAAATCTGATGTGCTAGCAAAAAAAGATTTTTTTTACATCAGCATTAAAAATACATTTAGGGTCACATTAAGCCATCGCTGATTTGTTGCTGACCAGTGTAATTCGAGCCACCACATTGCTGAGGCTGCTGACTGATTCATATCAAAATATTTCTGTTGTGATAGAAGAGGGAAAAACAGGAAGTTGAGCAAAATCACTCAAAGAGAGTTGTGCGGTTTTCCTGCTCGGCCGCCTGCCAAAGTGGTTTTGTGCCCCACCATTTGTGCGTGATCACAATTGCACGAGACGCATTAAATATGATCTCCTGTCAAGTGAGTCTTGCTTGTGACCAGTCGGCTATCACACAGAGACGGCTGACGCCACTGAGCCATATCAGGCATCTGATCGGGCCTTGTGTCATCAAAGTCAACATTACTGAAATGCATTTTTCAGCGCACATCTCCCCGTATTATCCTCTCATCCATCTGGCCGTCTGTCACTCCCACCCATTCCTCCGCATCCGCTCTCTCCACCCCCCTATCCCGTTTTCCCCACCGCCTTTCTCTCTCCCCCACTCTACCCTCTCGTTTCTTTCTATCTATCCACACCGCCTCAATCTCTATTAATAATCTGTGACCTACTTAAATACATTCAGTGCGACTCTCGCTCACTGCCGCCGCTGGCTGACTCGCTGTGAGCCTCCCCCAGCCCCGGACTTCTCCTCAGCAACCTCCTCGCATTACTCATTCCCTCTCTCTTTGCCTTCTCAGAGCACTTTAAGTCGCTTTTGTCTTTGTGTTCTGCAGGATAATTTGCACACTCTCGCTCTCACTCGCTGTCTTTTTTTTTTCTTCTTACCCCTTTCACCATCACCACCACCCACATCCTCCCTTTTGTGCCACAGCAAAGTCACACGCACGCACTGAGACAGTTTGTTTAAGACGAGCGAGACCTTCTATTTTGCACGGCGAAGTGCAGAAATTCAGATCCGTGCAGCCAGCGGCTGTTTGGATTTTTACGCGCAAGTTGATAGCAGGCTGCGTGCACGCACAGGAGCAGGTGCATCAAAGTGACCTAGTAGAGGAGCATAAAAAAAAAAAAAGAAAGAAAGAAACGCAGCCAAGATGGAGAATAAGTCAATGTAATTTTTCGTCTTTTTATGCATCATAAAAATAATAAGTCAAATACAGGGGCCATTACGTGATATGTAGGTTTCCCACACTGAATATACAAAGTATAAACAAGCATTATGGATTGTCATTTGTTGTTGTGTTTTACTGTTTTTCCATGCATCAGTAATTTTGTCTGTCCTGTCCAACATTTGAGGGCACTACAGTAAGTACAGTAAACTTTCCTGCATCAGGGGTTCCAGGTTTGCAGTCCCGCTAATTTGCAGATAATTTTTTTGGTACTGTTTATCACTCTATTTTGGGCCAAAGCCTGTCCATTTTGGGTGTAATTCCACGGTTGAGCACTAGATGGCAGCACACTAATTTGAGACTAAATTTAAAAGAAACAAAAAACAGGAAGTATTTCAGCACAGCCTAGTTTTTGTTAAAAACTTAAAAAAAAAAAATCTTTTGCTATAATCCTGCTTTTTATGCCTACAGAAATCAACAGCTTCAGGTTCATTTTATTAAGTACATCTTTGGGAATGGTAACTTGATTTGATAAATTTGCTAGTTTGGATAAAAAGTAAAAAAAACAACAAAAAAAACAGGATTTGTTTATTGTTACAATACTGTATTTTTTTGTTATCCATTGCAATTTTTCTTTTTAATATATCATGTCTTTAAATGTGTTTGTATTATTTTAAAAGTGTGTTTAAAGGGATACTTGACTAATTGAGCCATTTTCAGCAGTAAAAAGTTAATATTTTGTCTATAATTAATGTGGTAACATCATTATTTTTCATGTAGAATTAATACCTTTAAAGAATAATTTTTCTACTCGCTGGCGACTGATGACGACATCACCTGTGCTGAGGAAGTAGGTAACGACCTATCATGGCTCAGTTTACTGACCAAACCCAGAAAACAGGTGACCCATATTAATTGTACATGAAAAATAATGAAGTTATCAAACTCATTCTGGACAAAATATTCAATTTTTACTGGTGAAAATTGTTCAATGAGTGAAGTATCCTTTTAAAGACTTTAAAAATGCTGTCAATGTTATAAAATCATGTCTAGTGAGTATTTGATATTTCCATATCATTGATTTTTGAAACTGGTGAGTCTGGAACGAAACAACTGCGATGAAGGGGGGTTACTATATGATGTAAAAACAAAAAAAATGATATACTTTGGGGAAAAAAAAGGTGGTGGGGTTATGATGAACTGGCATATAGTGGGGTAAGGCTAAATGTAGTTTTACTATTATAGTCAACCATGACAACAATGTGGCGCCATGAAGAAAACACATTCAACACCCCTGATGCTGAATTTATATCTCTGAAAGCAAGATTTCTAACTTGATATGACACCAACTGCATGACATCACCGAAACGCAGTGTGCGCAACCTTCAGCGTGTGACTTTGTGGCAAGTGCGTGCGTGCGTGCGTGTTACCTGCTGGTACTCCCAGCTGTCAGGGGCAAAGAGGTTGTCCCTCATCTGCATGGTGAGGTCCAGCCGAGGGAGCGCGTGGCACATCCGCACCCACAGAGAAGGGGTATAGCTGGGCACCGTCGCCATGGCAGCCATCGTCCACTGTCACTGGATCCCCTGCTCCACCCTGTGGAAGGGAGAAAGACGTGTCACGAGTCGCCGGGGACGTAAAGTGCGAGCTGAAGGTCCTCCCGAGGGCGCCGTTGAATCCAGAGGACGACGAGGTCGAGCTTTTACGGCAGCCGCTCTTCCCCCGCCTCCGCGCGGATAATTTAAGAGCGGCGTCACCTGAGAGATGCCGGGGTCAACATGTCAGCCGTAGTTACATAGAGTGGAGGTTTCCGAGACGTTCATCTTCTGCTTCGCTATTGCTCACGGCAACGCTAAGTTGAATTAGTGCCATGATTAAGGATGAATAAAACCATACAGTAATTAAATAGTTGCACACATTTAAAATAATTAAACAATTTTGCTATCCTTTTTGCTTCAATTCATTGGACAATGTGCTGCTCCTTCTGGCGTGCGCGCCTTGACCACTTGGGGGCAGTGCAATACAGACATACACAGATACAGACATGGAGTAAAACTATTAAAAGGGGTTCACTGTATATCCTTGATGGGTTCATATGATTTTTTTTTTTAATTGCATGGGAGAATGTCTCTGAATGTTCTTAACTCCTGCCTCAATGCCAGTGTTGTGTTGAGATGAATCGGGCTGTAATTGGCGTTCCCAATATCATTTTTAATTTTTTTTTAATTCTGACCGTTTCAGTCACTATTACATCATTTTAAACCCTCAGTTCTTTGGTCATATTTCTTAAGGGATGTTTCTGGCAATGTACTGAATTCCTGCTTCAACATGAGCGTTGTGTGGGTGTCGTTCAACTTTCTATGTTGATCTTCTTTAGACAGCAAATGAGCTGAGACGGCGGAAGTGGTGCACTCCGTTTTGCCTCACTTGTAACATAATTGATCAATTACACACAATCAATAGGATGTCTTACAATTTGAAAAATTAATATGCCCATCCATAAAATCAACAAATCAAATGGTGCTAACGACAATTGTGCTGTACATATAGTGGATATAAAAAGTCTACACACCCCTGAGACCAAGATAGATTATTTTTTTAAAAATCATTTGTTAACGAGGCCTGTAAACTGTCTTTTCCAATGGCAAAGTAAATTAAATACTGACGAGATGTGGCTGTGTTTAGAAACAAATCACATTCAAACTCACGTTAAATTTCTATTTCTGCAACGGTTCTTTGCAGTTGAGAGGCTGCATCAAAGCCTTCTGCATGCTCTAACATAAATAAATAAAAATAAAAAAATAAAAAAATACGTCTTTGGGACACTTAAAGCCTTTTAAAAAACGCATTGTAGGTTGTTTATATGTATTGCTGTTATGTACAAAAGCACAGTATTTTTTATTTTTATTTTTTTTTTTTTACAATATTGCGACCTTTTTGGTAACACCAACCTCACAATATCAATAATTATTGTATCTTGACCTTCATATCGTGATATCTTATAGTAGGCTTTTCCTGACATATAATCAAACAATGTCCAGTAAAGTTGTCAAGAATAAATAACTAATATTTGTGGTTCATGGAACACAATCCACATATTGGACGAAGTAACAGTAAGCTGCAAAATCGTATTACAATACATGACAGCTTTTGTTATTTTTGCACAGACTGTGCGCCATACGGACTAGCTTGGCTTATATAGGGGCCATACGGGGGTCTTTGAAGGGGCCGCGGCAAATGTATTTAACAAGGGGAACAAAAAGTATTTTATGCAACCAGATCACGACACCAGAAGACAGCCATCCGACTCTCTCGTTGCTTACTGTTCAGTGCTTGATGTCTTTAAAGCCGCCCAAGTGGGCTCGAAAGTAGGGTAAATACAAAAGGCAAATCCGGTTAGCCAAAACACACACTGGGATCCAATGGGGGGGGGGTTGATGGGGGACAGGGACCGAGAGACGCAGCCTGGTAGGCGTCTGATACGCGCGTCACCGTGTATGAAAAGGCACATTTTAAGGACAGCACAGAGCGCTTAATGATGCTTGCATACAAAGCGCGCATGCAACTCTGAATTTCAGAATGTGACTTCAAACTAAATGTTCGATTGAACCGATTAACATGGCTATTATGCATTGGGCACAACAGTCAATACTCAACAGAGAACGCTTTCCACCCTCCCCGCTGATCCAACACAGCACGTCATTGTGTCCAAGATAAAAAGTTTGGATTCAGCCAAACGTCAAGGCTAAACAATTTCCTCATTCAAAAAAAATTCTATGACAAGTTCAAAAGCTCGCTCACTGGCCGGCTGGCTGGGGCCGGCGTTAAGCGCGTCTCAATAAGCTTGTTGGGTCCTAATGGTTCCGGCAGCCCAACTGTCACAAATCAAATTGCTGCCAACGCTCCATTTCACTTATTAAAATGGGAGATGAAAAGCATTTTTTCGCACAAGCCGCGTAAACTTTTATCCGAGTGGCCGGCCGACGCCGGTGGATCCAATGTTCTGGTTTACATTTGCGCCGCTCATCAGACCCGCTTTTGAAGGGGAAATAAAACGAAGCTCAACTGAAATCATGTGCTTGCACAAGTATGCACACCCTCCTATAACTGGGTTGTGCTCAGAATTAACCAATCGAATGCATCTTAAATGCAAGTCACCACACACACCTGCTAACACTTAAAGTGCACCTAATTAAAATCAAAATTAAGTTCAGATGTTCTAGTAGGCTTTTCCTGACATTTCCTTTGCTTTCTAGCACACCCTCGACTGGTCACCAGCCAGTCAATTGGCCAGTCATTTCAATGTATTTTATGTATTACAACACAGGTCGCAGTTTTATTTGAATGACGAGCGGATCTTTCTTTTATTTTGATTTAGTTCGTGACATTCTCGTCACTTCACTGATGGAGTGACAGATCGGCGCGGGTTAAGTTCCCACGCACAAGTGACAATGTGAAATGTGAATGGTTGTCTGGTGCACTTTATGTGCACTTTGATTGACTGACAAGTAGTGCAGGTCCAGCTTACTTGTTACTCTGAGCAGGATAAAGTCTAGAAAAAAATGGATGGATGGATTTAACGCTTCGGTTGACAGTTTTATTAGTACCTAATTGTGTTGAGCAACTTTTATGGTCCAAGCCTATGGACAAACGCCCAGTGAGATACAATACAGTTGTACATCTGCGCGTCAATTTTTTCACTAGTCAGTTTGCAACATTTGCAATTCCAGTGTTTACTTGTAATCTATAAATTGATTGTTATACTCTCTGAATCCATACCGAGAAGCTTTGCGCTCATTGACGTGCAGTAGAATATGAACATTCTTATGCACACAAGCACTACATGATGAAGTACATGTAGAGAAAAGCTTGTTTCGATTCTGGACTAAAGGAATGAGTCACTAACCAAAGCAGACGCTGTCTGTCTACATGACTGCTGAGCAAAATGCGATAATAAGCGTTTCCGGTGATGGATGACAACACTTAGCGCATACTGCACGCCAATAGGGGAGCTGGCGGATAATGGCATATAAAAAAAAAATAATCAAACATCAAACATTCAAGTAGTGCTGTCACTATTGATTATTTTTATAGTTGATTAACCTATTATTCAATCAATTAATCTGATTCATTTTAATTTTACCAATTCGGTCTTTGTTTTCCAACGTAAAAACATCCATTCATCCATTTTCTTGCACACAAGGGTCATGGGGGTGCTGGAGCCTATCCCAGCCAATAGGCGGGGTACACCCTGAACTGGATGCCAGCCAATTACAGGCCACACAAAGACAAACAACTATCCACACTCACAAACACATCTAGGGACAATTCAGAGCGGCCAATTAACCTGCCATGCATGTCTTTGGAATGTGGGAGGAGACCGGAGTACCCGGAGAAGACCCACGCGGGCACGGGGAGAACATGCAAACTCCACCCAGGAAGGCCGGAGCCTGGACTCGAACCAGAGTCCTCGAGTCCTCAAAACTGGGAGGCGGACGTGCTAACTACTCATTCACCCAATGTAAAAACAGATGTTTGCAAAATAAATTTCTTATTTTGATTTAACACAGACGATGGTCTTCTTTCATGAAGGACTACAATAAGTAGTGAACAATTACTGTTGATATGCTGAAATCAGAGGATTTTGACAGTTTTAAATAAATAAAAAAATCGCTCCAAACAATTATTCTATAAAATGTCTGTTAATTTGATACTCGATGAATTTTGACAACTCTAAACTCAAGTGTTTATGGAAAAAAAAAGAAATATGAAGCACCTGTTTGCTGCATCTAAGAAAGTTATTGAGCCAAGCCAACAAGGTGATGATGGAAGCGATGGGTGGCGGTGGATGGTGGGCAACATCAGTTACTCAACGCTTGTCACACACACCAATAGCCTCACGTTGACGCGATGTCCCCTGCCCGCTTGTTATCTCGCCTCTTGCATAAGCCAAGACGAATAGATGTGATTTGGGGCCCCGCTCGCTGACCGACGACGGCGGCGGCCCAAGCAAACGTGCGCACGCAAAGCCACGGCTGAAGACTCTAAAAATTAGACTCCATGACGTCTGAATGTGCAGCTGGGTAAGGAGAAAGGGCCATTTTGTGAGGCAGCTAATGAGGACACGGCGCTGCAACATGGAAAACATTTCTCACGTAGGGCAGCTATGACGGAATGTGTGTTATTTTGTAATATATTCCAAGCTGTATCGATGTGCATACACTTGACCTCATATTCACATGAGCCACCGCTAAGAAACAGTAACCAGCACTTAACAATATTTAACAACCGGAATTTACAGGAAGGCATTAAAGGCTTATGACACACTCCATCAGCTGCGGAAAATTCATTAACATCTTGTGTGCTTCATCTAGTACGCAGAGGCATCCGAATGCCTCCACGTCCATTTTCAGTCGACATTCATCTGCGTGATTAACGTCCACTCCTGACAGCGCGCGCCCCCCCTCTAAAAGTGAGTGCAGCTGACCGAAGGTGAGTGAGTGCAGTCAGTAAGTCGGCGCAAATCAGTGCAGTGGATGCGCACGAAGAGTACGACACGGCAAGTTGACAGGCACAAAATAGTCGCCGACTCCCCACAAAAAAACAAAAAAAAAAAATGAGTGGATGCAATGAAAGCATCAGCATCATTGCAGCATTTACTGCATTTCATTCCAGTGATACAAGGAGTGATGTATTAGATGTGGCGGGTGCAAAAATATGCATGAGTGCATCATCTTACGAGAGAATTCATATTCAATGCATTCGCGCCATACATGAAAAGCCACAAAAAAAACAAAAAAACGGAACCATTTCTTACCTCTGACAGATGCGTTGGAAGGCTTCGCTTTTTGCGTTCCGCCGTTTCTCGCCGCCGCTCGTGAAATATTTACCCACTCAGAGAAGTATACTGCCAGCAATCAACGCCTGATGCTCTTGCAAAAACATCCTGCTGAGATTTAAAAAAAATAAAAAATACAAAATAAAAAAAGCTCGGGGACATGCCAAAGGATGAGTCAAAATGTGTCAGGCGGGCTTGGTAGAGCAAGTGTGTGGAGAGAAAGCGCGAGTAATTCTTGCTGCTGTTGAAATATTAAATAGCCAATAATTGTATGCTTGTCGGGTGACAGTGGAGAGCCGTTGGTGTTGATGGATGGGAGAGGAGCTCTCAGTGAGGGCGAGCGAGCGAGAGAGCAAGAAAGAACGAGAGAGAGAGTGAGCGAGGGAGCGAGAGAGAGGCGAGGGGGATTAAAATTGAGGAGACACCCCTCCGGGACTCTTTATTGTTTCATTGTTGCCCTCCGTATCTTAACACCCAACACGATGCCGCCCAAAGATAATTAATCTGTTAACGGGGATTTAACGGAAGGGGGTCTGGGGTGTGGGGACTGCTTCCCATTCCCCCCCACCCCCACCCCACATCAACCTGACCAATCTCCATCCGGAGCAGCGGAATGAACCTTGACCAGATTACAGCGGGAACAGCGCGGGGCAGTTTTAGCAACCCGCTCACATGCGCCATGCAAAACAGTCCGCTCCCGGCCAAGGAGGAGAGCTAATGTACTCGAGAGATGCACATTAAATGAGTGTAAGTGGCAGCTAAGCACTCTGGGTGAATGCAGGGGAGGGCTGGGATGTTGGAAAAGGCAGCGAGGGAGAAGGTTTGGAAGGGGGGGGGGGTGATTCCCAGGGAGTGATGCTGAGTGAACAATGAACGCAGTTTGGCAAGGAGGCTGCATAAGAGTTACGAGAACATGTGACCGCGCGGGTGAAGTGATGAGGTGGTGAATTGAGGAGGGGGGCATTGAAAAAGTGGGGAGAAGCGAACAAGCAAAAAAAAAAAAAAAAAAAAAAGGGGCAAGGGAAGGGGGGGCTGGTTTTCTGTGTCACTGAAAGAGAGTGGGGGAAGGGAGATAATGCGAGAGAGGGAGCAAACAGTAGCGAGCCGCACAACAGAGCTTTGCCCACTGACTCATATGGAGCTTATGTATAGTGCGCAAGTGTGTGGGTCTCCAGGAGGAACGGGGGGCAAAAGACAGAAAATGTTGTTACGTATGCAAGAGCTGCTCCTCATGCTCGACCAGAGCACCACCCAATCCAGGCCATCCATCACATAAAATATGACCACTCGCAATTGAATAATTAAAGACCTTGACGATATGCAGATTTTAATTGCTTCTCCCCCACCGGAAAAAAAAGCAAAAAAAAAAATTGCACTTGCCGAACACAGATCATTCAATATTCATCGAAAACAGATTGTATAAATGATTGAATCATTAGCCGCCTAATACAAGCACTTTGGCTAAGTCACTGATGTAAAGTAAATGCAATCTCCGCCTCATAAACTATTTATGAGATGAACATAAACATTTATAGCAGGTGCATATTTTGTGTCAATACAGTGCGGTTGATTGTATGTAGCACCGTGAAGTCTTCGGTAGATGTAATATGGTTATTATAAGGGGGGGGTCTATTGGATATTACTGTGCCCAGCATGTGGTCTCCCTTAGGTATTTGACATAATATGGACACCTGCACCAAAAGGAACCATTAGAAGTTCAAGGATAGGTAACTGGAAAATTAGAATGTTTTTTTATTATTTTTTTGGAGTGAGGAAATTATACATTTCTAGTACAGTGAACCCACGACACCCACGGGTTCACATATTAGCAGATTTTTTTTAAACTTTTTTCCCCCAATTAAAATATATATATATTTTTTTTATAAGTTTTTCTTGTTTTGAGTTTTTTTTTTTTAGGGAGCTGCTAACCCCAGTTTTTTGTGGACAATGTATATAAGAGGTTTATCAGCATTTTATGAAGATTATTTGAAAAATGTTTTGTCCATATTAAAATCTCATTGTGTTCATACATGTGGTTAGAAAGTGTGTGGTCTTATGTGGCGACCAGTTGTGCTGATGAAAAATTCTAGCCCCATCCATCATTTAAGTTGCCCATCTCTAGTCTAGTTTGACTACATGCATCCAACAGTTATGTAAATATGTAATATGTAATCAATATTAAAGAGGGACAGAGACACAAAATAATCAAAATGTTCTTTTTTCTTTTATTCTTATGAAGTTCTGATTAAAATTAATTTAAACATATAAAATATATATTCTCTGATATTAATTTCCTACATAATAAAAAGTATTCATTCGCATAAGAGTTGTTGAACAAACTGTAGTTTGTATGCAGCATAGCACGTTTTTTTCCCCCCATATTCCCACCCTTCATTAGACCAGTTTTCAAAACTATTAAAAGTTACAACTCATACAAATTACATGCCCAAATATGATTCACGCAATCTGCTCAATCATATCCCCTAAATTCTTGTACCCGGTGATATACAAGTTAATAACGTTCTTACACGCACATTGAGAGACCACAATATTACATACTCATGATATAATGAGACCCAATACAATGGCTGTTTAGATGAGTCCGCCTTTACAAAGATAATAACACAGTTATGAGAGGTATTCATTTAACAATATGGTTATTATTAAGGTTGCAGTAGTGCAGTGAGCCGTTTCTAATATTTCGCTGCTCTAAATCAAAATGACGCAGTTCAATGCTACCCTGTAAACATTTTGTTGAATTATTACCTCATCAAAACCGAGCATAACTATCCTTGTAAATGCAGACTGTGAAGTACAGCTCCGGTATCGGATCTCATCGTGTAGTCCGGATTTACCAAATGTAGAGAAACAATCCCACCCACATGAACTATCAATTATCGAAGCGTTACTGTGCAAACAGTCTCATAAAAACCGTCCACATCCTCACCCCCGACGACACAAAGGTGCAAGGAGTTGACGGGCAAACGGCCAAAATTTAAACCTTTGCCCACCTTCAGGTCGCCCACGCCGTCGAAGATGCGTTCCCCCTCCTTGTCCTTGACCTTGGCCAGGGTGAGATGGTAACGCGGGTTGTAGGAGTCCCTGTGGAGCAGGCCCTCGCTCCGGTAGGCTTCCTGCAGGCCGCCGTTGAGCTGCTGGAGCTGAAGCTGAGGCTGCGGGCTCAAGTAGAGCACCCGGCCGTTGAAATGCTTCAGCTTGACGGGAAAGCTGACGGCCACCGGCGGGTTGCGATCCAAGAGGGCAAAGCGACGCAGGATCTCCGCGGCGGCCTCCACTTGGGCCGGGCCCGGCAGCACCAGGAGGCACAGGGTGACGTGCAGGCTGGTCGAGGCGTGCCAGTGGGGGGCGGAGGTCGGGAGAAGGGCGCTGACCTCTTCCTGGAGCTGCTGGAAAGAGGCGAGGATGGCAGGCGTGTTGGCCCTGAACGTGACGAAGTGGGTGGGTTTCTTTTTAGGGGGACGACCACCGCGCCGCTCTTCTCTCTGCTCGAGAGGTGCCGAGTGATTCTGAGGCGTGAAAATGAAAAACAATCAAATGAGATGAGATTCGACCAATAGGCCATTCGTGCTGCCCCAAAAGTAATATCACAGAATTTGCTTCTCCTTCTCACTGCTCGCTGAATCAGTGGAGGCTGGTGTCTGTGGATCTCACTCTGCTTCATCTATCCTTCCTTCCTCTTTTTAGTTTTTCCTCTGGTCTCTTGAGATCTCCCTAATCTGTTGGAATTTAGAGGATTCTGGTTTTGTAGGTGTAGTTTTGCGGGTGGCAGGTGGGGTCTGGTTAGTGCTGGATTTCACTTTGCTTCATCTTTCTTTCCTTTGATCTTTCCTCTGTTCTCCCGAACTTCTAAAGTTCACGACTCTGGTGAGACTTAAGTATCCGGTTAAGGTGAAGGGTATGGGATTTTTATTAGGTTTCAAGTGAATTAATGAGCACAAATTCACACGCACGAACGCACACACACACACAAAAAAAGAGAGAGCGATGATGATGATGATGATATGTTGAATCGGTAAGACTGCCAAATAAACAATACTGAGCCCTCAAAAAAAAAAAAAAAAAAAAAGTAATATCACATAAAAGAAATTACCCTCTACATCATCTTACTGGCACTTTGTCACGAGTTGTTTTTCCTGAAGCACAAGTGTATGCGCACTTATTTGTTCAAGTGGACAACACACCCAGCGATTAATTGGGTGCAGCATCTCACAGCAAGAGCCCACTAAGCCAATACAAGGAGGTGAACAGTTGTGTACCTACCATATCGTTCGGGCCTTCAAAACTTTCTTCCCATTCATTTGCGTCTCCACCTATTAAGCTCTGTCCTTCTTTATTTGTCAAGGCCTTCACGGCGCTAAAATGAAAAACAGAACATATATAAACAAGAGCTCAGGATGTGCAGCACTACACAATTCAGAGCGAGGCGCTCATTACATAACACTAAGCGTGACCTCTTGCCTGTTACTCTCCATCCTGCTTGTGGAGGCTGTGCTTGAAAACGTTTCCAAGCAAGGATTCATGAATGCATTTCATGGTCCAAGTAAAATAGGAGCTGAACTCTTTTGTACACGCTAGACCTCTAGAAAACATTGTGCTTTCAAAACCCCTATGTAGGAGCCTAAATACAATTTAAGTTAATATATGCAAAAAAAAGGGTCTGTTTACAGTCATCTCATTCTCAGGGTATCGAATTGATCACAATTGGACTGTTCTCGTTGCTTTACAAATTGCATAACATCCGCAGTCAAATGAGAGACAGCGTAGACGTGTTGTTTCACAAAACTAATAATTGATGGAGTAACTTTCGCTAGGCACTCTTAGCAAAAGAATGTGGGTTGAGGATAAGGGAGACGGATGGGATTTGTCAGCTATTTTCAGTGAGGAAGAAAAACAGACCTATTTGGAACCTCCTCCGCAACGCATGCCAACGCCTGACCGGCTTGTGCTGACTCAGAGGTGCGAGCGTTCGTCTCATTGTGCTCGTCGTTCTCCAGATGTGTGTTCTCATCGTGAGTACACTCCATTCTCGGCCCCACAGCAGCAGGTGGTTGCTCTCTTGCCGTTTCTGGGTGATCCAAAGTTACTCTCACTTGTTGCTCTTGGTCGTCAGATTGCATTGCTTTTCCTAATTTAAAAAAAAACAAAAAACAATGGCAATGGCTGACGGGTGCTTACTCTTTGTAAGTGTAGCAATACAGGGTGTCCCCTCCTTGCTTACCTCCCACTTCCTCTTCCCCTCCAAATGGGGGAGCCAGAGATTGACCAGTGGAGCCAAATACCCTGTCGGTCCTGCTGTGGCGGTCCCAGATGCGGTGCCCTCTGTAGGTGAAGTACTGGATCCTGTGTCTGGGGAGGGCCAGATCGGTGGTGTAGTCACAGTCGCATGGTTTGGTGTCCCAGTTGAAATCAGAGAACGGGCGCTCCAGCACACCCATGAAACGGTCCACATAGCCCACGACAAATTGGGATGCGTCCACCGAGGAGTCCCAGAGGATCCGCGAGATGACGTCGTCAGCGGTCCGCATGCGAGGCTTTTTGTTGACGTCTGAAGGGGAGAACGGGGTAACGAGATGTCATTTAGGTTGAGAGGATAACAACATATCGCAATTCTTGTAGGAACTATCAAAGTGACCTTCTGCCTCCTTTTCTTTCGGTTTTGCTGTTTTGTTTCTGTTGGCTTTCTTCTTCTTTTGTTTTTCTTCATCATGTTTGTCCTCCTGGTCAGGAAGAATCATATCTGCAATAGCTATTGTTGGGTCACTATGAAGGAGATAAACAAAATTAAGATAAGAGTCTGAACACACATAAGTATAATTGTGGTATGTTATGTAACTCAAATACATATGACACATTTTAATAAAAAAAAAAATTTCGTGCTGTGAATTTTCTATATTTTTGTTCGGTGACTACATCTGAAACAAATCTGAGTCTGACATCCAGTTGGCTAAAAAAAAATTTAGTACTGCATAGTTCTCTGTCCTAAATGTGTTAGTGTGTAAAAATCTGGATTTGTAAATGCTGGAATCGTTACCCTGTATCGATCAAGCAACAGCTCTTAACTCCTAAATTGGTGGAATTTTAATCCAAGGTACCGCTAAACTGTAATAGCTTCCAAAACTCTTTGTACTTAACAAGGTAAAATTATTTAAGATGCCATAAACATTAGAAAAGAAACCAAATTACAAACAAAATCTTACACTGAGTTGCTGGTTACTTCACAGATCAGCTGGGTTGACCTGTGAGGCATACGACATCTGACACCAAAGTGACACTTTCCCTCCAGGAAGAACGGGCACACGTCGACTCCATTCTCATCTGTCAGAGCCGTACCAGGAGAGACAGCGCAGAGGTCAATAGATGTGTTAGTATGTCTGCTGTATATTGATTCTCTCAAGGGGGGAAAATGAATACAAACAAAGCAGACAAAATAAACATTGTTGTAACACTAGCAGGAGCAACATGAGAAACATGCGGCCCTGACTGACAGCCATGCGGTACAACTGTAGGCCAGACTGGAATTATGTGCGTTCTTTATGGGCACTGAACTTTACTCGTAGTCATTACGCTATTAATCAGATGTAATTGGAGGTGCTCACATTCCCTGTAATTGTTCAATTTACTTATTCCGCCAGTAGTCTCACTATTTTTTTTTCAGGGAAAATTCCAAATGGTTGTATTGGCTTTATTTACAAATACCTGTACGATGGCTCGGATACAATTTCCAGCTTCAAGATTGCTTGTTTTTCTCCCATAGATAGCTGTCTGGTTTTCATGTTGGTTGCACCTCTAGTATAAATATAATCTTAATCAAATGTCTGGGGTTTTGCATCATATCCAGATTAAAATAATTGGAAATAAAAGTTGAACTGTTGATCTCATCTTCTATCAGTTCAAACCAAACAATTACTGTAAAGGAATTATAGTAGTCTATTTCTTTTATTGTTGAAGGGGAGTGTACAACGTCTCTGGTGTAAGATGTCATATTTGATGTCACTATCAGCCAAGTAGGACGTGACTGCCTGTAAGGAATTACAGTACGTAGCACATAAATCCTGGAAATCCAGAGAAAAACGTGAACATGACCCACAACTTGTATCAATTAATAAGAAGGTAAAAAGTACTTGGAACTTAGTCAGTCTATGATACACTGCCAAGTTATTTTGTCTGAATTGAGGAGATGTCTTGGATGTTTTTGCGTGTGTGTGTGGGGGTGCTGGTGTGTGTGTTTTTAAATGAAGTCCAGTGAGATAAGCAGACACTTACACAGAGTGACACCCATGTTATATCAGCACACAAGACTCTTAAATCACTTCTAACTTCCAGTCAGGAGCCCAAAAAGCACAAAAAAAATGTGGTTGTGATTCATCTTGTAAAGCTATCCATGTCTGTCCTCCTGTGGTACTGCCATCCCAAAGCACGATAACATTTCCACAATGTGTAATTGTCATAACAAATCCTTTCCCAAAGAATTCAAGTGATTTAGGGTGAAAATATGTTTCCAGGACTTTGATATATGCCATCAAATGTGCAGCCAGAAAGCACACAGGTAGCAAAAAAAGCACAATTTGTTACCATACTAGATCTGTAAATTTTGCAGGTATACTGTACTTTTGTTTTCATTTTCAGACTTTTTTTTTTTATTCCCAAGATGCTTGTTTGTTTTCATTTTGTGCACTTAAGTATTTTTTTCCCGTTGTACCTGGTTGAAACAGATATTGTATAAAATCGTAATACATCCATCCATTTTCCTAGCAGCTTATCATTTTATTTCGTAACTAAGTTCATGTCAGAGTTTGTACTTTTTTTTTTAAACTCAGTACTCCTACTTTTACCATAGCTTTTTTTTTTTTAAACACACGAATCTATACTTCTACGAAATTACAGCGTGTGAGCACTTTTGCCACTTCGGAAGACAAAACATATTCATTATATTCTTACTTTTACCTGTTTTGACATCTTCTGAGTCTGCTGAACCTTCTGCTCTGCTTGTGTCCATTTGGACATCAGCATTCTTTGTGCTTGAGGACGCTCCAGTACATTCTGAGGCCATGCTGTCGATTTACGAGACACGAGTTCATAAAATGCCAAGTCACAGTTTACCTTTTGTTTTATTTGACAGTAGTTTGAAACTGACACACCTACGCTAAAGCAGTGGCTAATGCGGAAGTACCGTGAAACCAAAACAAGACCGTACTATAATTAGTAAATCATAAAATATATACTAACATAGTTACGATACCCATTTATATTGAAAACTTTAAAGCCAAAACTGTTTTCGCTGCATTATACTAACCTTTTCGAAGCAGTTTCGCCTCCACTCACCCTTGACCCAAAGTTGTCATGACGTGAGGGATCGTGGGTAATGTAGTACTCATGTGTTTCGATCCAAAAGGTGCGCTGTGTACATGGTGTAAAACACGTTTCACAAACACATAACCACTATAGTACACTGTAGTTCGGAATTATAATATAGGATTGTGTAGCACCCCAAAACAGTTGAAGGGGAAAAAAATAGGAAAACCGCAATGTGTCGTTCGAACTCGAGCGCGTGACTCCGTGTCACTCGCGTGACGTCATGCTAGCGCTAGCAAAACAGTACGGAGGTAAACACAACAGAAGCGAGCGGTGCAACAACAATAAGACACTTCTTCTTTGTTTTACTTACTCAAAATGCTGATTATTGTGCGATGTATTTTTGAGACACGACGAATAATGGATGCATTTTTATAGAGTAGCAAGCCGTCTTGAGTGAAGTTTCCGACATCGAAGGACGAGGCAAGCTGAAACAACGCTGTCATCCACTAATATACTACTGAAGCAATCATGTTTCATTTCTAATTCGACCTTCCTCTACGTTTAGATGAACGCGCTAGTGGCTCTCTGTCATTTCTGTGAGCTCCATGGACCAAGGACACTGTTCTGCACCGAGGCTTTGCACCCCCCGTCTCCGTCGCCTTCCTCCCAGGCAGGCGCGACAGTGCCCGGGGACCGAGATGTTGACAGGGACGGCGAAGGACTCACCATGAGGGCCAACAGCTCGGCCACACAGAGGGGAGAAATGTGTGAGGTGAGATCAGTCGGGGCGGAGGTTTAGCTCACTATGAACACATGATGGAATTTTAACAAATAAACTCAAATCAACAGTAGTGGTGGTGCTGTTTTTTTGACGGTAAAGTCAGACCTTGCAGGAAAGGCCAGATGTAAACATAAACACAAGTTAAGATGCGTAATATGTGTTGACATGGTTAAATGGCGCAGTAGGTAATGTTAAAATCTGTTATTGTAGCACATAGGTTATGGTATGCTTTTCGCAGCTGTGATGAGCACCGGCTAAACAACGTAAGCTGTTCTATCATGTGTCTCACAGTTTTCCTATTTCCCGTTGCCTCATAGGGGTGTCGCTCCCTCCCTGCATCCCACCCAGGCTTCATGAGCATCGACGACGAGACGGGCATTCGTTTTGTGAGCCACCAACATCCCAGAGAGCCGCAGCTGTTTAGCGTCGTGCGCCAGGCTTGCGTCCGCAGCCTCAGCTGTGAGGTAACCGGTGACGTATGTTTACCTGTATATGTGTGTGTGAGTCACACATCTCATGCACCACTACTTCAAACTCTCACCTCTGAATGTCGTCATGCACGTGTCCTGATGCATTTTGTTCACAAGGTGTGCCCCGGGCGCGAAGGGCCAATTTTCTTTGGCGACGAGCAACACGGTTTTGTGTTCTCGCACACGTTCTTCATCAAGGATAGTCTCGCTAGAGGCTTCCAGCGCTGGTACAGCATCGTCATGGTGGCCATGGACCGGATCTACCTCATTAACTCCTGGCCTTTTTTGTTGCGCCACCTCCAACTGACCATACAAAGTCTACAAAGCACCGCCCTGAAGGTTAGTGTGATTTTTTTTTTTTTTTGTGTGACAATCAAACGTGACAAAGACAATCGAATGACTTAACTGTTATTTGTGCGACTCCATCAGGTGTTTGACTGCGAGCAAGGCGTTTGCCCCCAGCGGGCAGTGAGGATGAACAGCGTGTTCTCGCCCGCGGTGTTCCCGCACCAGAGGAGCGGCAACGCAGCCCGCTCGCTGACGTCGCTCACGCAGCATCCCAATCTCTGGGCCAGCTTGCACTCCTCCTTCAGCTGGTCAGTCAGCCATGTACGAACACAGTAGGATGGCCATCACTGCTGGCCTAAACATAAAAAGACAAGTGATGATGACCAAAATCCAAAGTGCGAAGTCGTGATTAAGTGAAGTTACTCCTGAATATAAAGAGTTAATAAAATCATCTCTGGTAAAGAGATGACCGCACACTTCCAGAAAGTCTGTATTCGGTGACCATAAATTTGTGTTTGTGTTTTTGTTAAACAGCCAAAACATTTTTAAAAGGACGCGTCATGTCACCATCGTTGTAATCTCGTGACCGAGCTGTGATTAATCGTGAAACTTGCGGTTTTCCTCCTTTGCAGGCTGCTGAAGGCTTGCGGTAGTCGTCTGACAGAAAAGCTGCTGGAAGGAGCCCCTACCGAAGACACACTCGTGCTCATTGAGCGGCAAACAGGTGCCTTAAGTCAATGCATCAAAATGTTTTGCAATCATGATTCAGTCTTTTTTCGGAAATACAGTATTTAGTCAGCAACCGATTGTGCAAGTTCTCATACTTAAAATAATGAGAGAGGTTTGTAATTTTCATCATCGGTACACTTCAACTGTGGGAGACAGAATGTGAGAAAAAAAAATCTTGGAAGTTACATTGTAGGATTAAGTATTTAATCACCTACAAACAAGTAAGAGCTGGTTTGGTGCCCCACGCAAGATTTCCTGTGGGAACAGAATACTTTATTCAAGCCAAGTAAAATAAGTTGAACCCAATCCTAGTAATTTAGTTAACCATTATACTTATGCTAACCGAACCCAAGTCCATTAAGATAGATCAATAAAATTGCTTCATGCTTAAAAATAAACCATTAAATGTTGTGGAAATTGTTCTTTCCATTATTTTTTAAGGTCATTGAAACAGCTATTTTTGCTCAATAGTGACACTTCTGACCTACTCGTACACAATTAAACCTTACTAGTAAATTACTGTGATACACTAACTACTAGGCCCAACTTGTGAGAATGCTGAAACATTCCCACGTCATTGTGATTTTTATTCTCCGCACTTTTTTTGCCCCGTAACAACTCCCACATAATACTTCCAATTTACACTGTTCAAATTTCAACTCGTTTAAAAAATGTACGCCTCCTGGGGTATACATCATCTGATTCCACATTACTTACAGTATTTGCACAATTTAACTTGTAATATCAACTTTTTCCCCATTCATTTTCAATGGGACAGACAGTGAACTTTTTCTAAGTATCACTTTCCACGCCCTTCCACATCCTCGGCGTGGTTGCATGCTTCGTGAGCAGTTGGTAAAGTGCATTGTCCAGTAACCAGGAGGTCATAATTTCATAATTTATCCCTCAATGTACTTCAGAAGCATTCCACATGCATTCAAATCTTAGCATTGCGCTTTCAGCATTCGCACGCAATTTCTCCAGAAATTCCACTTAAGTCGAGTTCAGTCTGCTGGTGGGATATCAAATCATTGCTCAAAAGGCTTGCCATAGCACAGTCAGCCTTTTGTAAGCATTTACTGTAGAATGATGTAATAATGCATTCACAATCTTCACTTCATCTGCTTCCCCAAGAACAAGAGGAGGAAATGAGTTGCTGGGAAGGAGCCGAAGGAGGCATTTCCAAGCCACAGGGGCACCAATTAGACAGCGAAGCGGCTCATGACGAGGAGTCGCCTGGTCCCAGGTTTAGGTCACTGAGGCATTTGAGACAGGTAGAAAATGAATAAGGAATGGAAAGAAGTTGGTTCATGTTTGCGTAGGACTGCCACATGAGTCTTTGTGAGTCACGGTCTGGTATGCCGTCCGTGCAGGTGCTCGGGGCTGCTGAGTTCCGGCAGGTGGCGTGGCATGTTCTCATGGGAAATCAGGTCATATGGAGAGGCGACGACCCGGGGCTCATCCAGTCTGCTTTCGCAGTACTCAAGGTACCCAACCAAGTGTGACTGCTGAGCAATGACTACTGGAAGTCATGTTTTAGATTATTTCTGTGGAAGGTGATGCAAGTTCATGCAATTATCAGATATCTCAGTCATGGGTGAATGTGAGGCTTCATTTGTAAAAGCGCTTTGGGGGCAACATATGGCGTAGTTAAAGCGCTATATAAAAAGTAGTTCTTTTACCGTTTAATGCACAGAGCACATCCATTATCATTTTGTTTCTATTTGAATTAATGGATCTAAAAATAATAAATTTTATGTGGTTATAAGTCAGTAGAGGTTCAAATCAAATAAACAAATGATTTCATTCCTGACCTTAGAAATCAATCCAATCTTTTCCAGAGTGGTTGTTGGTCCATTAAAATCAGAAACTGGATTTTTCTGGGGGGAAAATTGACATTTTATTTTAAGGATTTATCACTCAGTGCTATTTATTATGCATCGTTTCATTGATTTTTAAATGTAACCTGTGTTCGAATGCTACTAAAACATGTTTCATGAAGGTTGCATTTTCAAATTCCTCTGTGGAAATCCGTTTTCCAATTGTGAAGGTTGTAATAAATATAACTGAAGTTGGTCATAACATTTTATTAAAGCTTACAACTAACCCCCCCGCAGATAATGACCGGCAGATCATAAGGCAGCATGGAAGTTATCTTCACTTCCTGCCTGTGGGTATAAAATTATTATTACTGAGTTACCGTTCCGCACCCTGCTGTGTTTCCTTGCCTCTACTTGTGTCGCTGACGTGCTTCTTCCAGAGACAAGCCAGAGCGCGCAGCTGTTATCAGCTCACAGTGATTTTTTTTGTGTGTGTGTTTTTTTTTTTTAAGTAAAGCCCAAGCAACAACTTTGAGTGGACGTGTAGCCCTCAAGTGCACCTGTGCTTTCCCGTGTGATTAAACGCCACCCAAGAGAATTACACTTCCAGTATGATCTTCCTTGAGTCATGTGACTTTCCGGTTATCTTTATGACCCTTTATGAGTGTAAGTTGGCTCATTGGGTGCTTTTGATATGAGTAGTCATTTACAAATTCACATCTCTGTGACGTTTTCCTTCCGCTTGAACTTTTTTTTTTTTTTTTTGTTCAGTATCATTATGACAATAGAGGAGCTTTTATTGTCTTCACTGCAAAAACTATTCAGTCCACATTCACAATGACGGGTGTTTTGTTTTTGTTTTTTTTATGTATGTCTGTGTTTCCCGTCAGACGTTGCTCCCGGTAGGCTGTGTGCGTTCAGTTCCTTACAGCGCTCACTATGAAGAGGCCTACAAGTGCAACTTCCTGGGTCTGAGCCCAGATGTGGCCATCCCAGCCCATGTCATCTCTTCAGGTAAAACACAACTCAACTCAACTTTATTTAGAAGGTATTATCACAATATGAAGGTCACGATGCGATAATTGTCACAATATTGTGGGGGAGGTTGGCTATACAAAAAATATATATATAAAAAATACATAAATATAAATATATTGAGGCACTTCATCTGACCATTAATGTGGATTTTAAACATAGAAGGGCCAAAACATGCCTTGTGAAAATTAAACTGCGCTAAAATAAATAGCCACCAGAGGGTGCTAGAATTGCACAAATGGAAAGCAACACGACTTCTTTTTTTTCTTTTTTTTTTTTCTTTTTAACAGATGCGCTGCTTTTAATATCGTGACGTGACGATGACAATATATTGTGGGAGTTTCAATATCGCGATATCATGATATTGCTGTTATGTACATCCCTATCGACTTGTCTATGCTAACTCGACTCTCATCACAATGACTTTAAAAAAAATAAAAAATCTGAAGTCGTGCAAAAACTATGCAACGCCGTTTCTAGTATGTGAATATGCATTTTGGTTAAAGTATTAGTAATGCGACTGTTTAACAAATCAGATTTCAAATTCGTCCTCACAAGGCCAGCAAGCGATGATGTCAGCCTTTTTCTGTCCTCTGATTGGTTGATCAGAGCAAAACTTGTTACTGCCAACTTTGACCAGCAAATCACGTCTGTAGCAATCTGCACGCGTTAGTACATTTCATATTTAGCATCTCTGGTGCGTATGATGTACTTTTTTTCATGTTTTTGTTTGAATGCTGTTATTTTGGAGTTTTGTATAGTAACAATTGTTTCTATAATAGCAATGTGATAGTACAACCCAAGTACTAAATACACAGCCACCACTGCCACAAGTTTAACAAAACGTCTTCCTTGTGTTTGGTCCCTGTAGAATTTTCAGTACTGGTGGACGTCAGCTCAGACGCAGGCTGTCAAAGCCCACCGACAGAAGACAATATCTGCTCGCTTTATCAGTTCAACATGAGCAGTGCCAACACGCAGCCCACAGACAGAGGTGGGCATACCGCGTTGTGACAATAATAGCTCGGGTCAGGTGTCATGTGCGCTCACAGCTGCACCCGCCGCACGGCTACAGCAACTTTTACATAGCACAGCAGTGCAACAGATCAACATTGAAATTTTCTTCATCCCCATTTATGGAATATATTATTTACTGTGTAGGATATGAAAAATTTATATATATAAATGTTTATGTAAAAAAATGAATCCTTGTCCTACTCAACATTTGGAAAAATTGACCCCCAACATTCTGCCATGTGACAATGCCTGTTCACATCCAGGTCCCACGTTACTCAACAAACTGGAGGTGGCGCTGTCCAACGAGAACTTATCTGTGGACGTGGTGTCTCACTGTCTGCTGTGTTTGAAGGAGGAATGGATGAAGTGAGACGCCCCCAGTTGCTTTTGACTCGTTCACACGTGTTCAGCCCCGTAACGACGTGTTCTCGCTCCCGCTTTTTCAGCAAGGTCAAAGTGCTCTTCAAATTCTCCAAAGTGGACGGGCGAGGCAGGGAGGACACCCAGAAGGTTCTGGCTCTGCTCGGCACCACGGGGCCCGGCGAGGAGGACAACGTGAGGCTGCTCAAGTTCTGGATGACGGGACTCAGCAAAACCTACAAGAGCCATCTGATGAGCGCCGTCCGGGGAGGGGAGAGGAGCCCCAGCCAGTGACAAAGACTGAAAGACTCAAAGAAGTATTGTACTGGGGAAAGGAAAGCGAAAGCAAGAATCCTTTCATGGCCCGAGGTTTTCACCATTTGCCTCTCTTTACTGGAATTGAATGAAAGGGACCCCCTAGTTTTCCCCCGAAGTAATGAGAATTCTATTTGATTATTGAGCAACTGAGATTAGACTTGTGTATTTTTCTACTGAAATTGTACTAATACATCCATTTTAATTTATGACAAAAACGCTTGTTTATCGCTTTGCTAATAAAATGATTGCATGGACTTCAGTGATGTCATTGCATCTATTTTCTATCGAGCTTATTCTCATTAGAGTCACAAGTAAGCTGGAGTTTATCCCGGATGAGGTTGTGGTGAGGGGCACGCACATAACGATAAACAAGCGTTGCTCACATTATGGACAGTTCAGAGCAGGAGTCACATGACAACATGTTGCCCTCAAGGACCTGATGGGAAGCCTGCAGGCTCAGACGGTCACCCTACGGAGCATTGTCTTATATTGTGAAATGTCAACACAAAAAGTGTTTCAAAATTGATGTTTCTCTGTTTCCTACATTGTTAATAATTAGGGCTGTGAATTGCCTAGTATCTGGCGATTCGATCCGAATCGTGACCAATGAATCCCGATCCCGATTAATCCCGATACAAATCTATATGTTGGTTATTGCGATTTTGTTCTTTAACTCAATTTGGAAAATACTAATCAGTAAACCTGTACATGTACACTCGAGAATCACGAGACGCACAGATGATGTGGAGATGCACAGAGGAACCGAGGTAATAATCCGACAAACACTTCTCGGTTTGGCTTAAATAGACAGTGAATTGATCGGATTGGCTGTGGCTAGACATGTGACTGACATGGAATTATCTGATTAGCTGTTGACCAAGTAAAGAGATTAAAGATTCTTGACATCGCATAGCTTTTTTTTCCAGTTGAAACCAGATGATGGTTGCATCAGTTCAAAACAGACACTTGACCTCACGGTCATGACCCAAACTTAACCCTTGCATGACCCAAACTTAACCCTGGCATGACCCAGTCATGACATTTCTAATGGTTTATTTCATAAGTGTGTATCAAACTGGGAGACAATAAGTAGCTCTAAAGGTTGGTGATACCTGATTTACAGTCTTCAATTAAGCGAATATATTTTTAATATGTGGCTATGACTGCAATCTGTAAGGATTGATATCCTCGTCATCACACTTTTAGCAGATATGGCACCTGTAAAGCTGAAATTTGAAGAGAAAATGCTGCAGTAAACATTAATTCCACTGGCAAAAAAGTTGGCTGCATGATCTTACCCCAATAGATCAGCAACCACTGCACCCAATATTCAGTACTGGTCAGCCCAGAAGTGGTGCTGCAAGTTAGTCGTCATGACTGAACAACTAAGTGGAAGAGGGTACATGTAAGTCCAAAATAGTCCATCACTAAATGCTTGCCTTCATGTTTCTGCCTGCATTACGTGCTTTCTGGTGGTTAGGTGACCGGTAGTTTCAAATAGAATAAGTGAACCTTAAGAAAAAAAAATCTGCCAATCACAGGGAATGTGCAGACAAATATATTCATGCTTATGGGCAATTTAAAGTTATAACGAGCCTAACGTGGCAGGAAGCTATAGTATCTAGAGTGAGATTCGAACCTTAACTGTGAATTCCATCATGCTGGCCAACTTGAATGACGTTGTTGTTTTTGTTCCACAATTGGTGCCCTCTTGTGGCAAAGAAGAGACAAAGGGAGTGAAATGGAGGAGGAATGCTGCTCCCACGCACTTTTTTTTTTTTTTTTTTTTTTAAACCGCTTTGAGCACACCACAAATCAAAAGTGATTTAAGCAGACGCTTTGTCTGGTTCTACTGGAGGGAGCACATTGTTTGCATGTAATGCTAACTAAAATGACCCCTAGCAGCCTTTACTCTTAATGAGCCACATCTTGGGACACTGATCCACTGATATATTTTTTTCTTTTCTTGAAATAATGCTTTATTGCATTTGCTGACATGTGCACAATTAGTCAATAAAAAATAAGTAAAAACATGCGGTTGTTGAAATTACAAGCGAGGGAGGGGTACCTGTGTAAATTGCATGTAAACACCCGGTGAAAGTGAACACTCACGAGAAAAAAAAAAAAAAAAGAATCTGTTTCTGGTTAACAAGAGGCAGAGTAGCGATTTGCGCTGGTTCCGCTAATCAGTTGCATATTTACTCCACAAATATGCATGCGTGGATCCAACAGGAAGAAGGGCCGGGATATTTTACACACGATTTTGATGCCGTAGGTGCATCAAAATCGTCGCACTGGAAGGATTCCTTCGGGAGACTTTTCAACGTTTCTTTTTACCTCCTTTACATTAAAATATTGTTGAAGGAAAAACTCGTTTTGTTACATGAAGATTTCCCTTGCATCAGTCAGCCTGATAACTTGAGCGTGTCAACTAGATGTTATCTACTGGTTAGAGGACGACGCACTACCAGGATGTTGAATGCTCAAACGACTTTATGACAAGCTGTTTTGAGCATTTCTTCCACATCGATCATATCTAGTTTAAGGTCCGTTTACTTATGTAGCCAAGCTAATTACTAGTGAGGCAAAACTGTGCACTAGTTGACATCTGTGCACTACTAGTACTACTAGTGAAATGCTAAATAACGCTACAATCAAGTAAATTTTAGTTAAGTTTTACCACTGTATACTATTTTTGCACACTACAATGACAATTTTGATACACAAGTAGGACAACTTCACATTACCAGTACTAGTGACATTCTGAAATTCTACTAGTTAACATCTATCGCTTCACTAGTAGTTTGTCATCTAGTGCACAGTTTTGCCGGAGTTGTATTATGTAGTGAACCGACTAGTTAGTGAGGACAAAAAGTTTACGAGTCCATGCACCTTAAGTTGCATGATATCAAATCAGTGCGCAAATAGCTTGATGGAGCGTAGGTAGAATGACTTACTAGTCTTGCGTGTCTTACTAGTACCATTTCTTTCACTACCGTGTGACATTTCTGCACACTAGCTGGAACCATTCACTGCCATTGACGAGTATACTTATCAATTCCATTTTTCAATACAAGTGGGAGGGAGAGGTCTGATGCCGCTCCATTGTAAATTTCAAGCTTGGAAACAACTTTACTGACACACAGCTACCAGTAGATGGCAGCGATGCGCTATTTTAAATATTAGAACATCTCAGTTTGTGAGTCCACTAGCAGAAATGTTTGTTCAAACTTGGTTAGACCTTTTTTCCCCCCCAACTTATAACATTATATAATTATAAAATAATGGAAAAAACTTTTTCCTTGTGAAATTACAGACTATTCTTTCATTTAGTAGACTGATAGTAACGTGGCTGACTTTAAACACAGGGATTTGGGTTCAAACCTGGTTTAGAGTGAACGGTAAAAGGTCCCTGGCCAAAGACCCTTGATGCCAAATGCTTAGCCATGGTCACAGCCTGGATAAAAATGGATAGGTTGTGTCAGGAAGGTTATGAGACAGTGTAAAAACTGTGCCAAACATATCATACGAGTGACTTGCTGTGTGTGACCCCTTTGATAAAAGTTTCTTCTTCTTCTTAAAAAATGTTGGTAATAAAATTTGTTTTTTAGCCACAGCTGTAAAATTTGTTTTTTTAGCCACAGCTGTACTGATAACCTGGAAACCCATTACATGCTAGCTTTAACTCATCCAATGGGCAGTTATTACCCTTTGTTGGCTCAAAATCCTGGGTATAAATAACCCAGCATTGGCTCAATCCCTTTTGGACCCACTGGTGGTTTAGCTATTTCACCCAGTTTGGGTTCCTTTTAACCTTTTTTTTTTTTTAAATTAAAATCTTGTCCCAACATGCTGGGTCAAATCTTCAACCCAGTACTTCAACCCCAACTTCCACTACACGCCACTGCATTGAAAACACTCGAAAGCAGTCACATGATGACTTGCAAGTTGGGGCTGTGTGTTGCAACACATTTCTTTTGGAAAAATATCCCGATTTTAATCCTTGGATCATGTGAGGATGATGAAGCAGGCGGACGTTGCGCACACGCAGGCCCCGCTGGGATAGAAAGGCTCGGAGGTGTCGGACTGGGGTTTTTAGGGGGGGCTGAGTCCAAATGAAAACCATACGATCCAACAGCATGACTAAGCCTCGCTGGAGGAGGAGGAGGAGGAGGAGGAGAATGGAGGGGGGTCAGGGAATGTGGGGAGCAGGGGGAGGGAGCCGGGTCAGTCAATAGTGAGGTAAAACGTGTGCGCGGTGGGAGGGGCGGCCACTTAAAGGGAGCAGACGAGCAGCCCCAGCGTAGCACTTTCACTTTGAGCCGTCTGACGGATGATACACAGCGGCAGGGTAGAGGAAGGCCACAGGCACCGGAGGCCACTGCCTCATCCATTAGCCACTTTCCACAAGGCTGCGGGGGGAGGATTCAAATTAGGCTGCTCGGGGAAGCTTCTAGGTCAGCAGGGGAAAGGGGGGCAAGTGGAAGAGAGAAACTGCAATTTCAACAAAAGCTCTGACGAGGCTGCAGTGGGGGAAATCCAAAGTGAGGGAGAAGGATGGAGTGAGAGGATCCATGCTGGAAAGTACCAAAGCGAGGAATACTATATAGGGGATGTCAGCGGGAGCAGCAGCAGGAGGAGCGCGGCGCTGAAGAGGAAGGAAGGAGGGAGCAGCACGCAGCGACGCACTCCGTGTCAAAGACCCCGCCACAAGGCACGGAGGAGGAAAGTTTGCCTTTCACTGACTGACACAGAAAGGCCCGTCCGTCTGTCTGTGTGCGTGGTGGCGGAGCATGTGAGCGATTGCTGTCAACCAGAGAAATGGAGAAGTGTCCGTTTTCGGAAAGATAAAAGGATGTCACTGCCAGGTGAGTACTTGTTTGTGACTATGCAGTGTCAATTTCGGGGAAATACTGTACAAGAGTTTCATGAACTTTTAATTCGTTGAATATATTAATATATGTATTTACGTCCTGTGGCGGCCTACAACCTGCTCACGTGTGCAGACAAACTTAAGATGAGTCACTGGTTCAAATATGGACCAACAATTGGTAGTTTGACTTTCACTTGCTTGACGCTTGTTGGAGAAATCTGCAATATTATTAATCATTCTGCAGGTACATTAACCAAATTGTGGTGGAAGGAGATTCTTCTCAGTTCGATATAGTAGTACAGATATTTTTACTCTTAGGCTCTTTTTTTTTTTTTTTTTTACTGCGCAGATGACAGTGTGATGTAATAAAAAAATAAATACAAAAAAGAGAGAAATTATATATTATATAATCAGAAAATGTAATTTAAACAATCTGTTGTAACATCTAAATTCCCCATCTGGCAATGATAGGATTATCTTATCTTAAATAGTCAACCGCGGCTAAGATCTTGATTGTCTGATTGAGAACTTTGACTGTTATTCGGGGAGGGGGCAGCTTTTACATGGAGGACTGGGAACCAGGGAGCATTTACGACAGGTTTAGAAAAGCAAGTTATTCCCCATCTATGAACTAATCTAAGAAGAGTTTTTGTTCAGTATTTTTGGTTCCAAATCCATTTTGAGGCATAAGATGGTGATAGAAAGGGCTGATTTCTTTTCAAAGATCATTTTGACAGTTTTAAAAAAATATGACAAAAGTGTTGTTTTTCAATTGCATTTCAGAGTCTGTACTTTTTTTTTTTTAACAGAAATATGTCTACTTCTCTTTAAAGACAGCGTGAGAGTGCTTTTTTGCCACCTCTAGTTATTCTGCTCAAAAAGGTGACAAACCACAAAAAGTTTCCAGACAACGATCTGAGTTCTGTTTGTCACTTGTCCTCTTACAGTTTTGCTCTTGCTATCACTCTTGACTGTCCAATGTGATGGATGTGACTGGGAGGTGGTGAAGAACGTTAAGACAGCTATCGACGCAAACCCGACCGGATTTGTAAGTTTAAGGCACTGGATATGGTACAGCTGAAACTTTTTGTCATGTTTAATATAATGCAACAACATGTAAACGTTCTCCAAAGCCCAAACTAGTATCCAAGTTCATTACATTCGAAGAAACAACAAACCATCAGCAACCTCAAACTGATTTATAATAGTGCAGCAGTAGTCTAATGGTCAATTCCCAAAATATTGATATTTAACATTCATTTAAATAACATGCAGATGCACTAGCAAGTTGGGTAAAGCACTACTTACTTTCTGAGTCTTTTATCAATCTGCAAACCTCACTTTCTGGGATGTTTTTGAGGAAGGTGAACCCTGGCTTTTATCAACAACTGAGTTCCTGTCATCATCGGTTGGATCATGCGCAGTTGCCTGAAAGAAAGAAAAACAAACAAACCAGGATTAGGGAAAAATGTTTTCCAAGAGTGGTCTAAATTCATCATATGTACCAACATTCATTAAAAGATAATAAGTAACATTCACTTATTCTAAGCTAAAGTAAATCTTTCATCAAAAGCATAACCTCACTTTTGAGATGTGGAATGTAAAGCTTTGCTTTCGCGGGCGCGGCCATCTTGGAAATGGGAGTTGCGCTGATTAATCGAGAAAAGTGTTGAATGCAATAAATCACTGCCCCCTATATGTCAAAATTGGAACTAAACCTTGATTTAGAAGTCCATTCGTCTTTATTTATATTTATATTTTAAAAAAAAGAAAATAAAGAAAAGAAGAATAATTTAGTTAGCCCACTGTTGTTTCTCGTTGCTCAAATGATTTTTGTAAAGTATAATAAGCAATTGCATCATATGAAGTACATATTTTGTCAAGCCTTTTAGGACTTAAAAAAACAAAATGACATATGATAGGAAAAAGCTTCACCTATAACAAATCTTGTGGGAAAAAAAAATGTATTCATTGTTTGGATGAACTGCGTTAAATAAATGATGTCATCCCAAACAAGCAGAGCAATTGATCAGCTGCAACTTGTGATGTAACCACATGACAAAAAGCTTTCTGAAAATAACAACATTGTGCAGCTCCACCAAAGTGATTACAGCAGCTCGTGTCATCCAAGCGTTTCTCATCTCTGTTTTCCTCTCTTTTCAGCGGACCGTATTTCCCAAAGATTACTATGTGTTGCACCACTACACAAAAAGCATGTTGTGTGACACTGATCCGGTGAGTCGCATTTCGGTTACGCGGTTACCAGAAGTTGAATCAAATGGAGCACTTCCTGTTGGAGATTTGTGGCATATTTTTACACACCGAACACTAACTTCTTGTGGTGGTGGTATTTTTCCATGCAGTGTTGCGTGTTCCCTGCTGCAATCGTGCTCCTCGAATCCTGGAATGTGCTTTTGAGAAACCTCTGGGATGAGCATCTGAATCACTCCTTGATCTTCGACCTAAAGCAGACACTGGATATAATAATCAGAAAGAATAAAAACACAGAGGTAGGATTGGTTTTATTCTTGCTTTGGAACAAGTTGGGAGAAAGTCACTATGGAGACGCATTAAAGAGGAAATCAATGCAAAAAATTTTTTATTTACAATAAAACTATGTTCTATGGGCTCACACTAGTGTAAACACGACATTCTGATTATTATTGCATTTGTGGAATATGAATTAAATGGGGCAAAGTCCACCTGTTTTTATCCATCTCAGGGGGCAGACATTTTGCCACTTGCTAACGACCAATCACGGCTCACCCTGAGGCACTGTGAGGTCATTTTCAGTCGCCAGCGTGCGTCAGTACAAGGCAAAATGGCCGCCCCCTGAGATTGATAAAAAAATAAAAATAAATTTAAAAAAAAAAAGGTGGATTTAAGCAACAATGTGAAAACTAACATCCATCCATCCATCCATCCATCCATTTTCTTGACCGCTTATTCCTCACAAGGGTCGCGGGGGCTGCTGGCGCCTATCTCAGCTGGCTCTGGGCAGTAGGCGGGGGACACCCTGGACCGGTTGCCAACCAATCGCAGGGCACACAGAGACGAACAACCATCCACACTCACAACCACACCTAGGGACAATTCGGAGCGCCCAATTAACCTGCCATGCATGTCTTTGGAATGTGGGAGGAGACCGGAGTACCCGGAGAAGACCCACGCGGACACGGGGAGAACATGCAAACTCCACCCAGGAAGGTCCGAGCCTGGACTCGAACCGGAGACCTCAGAACTGGGAAGCGGACGTGCTAACCACTCGACTACCGTGCCGCATTGAAAACTAACATGTGAATCTATTTATTTAATGTCAACTGCAGCATTTGAATAGGATAAGAAAGTAGTCCATTGCATGCTAGCATGTGAGACCCTATAACTACATTTCGTTTGCATTTCTGAGTGACAATTTGGCTATATTTTCACTTGAGATTTTATTATAAACGAAAACACATTTCACCTGCACCTTCCTCTACTAAATGTATGACTGTATTTGTCTGCTGTAGAGGTTGCGGGAGGAGATGGACCCGTCCCAGTTTTCCCCACTCTTCTCCTCTCCCGAGGAGCTCCTCAAGCTCACGTCGGATTTGTTCACCCGATGGCTGGAGGTCGGATGCTCGCCCTCCATGGAAATCTGCGAGCCACCCACTCTGCCGCCCCTGGCTGAGAAGAAGGAGTACAGTCCGTCCAGGGTCCGAATCCTGACAACCAGGGCCATCAGCAGCAGAATGTTGGAAGCCGAGCTGGCCCGGTTGAGAGACGTTACCCAGCCTCCATCCAGCCGCAGTCCCGCCTCCCTCTCCGTGCATCCCGCCTCTGCGTGGAGCCTCCTCCTGTTCAGACTCTACTGGTGGTTGTTGCCATAGGAACCTAAAAGGATCTTCTTCTTTTTTTCTTTTTTTTTTTCGGACGATGCACACAAAATGCAAGACATTTTCTGGCACTGAATGATTGTTTCCTTTCTATTTGTGTTGTCTTGTGTTGCATTATGCTGGCATTACCATATGAAGTGACATGCGCAGGTTGCATTTTATTTTAACGTCCAAAGTTTTTCTTGTTGCTACGTTCACTGCCCCGACAGCGCAAAAAGACGTGTAAAGTAGTGGCGGACTGTGTATTTGGTACCTGGGTCTTCAGTGGAGACGCTTAATACCGCATCTATCACATCACACATTATAGAAACCATCAATACTATACAAAATTGCAGGTACAGCTCTGTTCAGAATGAGTATTTAGCGAATAAATAACAAAAACATGGAAAATGGACTAAAATATGCCATATTTACCAGAGATGCAGATTATCAAATGATATTATGTACTGGTTGCTACAGACATATTTTGCTAGTCGAAGTTGGCTGTAACAAGTTTTGCTACTACCAACCAAGAGCTGAATTTGAAATTTGATTAGTTCAAGAAAAAGTGCCATTGGCTAATATAGTTAAAGTTTCATGGGCCACCACTACTGATTCTGAAGGCCCTGGGTAGATTATCTTGCAATGGCAACATGTAGATGCTGAAATCTGATAGGACAAAACATAAATATACACATGCATTGCATATATGTTTTATGTTGGGGATAAATTAATACAATTTAATAGGGGGGCAAATGCTAGAATTTAGGTTGTAAATGACTGCCAGTGCTTCGAATAGTGTTTAGGCCAGCAGAGTGGGCATTGCCAGGCATCAACGCTCTCCACTGGTGCAAATACATCTTACATAAGCATAGTACAGTACTCGCCTTCCTATAGGTAGACATGCCGCCAAGCTCCAGCTAGCTAAGCTCTTTGTGCTAACAAGAGATACATGCTGACCAAGCCAATGCACGATAAGCCTTCACGTTTGTCTGATGTGGAATCTGTCACATTTGTTTACAATGACTGTTTTTGTAACTATAAGATATGACGTCTATAGACTTTTAATTTTGTATTAAAAATGTGGATTAAAGCCATTTAGGTATATTTGTGATGTGATTTTTCAGGACAAGGCATGAAGTACAGTGGACCCTCTGAATGTCAAACGCTGGGAAGCCATTTAAGTATTAATGCGGCAGCTTGATGTCCATCTTTAGTCCATGTACTAGTATGTTTTTTTTTTTTTTGCTCACTAGTCAGACAAATCAATGGACTAGTATGACAGGTCTTACTAGTAAGATTTCTCCACTACTGTCTTTTACAACTGTATGACATTTCTGCACAACAATAGCACAACTTTGGCGTACTAGTTGCACAATTACCTGTCACTCCTGCAAAGCTACGTTGTTTTTGTTGTTGTTGTTTTTTTGTGGTACTAGTATGTCACTAAAGAGCTACACTAGTCAGGCCTAGCCATGTTACTAGTGTTGCGAGCCACACACACGGCCACTCAAGCGAAACGAAACAAAAACGGAGCAGTTAACAAACTGCGATGCCCTGCATGTGGGCAAGGAGAGACCCATTTTCAGTTAGTTGTATGAGAAACACTCAAACACACAAATTTAAAATGACAACACTTGCAATGCAACCAATGCTCTTGTATATTTCTATTTGATAATGCTGTGCTATTTAAAAAATTGAACAAACAATTGTGGATGGCATTTGAGAGAGTATATTTATATACAAATATGGTAATGGCACAAATTAAACAAAGGTACCACTATATTTTTTTGTACTTTCCGATACAACATGAATTCCGTGATCGGCCTTTGAGGCATATTTGTCCAGTAAATTTGATTAAACAATTATTTTATGTACCACTTTGGGGACATTAGACTTTCGGAGGCTCCACTGTCCCTTTGTTCATTGTTCTGTCGATAAACAGGCCTGCAGTAAAACTACCGAACCCGAATGTGGTTGGAGTTACAGTGGCCTGTATCAGTGATGCATTCGGTTTGTTTGTTTAATCCCAAATTGAAAAGGTTTGTTAATGATTTGACATGCTCGCTTCCAGGACACAAAGTCCACATCTATCCATGTTGCAAAAAAAAAAAAAAAAGTCCTACCAAGACAGAAATAGTTTCACAGCTCTTTTTTTTTTTTTGTAACTCTGGGAAAGAGAAATAAAACTGCCAAAAAAATAATCACAACCAAAAGAGGAATGTGTTGTGGATGAGACTTTTTGTGTGTGAGTCAAGATTCACGTGAAAGGAACTTGCAGCTGCATTTTAAACGCTGGTACTTGCCCCTGCTTGTACACACCCACACGTGTAATGTGCACCCTTGTCCTAACAAGACCCCTCCTTGTTGTTTCGCAAGCCTTACAATGCAGAGGCATGTTGCCGTGGACACAGTGGGAGCTAACTTTTCATTGATTTGTTTTGCTTTTTTGCCAAGGACGGGTCAGACATATTATACAACATCAGCGCTAAAAACAATGAACTTGGAGCTGGGAAGCTACATTTTTGAGAGATGAGGGGCTCTTGAGATTGTCCAAAGTCTGGCCCGGGGGCCTTTTTTTTTTTTCCTTGCGATATTCATATTGTATTTATTTATTTATTTTTAATGTGACTTTTTCGTTGAAATGTTACAGGATATGTCATTCATAACATTTTTTATTTATTTATTATTTATTTTTAATTTTTATTTTTACTTAGAGCACAGTAGCCCCTAACCTGAAGTTTAGGGGTGTGGACCAGAAGTTTGTCAGCAATAAAAAAAAAAATATTCAAGAATATTTCAAAGCAAACAATCAGCATATTTATTGGTTGTACATGCACAAGAAGATGAAAAATTGATTTGCACTGTCTCAAATTTTAGGGGCAAAATGTCAAATGCAATTTAGGGTCAGTTTGGAGCCCTGTGTTTTGGCTCAGCCGTTTTTGTTTGTTTGTTTGTTTTTTACACCACCCAAAAATCTAAAAAAAAAAAAAAAAAAAAAAAAAAAAAAAAAAAAAAAAAAAAAAAAAAAAAAAACGTTTCCACTAAAAGCCAAATTTGGCTTCCACAAACATAAAAAATAAAAATGCACAAATGCTGCAATACTTATGCCACCGGCCCATCACGTTAACATTATGACTAGCCTTACATAATTTGTTTTCGGTCAAACCAACTAAGTGTTATTTAACATTTAACGACATTTGCCGGGACATACATTAGCTGCTGGGCAGTCATCCGTGCGATTAGGGGCCAGCTGAGTTCCCGTAAATGAGTGGGAGTCAAGAAAGTGGGAGTGAAACGAGAAGGGAGGGGGTGGAACTGCGATGGAGTAACACACGTGACCGGAAGTACGTCTTCTTCGTCCTCGTTTTCTTCTTGTTTGCCAACATGTCCGCCTCCAACGAAGACACGTTTGCCGAGGAAGCAGAAGGAATGGAGGAGCAGGAGCAGGACGAAGCCGCCAGCGATGACGACGACGAGGGAGTCGATATGGAGGAAGGAGAAGGGGAGGACGGAGACGGCGACAAAAAAGTTTATGTGCCCGGAATCGAGCCGCTTAAACCGGGAGAGGAGCTGCAGATGGATCAGTCTGCGTACCGCATGTACCACGAGTGTCAAACAGGCGAGTGGGATATAAAATAAAACGTACATGTTTGTTTATTGTCTAAACTCCATGGGAATGTTATAATGTTTTTTTGTGCGCAGAATAATGTGTAGACGTTCTTCCACGCATACAACTACTCTTCAAAAGTTATGGATATTAGTCTTTCAGGTGACATTTAAGGATGAACCCCATAATGCACTTTGCAGGTCTAAACTTTTGGCGTCACATGCCCAACTGTTCATCGTCTCAGTACCTGCTTTTATCCAAAAAAAAAAGAAGAGATGTTTGATCTGTAAATCGACCAATATGTTTCCAAGTATGCTATTGCTAATTAATAATAGTGCATTTCAGTGACTCTTCCATTCAGTGGCTACTTTTGGTGTCGTCTTGGTCTCACGATGTCAAAATGTAAACAGCATGATAAGGAGGACTGTTTAAATGCCACTTCTCGTTGAACCAGGAAATTTTGTGGTCAATTCAAAACTTTCCATGAATTATTCTGCCACTTTTTGTCCTAAAACGCCCACATTTTTCAACTCATTCTTCAAGTAAAAATATTCTGTCCATTCAGGACAACTCGGAAAATGTTATTGTTGAAGTATGTTGCACATCCTCTAAATTCACACATTTTTCAGTATATTTTGCATGATAAAATTAAAAACAACATTAAACTGTTTGAGTTGCGTAATTATTTCTCACGTAACCCGCTTTTTCTGAATTCCACATTTTCACACCAAAAATCTCAAACACAATTACCCCCGTCTGCTTTTTTCAACTGAACTGAACTGTAATCTTTCATTCAATATGTGCAGGCGCCCCATGTTTGAGCTTCGACGTCTTGACAGACAGCGATGGCGACGGCAGGAAAGAGTTCCCTCTGTCCATGTTGCTGTGTGCGGGCACACAGGCTGACACAGCCATGGGCAACAGGTTGGTGTTGCCTCGTGAACACAACAAATGCGCATAAGCTAACCTAATCGGCCCTTTTCTGCTCACTCTTGCGCAATGTCTAAAATGGATGATTGCTTGTGTGAGAATAATGCATGCATGCCCCCCCTTTTTTTTTTTTTGTTTGGTGGTACTTTGCGTCAAATGTTTGAGAAGCATGATCTTAAATGAAAGCCGTACTATAAAATACTGTCATGGTCTTAATACTTAGATTTGTCAAGGCTGTAGAAAAATCTCAATTCATATTTCATCTCTTAGCAATAACTTTTAGGCTAATTCACGCACGGGCTAGTGTGCTTTATTTTACCCAAGTTTAACGTTTTACTTTTCGCAGCTGACAAGAGCTGGCGAAGCAGCAAAAGCACAGATGGAAACAATAACTAATTTTTAATGGTGGCTTCTTTCCACAAGCTGTCCGAGTAAATCATGTCAGCGAGGGAGATCCGACCGGGACTCTTGTTTATTGTTCTTGTCATCCTGCTTTTGTGCTTCCCTGCTCAAAGATCATCTGCAACAGCAGAAAAAATAAATATTAAGCCATGTTTTTGACTTTGCCTGCAGACTGCTAGTCATGCGCATGCACAATCTTCACGGAACAGAGAAAGAAAAGGAGGAAGAGGAGGAAAGCAGCGATGAAGAAAGTGACGAGGAGGAAGATGATGAAAGTAGAAAGCCGCGGCTGGAACTGGCCATGATGCCTCATTTCGGAGGCATTAACAGAGTTCGAGTATGTTGGCTATTGATGCAAATGTTAATAGTTCCTGTGCCAGCACGTTGTAATTGTGTGTTTTCTCTCTCTCATTTCTCACAGGTGACCCGGCGTGGAGACCAGGCACTGGCTGCTGCGTGGTCCGAGAAGGGACAAGTGGAAATATTTGATCTGCGACCTCAGCTGGAGGCCGTCCACAGTTCTGCGGCAATGGCGACGTTCATGCAGCAGCAGAAGGAAGCCGCAGCGCTCTTCAGCTTCTCGGGTCACATGACTGAGGGCTTTGCTATTGACTGGTCGCCCGTGGTTCCTGGTAGGTGACGTTTCAATTCTTGACTAAAACTTTTCAGTTCACTTCTAACACTGGCGTCTTTTTTTTTTTTTTTTTTTCTTTTTTTTTTCCTTCCCACTGTCCTAGTTTGACTTTTTTTTCAAGTTAGCACCTGTTGCTGTGCCTTACTTTTGTGAAGTGAAAATAGGAGCAATTAAAGTAGCATAATGACCTCGTATGCGGGCAAGGAGAGCTGCTATTAGACTTTTGTACAATACAGAAATGAAAAATATAAAAGTATTATAAGAAATTGTATATAAAAAAAAATACAAGAAAATTATGTTCCCCTTCATGTGACCATTTGTGTGGATTTTAAACATAGAAGGGCCAAAACATGCCTTGTGAAAATGAAACTGCACTAAAGAATTAGCCACCAGAGGGTGCTAGAATTGCACAAATGGAAATCAACACGACTTTTTGAACAGATGTGCTGCTTTTAAAAATATCGTGACATGACAACGATGATATATTGTGGCAGATTTAATATTGCGATATCACGATATTGCTATTATGGTTATTCGTTACATCCCTAGCTTTAAGTGACCTCTTCAGGTCAAAAGTTGCATTAAAGCCTTTTGTATGCTCTCGCATAAAAAACATAAAAAATGTATAAATGTTTTTGGAACCATGGCAATATTTAAAATAGAACGTGTTTATGCGTTTTTTGGGTTAATCATGTTGATGATGTATGAAAGACATTGGTCATGTTCATGATTAGTCAGTGTACTGTTATCAACAATGATTTGAGTGATTTTGTTTTTGTTTTAAATAAATATTTGCCAATATTAGCATTGTCAAATAATCACATCACTTCACCGGTGAGCTATTTTTAGAACAGGCCCACGTGGCGCCTCGTGTGGTCTCCTTTTTAAATTTTTATTTTTTTTTTGCCTGTAAAATATGGTTGAATTCTGTGATCTTGTGAGTCAATGCGGGCATGCTGTGCTCGCACTCGCAGGTCGCCTCGCGAGCGGCGACTGCAAGAAGAACATCCACGTGTGGGAGCCGCAGGAGGGCGGAGCCTCTTGGCGGGTCGACCAGCGGCCTTTCAGCTCCCACAGCAAGTCCGTCGAGGACCTGCAATGGTCGCCGACTGAAGCGACGGTACTTTTTCCTCTAACCTAGGATATATGCGCAACTTGACATGTTTTGTGTGACCAGGAAAGCCGGCCTGTGGAACGTCATTTGAGCATTTCGTCGATATCCAGCTAATAGCCTACTTGTAAAATTATTTGTAACACTAGTAGAACAAGTGTCCGATTCCAAAACAGCTTTCCATGCTGACCTGAATTCATTCTTGTGGTCTGTTGCAGGTCTTTGCGTCATGCTCAGTGGATCAGTCCATCCGCGTTTGGGATATCAGAGCCCCGCCAAATTCCATGCTATCAGCCAATGGAGCCCACGAGTCAGACGTCAACGTCATCAGCTGGAACCGAACGGAGCCGTTCCTCCTCTCAGGGGGGGACGACGGGCTTCTCAAAGTGTGGGACCTGCGGCAGTTTAAGGTAACGGCTTAGTCATGGTGTGTATCGGCGATCATGACAGACGTCTCTATTAGTAACTGTGAGTCACAATAATACGGTGACGCGTTGCCACGGCAACCGTGTTGAGAGCTTAAAAGTATGACATCATCGGGTGACTGTGCCTTTTTCTTGAGCATACTGCCATTGGAGAAGTGTTATTAAAATGATTTTATTTATTTTTTTTGCCCACAAGGATGTGATTAAGACAGATTGGTATATTTCAGTCATAATTTATAGATTTAGATATCAACACGGAAAGATGGGTATTCTTCATGTGATGTTCCTAGTTTTGTTGAGAATCCACGCGTCTACTACATAAAAAGTTATTTAGTAAACTGTTATTTGGGGAAGAGGAAAAAAAACAGTCAAAATGTATCCATAAAGAAAATAATATCCTTAGACATTGTTTGGAGCTGTAATGTAAAAGCAGCATTTAATCCAGATCTGATCCAGATTGTGCATTTGGGAGTTTACATGACAAATCCCATTTGACACAACAAGAACCTTTGCTGTATGCAAGGTCAGAAGGTATATTTAATCCTCTTTTGATTCAAATTGTCAGCAATTTAATAAGGAGAATCCCATTTAACATGTAAATGTCTGAAATAAGTTGATGGGTATATTTGCAAAAGGGAGAGAAGCTGTAATAAAATAAAACAAAAGCTTAATCACATAATAATGATTTGTGTATTTGGCAGCGATTTCAGATGTAAAATCCAATTTAATATGGATGCAAGTATTTAAAAAAAAAAGAAAAAAAAAAAAGTGTAAATTAGGTTTTAAAAAGTTATGTGATCCAGATCTGATCTGGATTGATCAGTTGGCAGCAATGTAAACGAAACACAATTTAACATTGATGTAAAAAGTATTTTTTACATGTTATTTATTCTGTTTAGAAAATTAGGTATTTATTAATCCTACATAGATCATTTATCCCTGGAGGAGGGGAATTAAATATGAACTCATTTGCTCCCAAAAATGTATATATTTTAAATGTATTAAGTGTTGCAAAGACATATTTATGCGTTTGTTTGTTTGTTTGTTTTTTATGCTAGAGCATATAGAACGCTTTGATGCAGCCTCTCAACTACAGAGAGGGGGGGGGGGGGGGGGGTGAAAAAAAAAGGTAGTAATTACAAAAACGGCCAGCAGGTGGCATCAGAGTATAAGAGATCAACCAGGGCCATGATGAACACGCGCTTATTTCCCTACAATGCTAACAAGATTTGTGAATAATGATGAAACTTAGCTATATTCTAATGTTAATTGCTGCAAAACGGAAACAGATAGAAATATGCTTTTTTTTTTTTTCCTGATGAAAGAAGAGACGAATCTTTCTTTTGGTAGGTTCCATGTTTTTGTAGCAATAGAACACAATATTCTGTGGGCCTTGCTGGGAGTGAATGAGTTAAGAAATTGTAGCAATATAGACCAGTTCTTTTTAACCATCAAAACTAATGGTGTCGTTTTCAGACCGGTCGACCCGTGGCCAACTTCAAGCAGCACTGCGCCCCCATCACCTCGGTGGAGTGGAACCCGGCGGACTCGAGCGTGTTCGCCGCATCCGGGGCGGACGACGTGCTCAGCCAGTGGGACCTGTCGGTGGAGTCGTGCGACGCGGGCGCCAGGCCGGAGGGCGCGAAAGACCTGCCCCCGCAGCTGCTCTTCCTGCACCAGGGCCAGTCCGAGATCAAGGAGGTGCACTGGCACCCGCAAATCCCCGGCGTCATGATCTCCACGGCGCTGTCGGGATTCAACGTGTTCAGGACGATATCGGTGTAGCGTGTGGGTACATGCTTCACGTGTGAAAATACAAAATTCCCGATGTACCTTGCCCTTGTAGACTTTTTCACACATCCGGGTGGCAAAAGGCTTCGCTTTCTACGAAGGCACCAAATAGCAAGAAAACCCTTTTTACGTCCTCAAAAACAAAACAAACATGAAACCTCTCTCGGTTGGGCACGCCTCTACCTGTGAGGATAAATATTCTGACCCTTCACCTTCCCGAGACGAGCGCTCTCCTCGCTCGTCTGTCAGAATAAATTGATGGAAGAGGTGAAACATCTAAGAAAACCAACAGTTCGGTTGTGATCGAATTCATGACAAGAATCGATAATCAAGTCACTTTTCTGCCACCCAGAACTCGACAGAAGCATCCGAGCACCTGTTTTGCAAATCTGAAATGTTCAAGATGGACTTTTTTTTTTTTTTTTTTTTTGACAAATACAAGCAAAGATAGCTGCCATGTATCAGCCTTTCTACTAAACTTTTAGTCTGTATTATTTACATGCTTTTGTGTTTTAAGTATTATTGCTTGCTTAAAATAAAATGAATCGATTACTCGACAACTACTTGAGTAATTGTTTAGTGCGGTGGTGTCCAAACTCCAGCCCGGGGGCCATTTGCGGCCCGCCGTCCATTTTTCAGTGGCCCGCAACATATGCTAAAAATGGCGTTTGACTCAGTTCAAAATTATAACCCTACTGGCATATTACAAATAAATTGGTTTATGTACTGTAACATTTTTCTAAATATGCAAAAGCACAAATCAATTATTTGTACAATTTTTAGGACTAAACACAATTTCTCTTCATCACGTTATGTGGCCCTTGCGTCCTTCTGATTTTCTGGATGTGGCCCTCAAATGAAAAAGTTTGGACACCCTTGGTTTAGAGCCATCTTGTTTAACTTTAAATTGCCCTAATTATTAGATTTCCGCCTCTCAGCACGTATGATTCTGATGTCCTTCATGAAAGCAGACCGGATATCTTGTGCTTAATCATTTGCAAACATCTGCTTTTACTTTGGAACACGATGACCAAACCAGCAACTGAATCCGTTTCAAAAACCTTTTATGCAAAATAAAATTACATCCAATTAATCGATGAAATAATAGATTCTAAAAAATATTAATAGTGACAGCCCTAATATGAAGCTATAAATAAATAAAAATGCAAGCTTTGTTTTCAAAGATCCCAAATAGTTGTTTTATTGTTTCACTGTAAACCATAAGACATTAAATGCCAGCAAGTTCAATGGATAAACATTTAAGTCTCCCATTTTTACAGCATGATGAGGGGAAAAAAAAAAACCTCAATATTTGATTGTCTCAGCATTTGTCCCGTTTTTCCAGCCCAAACAGCAAAAAAAAAAAAGCTTTGGTAGTGTATGAAAACATGCACACAGACAAAAATAATAACTGTACTCTGCAATTAGATCTAACGAGATCTGATCCAGGGAAACTCACATTGTCAAGACATGGAATGTTACACGTTCACAAAATCTGCTCCCACGACGACGTTCTTAAAGAATGACAGACATGGAGACGTAAACATGCAATGGTAGAAAACAAAGACATGTAGACAACACATGCTACAATTACATTTGCTCAATTTAAGGCACTTAAAAGCATAAATGGCACATTTGTTAAAAAAATGCTGAATAAAATTGAAGTTAAAGGCCTCTTGATGAAATGGGGGGGAAAAAAGTGCTCCAACTTTTTCACTGTAGAAAAACAAATGCTGCTTGCAAATAAATGGTTCTTTGGCATATCTGTTACCATTTGTAGATTTAAAAAAAGAAAGAAACAAAAGTCTTTTTTCCAGCAGAGCAACATCGTCTTCACACTGAACAGCTTTCAGGGGGGGTTTAAAAAAAAAAAAAATCAAGTTTGAATCCATCGGTTTGACCCCTTGTCATGTAAATTAAGATGTACACTACTCACAAAAAAGATTTTTGACTTTCCAGTGAAACTTCAGGGTGAACCTAAAATGCACTACAACATTTGCAGCTCATCTTAATTTGACCTCTGAACTTTCAAACGCAGATGTTGACCATTCCTGTACTTTTTGCACAAGTTGCTGTTTTCTAAATAGAAAGCAGGATGGCAAAACTTGCAAAGTACTATGGAACTTTCTGTGACGCTTCCAGTCCTGTAAAGATTGTAGCGCGTTCACGGTTCATCCTGAAATCTTACCCGAAAGCCCAATATCGCTTTGTGAGTGGTAAATAATACACACTTGGCAGCAAACGGACCTATAGTCCAATCTCATCATCAAACTCGTCTTCAAAGGTGTAGCCCCGCCCTACTGCCTCATCCTCTGAGTCAGTCTCGGAGTGGCTGCTGCCGACCCTCCTCCGGTCCAGCGCGCTCACGCCGTCATAGTCGGAGCTATGGGACGACGCCGGGCTGGGAGGCAGATCCTTGTGGGCGGCGAACTCCGTTTCAACCCTCTCCCCCCTTGTCGGACTCGCCGTCAGGTCCTCCTCCTGGAAGTCAAATCCTTGACCGTCTTCCTCCTCGGAGGGCTGGCGGATGATCTCCTCCCGCTTGTCGCTGAATCTCACCTTGAGTCGCGGCCCCTTCGGCTTGATCCCATCTGGTATCCTGCCGTCGACCATCTGGTTCTCATCCAGGTTCTTTCCGTTCAGCTCGTTGTGCCTGTTCATGACAGACATCTCCTTTCCCGGCGTTGTTTCTACCGGGGATGTAACGCTTTTAGGGCTGAAGACGTCCTCTTGGTTCGAGTCCAGTCCCAATCCATCCATCACCCCTAGTACGTCCCCCAGCATGGAAGGGCCCAGATCTAGATCCAAATCCAGGGTGAACGACGAGACGGACTCGGAGTACTCGAGCTCATCGTTTTGTAGGCTCCCCGTGGGCTCTTGATACAGATCGTTGTGATTTACGGAGGTCGGGTAGTCCACAGACGAAGACCCCGGACTCCCTGCGTCGGAGCTGGGCGGGCTTGGGCCCAGCGTGGACAGGAACGAGGTGTCCCCGAAGGCGTCGCCGCCTCTGCCAATGTGCATGGTGTGGCGGAAGTCACCCAAAGGGGCTGAGATCATGGTGGGGTCCAAGCGGGAGGCCCGGTTTGATTTGTGGAGCGGCATGCCTGCTAAAAAAGATTGGACGTTAGTTGTGACACTATACATTTAAGGCACTGCAAAAAGTGAAATAAACTCAAAGATATTGATTTAAGGTACTGGAAGAAAACACTCTTGATTAGAAAGCAAACAGTGTTGTGCAATCGAGTGGCCAGCCAATGAGCATTTTGCCACTGTGAGGAAGGCCATGCTGAGGCTTGTACTTGAACACACTCAGCGCATATTTTTGTCTGCCCTCAGGGGTTGCATGTGGATGAAAACAAGACGACAGTATTTTTACTGTCAAACTACTCAAATGTTAAGCTTTTGCATTGCACTCAGACAAAACAAATATCACTTTAATAGTCAAATCAGATGAAACTTTTTGGGAGGGTGCTGTATTACCCTTAAGGGTAAATAACTGTATAGAAACTTGATGTATACTATGTAGGTTTATAGTATAAGTACAACAGGCATTAGTATTTTTTGGGGGGGTAGATACTTAATGCAGACTGTGAGAGAAATTAAATATTAACTTTGCCAAATAAACGTTAATAATTTACTTATGTTACTTGCCTTAAGAATTTGAATATCGCAGGCGTTAACCCCTCTAACATATCACAATTTAAATAAGAATTAGAGATTAAAAAACAAAAAAACACTTAAATATCGCTGCTATATTAACTTTAAGCTAGCAGCTGCAAATCACCAAGCTCATGGCGCGCCACATAAAAACACGTGAAGATTTTCATAAAATAACTTACTGGTAAAAGGATAATATTTGCTGTTTGCTTCACCCTCTCTCGTCCGAATATCCGACTTTCTTTTACATCTGGATATTTGTTTCCCCTCTCGACTTTCGAGTCTCTTTTCCCCTTCGTTCTTCTTTTCCCTCGCCGTCGTTTTTTTCTTCTTCTTCCAAAGGGATGGGCGCTAGCCGAGGAAGTGACGCGGCGTGGGGAGTTGGAACAGAACTTTTACCCCCCAAAACTTTTCACATCCACCATTTTCAGCAACGTTTTACGTGAACCCCCACGCGGTTCGGTTAAATCATTGATAAAAACAGGTTTGTATTTCTGTTGAACGGCGTCATGTTTGTACTTGTATTGTGCTCTTTTTTTTTTTTTTTTTCATTCTTATTCTTATCCAAGTGGCTCTAACGGTACTGAATGTCGCAAGGACCTCCAAAATTTATCTTCCAAATAGGATAATAATTCATAAACTTATCATGTTATTCAAAAAGCGAGGATTTTTTTGGGGGGGGGTTATTTTTTCTTTAGTGGCTTTTGTGCTCTGGAATGAGAAAGGGGTTGGTCTCGACAGTGGATGGATGGTTTATGTGGTTTTCACTCAAAATAAACTGAAAATCACCGCATTCAAAAAAAGTTTTTTTTTTTTTTTTTTTAAGCGAGCCAATGCAAGATCTTGACGGAAAGTGTTTTTTGGACAATGAAATGACACTGAGGGGAAAAGCTGCATCAGACTTTGGCTGCTCACACGCACAGTGACGGTGACAGCTGGTTCTGGGTTTTCTTGTGGGATTTGGGGGGATAATGAGTAAATGAGTCCAATATGTACCTCTAAAGTGGAAGGAAAGCCATAGATTCCTTGCTATAAATTGAGTTACCTTACTGGTTTTTAGGTCAAAGTACCCAGTTATGATAAGACTGTATTGATGCCTCAACATGATTTTTTTTTTTTTTTTTTTTTTTTTACCTGACGGAATGGCCACGTATCCATTTTTTTCAATTCTAGATTAAAAACATGCAGAGGAAAATCCTCAAAACAGTACATTATTATTATTATTATTATTATTATTATTATTATTATTATTATTATTATTATTATTATTATTATTAATGCTTTCTAGCAGAAGCATGAAAGTTTTGCACTAACATTGACTGATATTTCATAGTGTTCATAATTCCGATGGAAATAAACGGCCCCAAAGCATGTTGCTGCCACCAAGGAATGATGTTCTGTTGGTAATGAGCGGATTTGTGTTTTGCGCCAAACACTTTTTTTTTTTTTTTTTTTTTTTTATGATGGCAGGTGATTGACTCCTTTTAAATATGCAGGTTTGAATGTGATGGGTTAATTCTGCACATTCTTCATTCCAGTTATATGAGGGCGTGCACGATTGTGCAACTACATTATTTAAATTGTTTACTTTTTTTGTTTTTTTTGTTTTTAACTTCACCTCTAGAAATGATTTTTTTTTAACTAAGTTGTACATTTTAAAAGATCACATGGAAGGTGGATTTTTTTTTTTTTTTTTTTTTTACTGCCCCTTTAGAAATAATTTAGAGAAAAAAATCTATTAGGTTGTAATGTCACATTAATGGTGGGAATGTTTGAGATAATTTATCTTTTCTTTTTTTTTGTGCCATTTGAACAGGAATGTGTGGACTCTAACCACTACTAGACTGGCTGTCCATACAAAACTAAAGATCCAACCAGATAGAGCCAGAGAAAAAATAGGGTATATGTACCAAACCACCACTCATTGACATTGTCCTTCTATCTTCTAGGTCATTTCTCCTTGGGTCACGGTGGGTGAAATGGAGCCTATCCGTATTTCCGCAACGGGTGAGATGCAAGGTACAGGCTGGACTGGTCGCTTGCCAGTCGCCATATTTATAATATATAATTTTATTTTATTTTGAAATCTCTTGGGATGCTGAAAAATGTGAAGCATTTGAGTATGAACTCACTGCAATTATTGTGTTGTTTTAAACAATGCTGTCAAGGAAGTCAGCTAGCAGCAACTCTTATTTAACATACAGTACTTCTGAAAAGTGCCACTTAAGTTGGCAGGAAAAAATAGTTAACATGTCATCAGTCATACATCATTAAAATAATGACTTTGTGTCAACATTCTTTCACAACACTACTTACAGAATGAGTTGGAGATTGCATCAAATGCCCACAGGCTGCACGATTCCCACCCCTGATGTATGTATGGAATCTATCTCATCCAGCTTCCTTCCAAATGAAAAAAAAAGAAGAAAAAGTAACAATGGTTGTGGGTGAGTCATTGTTTTGTGTAGAGGTAGTTGCAAATGGTCAACATATTTTGGTGATGAGGTCGCAACAAGCCTACAATGGGAAAAAATTACTCATCGCAGACGGGTATCGTATAGTGTCGGTTGACAGATAGAAACCAGGACGTTATCATATCGTGCCTCATTTACCAACTGGGAAAAAAGATAGAACAGCAGTTTTGATGATACACTTTATCCCATGATAAACCCCAAAATGAAATGCCAAGTTTAAAAATATCACTAATGGATGATGAAAAGAGAGAGAACAGCAGACAGGAAATGACTCTCCTTTCGGTAACTCACACATGCTTACACACACACACATCCTTTTTGGAAAAGATCATCATGATGATTACATTTCCGTCTCAGTTCCCCCCCCCCCCCTTTTTTTTTTTCTACTATGAAAAAAATTCTCAAATAGTCTCCAACCATTTCTGTGTATGACTGGAATGTTGCATCACTCCAAATGTTTGCAACAGATGATGTGGTCACTGGCGTCTTTCAGTCTCTACACTGTCACTCATCAATCAATCAATGAATTTAAATATACAGTGAGGATATTTTGTTTACGGCTGGGCATGATTATTAATAATTAGTTGGAATTGATTAATGTAGTTGGGGCGAAATGGAGTTGACTACTTTATAAAAGAGCACAGAGCAATACTTAGAAAACAAAGAAAAGTGTAAGTGAATGCATGAGTACTTCAAAATCAATTTGTATCTAATAATGTGACAAAAACAGCACGCACAAAAACACTACATAGTATGTTTTGCAGATTTAGTTTAGTTGCATAGTATGTGAGTATGCAGTTGTAAATCATAACAGAAATGTCTTGATCAAATAATCTTCCTACTGTAAATAAGAGTGTAATTTGTGTAATTTTCTGTCTATTGTCAAAAAATATTTGTATAAATCAACAGAAAACAAATTGTGCCAGGTCTACAAGTACCTTCCCTACAGCCTGTTTCGCTTTCGTGTATGGATTTTGAACATTATTCTGCCGGATGGTTTTGTTTGTGTGCAGATAACTGAATGGAGGAACTGGATGTTCTGCAATTAAAGGCCATCAGCTGATGTGGCCACAGGGGAGAATCGATGCATGTGTGCAAATGGGATGGCGGCAACATTGGCAAAGCGTATAGAGGACAGAGCATGCCCTTATGTCACATGTCTTAGCATGCCTCCAAGTGCATGATGTAAACATGTGAATTGTGGTGGTATAGCGCGTGTCCTCATCGGGGTTACTTTTAGGTGAGTTGGCCTGGAAATGATACCCAGGTGACTTTGGAATGCATTTAAAAAAAATAAAAATAATTTAAAAAAAAACATTCACACTTGCAACAGCTTAACAAATGAAATAAAGAGTAATGTTATTCACAGAGGGGATTTCATTTGTAACATATATCATAATTAGACATCGGTTAAAAACTGCTCTACTGCTTTATGAGTGCCAATATAAAAACAAACAAACAAAACCCAAACGTGAAATAATTAAAAATATAAATTGAAATAAATTATTTTTAAAATAAATATACAAACGAAAATTTAAATAAATAAATACATAAATGTTAAAATGATTAAATATACTGAAATAAATATTGAAATGGCTTTCTGCAGTAGGGGCTTGTCGTATCTAGAATTTTAAGTGGGATTCCTAACTATCAAGCGCTTGCCACCCGGAAGTGTGTATGACGTCACGATGAGGGCGGGGGGGAATACATTATATTTTGTCAAATTAATGAATATGCCTCGTACAAACTCAAATATATTTTCAAATGTGAGGAGTAAAAATCGTCCGAAAAATAATTACGCAAGTACAATATAGCTGTCTGGGAGGAAATCTCTTTAAAGTACAGTAACTTAGTACTGTACTTGTACTCCTTTTCTTCCCAATTCCCTACACTAGAGTATCGGTATAGTGATAAAATATCAACGAATGTCGAAATATTACATTAGTTAACACGTCCTTGGGTCACGTTTTCGCGTTTTTAAGACAGTGTTTTGAAGCTCCGAGTACGTTAAGTAGAGATGAAATGGTGACGCATTTCCTGCCGTTGTCACGTGACGCAACAGGGCTTGGCGTTTCACCAAGCTGCCATTTTGTATTCCTCAGCGAGTCCGTCCAAGTTGTGCGGGGACGACGAAAGCAGCCATTTGCTTCAGTCCCATCATAGAGTAAAGTTAGCTTGCGTTCCAATATACATACAGTTTAGCTCACCGACGGGTTACCGTCTGTTTTTTTGTTCACTTTTAGATTTAGCACCAGTACAACGTTCACAGTGTTAGCCTAGCTCCTGTGCTAGCCTTCGAGCTAGCGAAAACTAAGCCGTCCTAGCTAGCGTCAAGCTAGCCTTGATCCGAGGCGAAATGGCGGCCAACGCGGCTCAAGCAGCACCGAAAAATAACTGGTATGTACTACTAATCCAGGAAATTAATCCATTAGATTAAACAGAACTGTGTTCGCGGACTCATAGACTGGAGACGGATTGACATTTTAGCTCAGATAAAGGTTGGTGACTGCGATGCTGGCCAGCACGTTTCATCCTTTACACGGAAGTTGAAACGGCAACAGATTCATAACTTATTTTGTGACTAAAATAATCCCCACGCCCAGCACAAGGCGTCCAAAAAGTTTATTTTCCAATATTTTTATTAGTTTGCATAAAATTAATCGATTATGAGATTAATCAAATTGGCCTTTGTACTTAGTGCTTATCAAAGTTTTTAATCTCCTGCAACTTGTGTATGTTCATGGCTTCCTAAATCAAGTAATCAACCATTTTCATATTGGTGGATTGAAAGTCATGACCCAATTCCTGGGCCAACACATTCAGTAGGTATCATTTCCTTGGACTTAATTTCTTTATGGCAGTGCTAAATATATCGCCTAAAGACATTGGACATGAATGATACGAAACTAAAGATGCAATCATGCAACTAATGAGGCACGTGTAAAGATTTATTTAATCAGGCAAAATCTCCAGAAAGTTCTTACTTGCTTTCATTAACTAGCAAAGAGACTTAGATGTTACACTTATGTAGCCTTACATGCAACCATGGCTGACTGAGTATCATTTAAATCACAGGTCTTATGGTGGTGGTGCTGCAAACAACCATGTCCAAGAAAACCCAGAATGGGAGAAAGCAAGACAAGCGCTTGCTTCTATTAGTAAGGGTCAGAGTAATACCAAGGCTACACATGGCAACCATGCAGCAGCAGAGGTAAGCCAATCTTGTCCTGCTTTGATTTTGCAATGACATCTATAACATAGCACATTTTATATATCTTTATACTCAATCCTAATGTAAATCTTACTTGTCAGTTTCAGGCAAGTGTGAATGATGCCATGCAGCAGCAGCAGCAATATTATCAATGGTATCAGCAAAATCAGCCTCAGTATCCAGGATACGCATACCCGTATAGCTACTACTACCCCATGAATCCGGTACGTAAAGACCTGAATCTCGGTCAACACAAAAACGTTCCACTTATGCAAGAGGATAACATACTACACCTACTTTACAGTATGGGGTTGGATATACACAAAATCAGTATGCTGTTCCCCCAAGCCCTTACCCAACACCACCGACCTCAAATGGACAGGTATGTAGAAAAAAAAACAGTATTTTCTCACAAGCTTTTTTTTTTCTACTTAGTGTGATTTTAACTTAGTCTGGCATCAGTCCGTCCATTACGCCACAATCCAATACAGTTTATCCGATAGACAAAAATTATAACAAATTAACAGGCCGCGATAGATCTTCTTTTTAAAATACTTGTGTATACAGAACAAAAAAGATATTTGCTCACATATTAGTAGGTCAGGTGTCAATACTGGCCAAATGTGTTTGGGGGTACACCTCCAGGTAGAGCCACTCCACTTGTGTTCTGGAAAGCATGTTCACTGCTGAACTCTGAACTCAAGTTTATTTATATAGCACTTTCAAACAGCCTGAGCTGTCACAAAGCGCTTTACAGAAACACAAAAACCATAACAACATTAACACCAATACAATAGAATCACAACAAATCAACATTCTACATATGCTTTGATGTTTGAAGCAGTTATAGATGAAAGAGGACAGAATCAGTCTCCTTTCAGCAGTTGATCAGACATGATCTCAACATGCATGACGTCACACACGTTTGCTACAAGCTAAGTTTGCTTATAAGCTAGCTCATAAACAAGCAGCTGCTGCGTTCGTGATGATTTATTTATTTTTTTACTTTTTATTTTATTTTATTTTTTTTACATTTTTGAAATAGTTTTTACTGCATAGATGAATGTTTTATTGTTCAGTTGTGATCCCATGACAGCAATTAAAAAAAAAAAAGAAAAAAAAAAGTCTGGTACAACTTAATAAAGAGGGTGAAAAATTACACCGGAAGTGTTACACAACAAGGTTTTGTCATAGCTGGCACGTCTTTGTGGCTAAAATTATCTTGTTTCTTTCCCAAGCCGCCTCCAGTGCCTGGAATTGAAGACCAGCCCCCCAGCTACCCCCCTCAACCTCAACCCCCTTCCACTCCTCAGCCACCCCAAAGCCCAACCACAGAAAAACCTGGCGCTCCTCCACCCCCACCTTTGCCTCCTCCACCCAATTCCCAATACCCCCCTCCTCCCCCACATAGTGCTTACAATTCCAACAGTTCCGTGCCATATTCGCACGGGGACCCCAACCAGATGCAGGTTTATAACTCTTGCCCGGGACGGCCCAACTACGGAGCGGGCTTTCAGGCTCAGAACAACTATCAGCCCCCGCAGGGTTCATCCCAGCAACAAGCAGGGCCATACGGAGCGGGCATTGGCAGAGGAGAGGCTAATAAAGCCAAAACCCAAACACAAGGACAGCAGCTCTGGCATCGCATGAAGCGTAAGAGTTATGCTAGAGTTGTAAAAGTTTATTAGACCAAAAACAAATTGGAGATTTAGTTCAGTACTTTGAATCAGACAAGTCTGCTTCCATTTAAAAATCAGATCTTGTATGCGTGTATGGAGAACCACGAAAAGAGGGGAACATTACATAGTGATCCTAACGTTTGTCTCCACAGAGTCACCTGGCACTGCCCCGATGAAGTTTAATATTCCCAAGAGGCCTTATCAGGTGACTGCTTCTAACCAGGCATTCTCACCTACCGAGCAGCCAGCTGCAGTCAATCCAGACCCATCCTCTCCTGTGAATGCCAGCGCTCCACCTCAGCCACGGTAACGTGTCGTGAACCAACCACAATGAACTGACGTTACTCTGTCGGACGACGGCCTAACCTGCCAACTTGCGTGTCCACAGACCCCAAGACTGGCCGCCAGCCATGAAGGAGTACGTGCAGCGCTGTTTCACAGCCTGCGAGACAGAGGAAGACAAAGATCACACAGAGAAGGTGCTGAAGGAGGTTTTGCAGGACCGCTTAAAAGATGGCTCCGCTTACACAATCGACTGGGACCGTGAACCCCTGCCAGAGTAAGCAGTAAAAATTGACTATCGTCATGATAATGGTTTTTTTTTTTTTTTTTTTTACCGCGTGATGTAATCGACGCCTTGCGGGGTTTGTCTTTTACATTTGTAGTTTGAAGGGTAAGCAGTCTCGCTGGCATGCGGTTCCGAGAAGTGTGGACACTTCAACCAGTCGAGGTGGAAGTACAGTTGCTGCCTCACGCGGAAGAGGGCTCAGTCACCGATTGGGTCCCTACAGGAATATCTTTTCTCAGCGCAGTCCGTCTTCCAGTTCCTCACACTCTTCCTCGCGCTCACCCTCCCCAAACCATGGCAGAAACCGCGACCGCAGCAACCTAAGGCACCGCCGCAGGTTGGCACTTAACACGCACTAATCCAGTTTTCTAACTTTTGTTTAGCCAGGGCACATGCTGACAGGTCGATACACATAATTGTGCGTTCTGCCTTCTAGTGGAAGAACTTGTAATCTGGTCTACTTGACAGTTTATGGTGCTAGCATAGATGGATGAATAAAGATTACACGAGTTGGGGTAAATAATTGTAAATAGATAATTTCCTGGGCTATACTGATGGTCTCTGTCACACTGCACTAATCTCTAGTTTTTTTTTTGGTCACTACTATTCTGTTCTTGTTTTCTACCAGTGATTCTGGCTCTCAGTCAGACAACAGCCTGTCCAGCGATCTCCGACCTCAGCTGTCGAGAAGAAACCAGAAAGGTGGTCGTGGGCGTGGCAACGACAGAGAGAGAGGACGAGGAAGAGGTGGAAAAGCTCGAGGCAGGAGGTAATACCAAATCCGTGTTTTATTGTGACCTCTTCATGCTATTACTTTAAAACATTTTGAATAACCTCCCATTCCGTTTCGAAGAAACACGGATGACTCCAACAATCCCGGAGCTAAGAAGAGAAAAGGCGGCAACGCTGGTTTGGACTTCCATGACCCTGAGAGGGAAGCCAAAAAGCAGAGCAGAGCAGCGCGCTTCCAGAAGCAGCTTCGCTCAGAGCCCCTGGTGTTGTCCATTAACCATCTGGAAATGCCTGATGGAACACAGGAGGGCCTCAGTTGGGAAGACTGTCCCATTGTTGGGACTTGTCAGGACATCACAAAGCCTTACCTGAGACTCACCTGTGCCCCAGACCCCGCCACTGTTCGCCCTATTCATGTGAGTTGTCATCTTGGTCTGTGGCCTTCCCACGATAGCTGAAAATTTGTGATATGAAGACCCCCTCCCCCCAAAAAAATCATTTAAAAATAGTTTAACCCCTCATACTTGGTTTAATATTGGGGCCTAGTTTCCTTATATTGTCAAAAATAGATAATCACTTTGAGAAAATGAAAAGACTCGCACGTATATTCCTCCACAAGAGTCCCAGCGGCAGCAACACATACATAAAGGCATACAATTAATACTCACAGGTATTTAGTCACTGCTCTGCGGACTTACTGGACTTGGTAATATAAGTTAATAAAAAAAAATTAAAGGAAATTTGTGCCATTGAGGCAGGTGGTGTTAAACCACGATATAGCGGGGAAACACAATAGTCTGTAATAATGGGGATGTTTGTGTCATAACAAGATATGACTTGTAAACGTTTTTTTCTTTGCCGCGCAGGTGTTAAAAAAATCTTTACAGGCCGTGAAAGCTGACTGGAAAACCAAACAGGACTACCCTTACGCTTGTGAACAGATGAAGTCCATACGGCAGGACCTCACGGTTAGTGTCAAATCACATGTAACATGTTTTTGTTTCTCATTTGTCTTTACAAGTAGAATTAAACATTGTTCTCACAGGTCCAAGGAGTTCGTACGGAATTCACCGTGGAAGTGTACGAGTGTCATGCGCGCATTGCCCTGGAAAAGGTGAGACTGCTCACTTGGCTAATGTCTAAAGCGTGTAAACTTTCTGTTCTTAGAGACTGTCAAATGGAAACTTAAGAGACGAGTGTTTTCTGTTTCAGGGTGACCATGAGGAATTCAACCAGTGCCAGACGCAGCTGAAGGCCCTCTACAAGGACAACCCCTCAGAGAACGTCGGAGAGTTTACAGCATATCGCCTGTTGTACTACATCTTCACAAAAAACTCTGGCGGTACGCTCATCACGTGATTGAATCAATCACTCATTTCCATTGGATTGATTGAATCAATCCCGTTTCCTCCCAAACACAGATCTCATCACCGAGTTGGTGTACTTGACTCCGGCGCTGAAAGCGGACGTGTGTGTTGCTCACGCTCTGGCTCTCCGTGCAGCCTGGGCTCTAGGAAACTACCGTCGTTTCTTTAAGTTGTATCAGGATGCTCCTCGCATGGCGTCATACCTCATTGACAAGTTTATTGAAAGGGAAAGAAAGGTCGCACTTCAGGCCATAGTCAAAACGTAAGACATGCTACAATGAAGAATAAACAGTGAACCCCCGTTAATCGCGTGTAATTTCACGCCGTTTGGTTTCTGACAAAAGCACTCAAACTGTAAAACAACATAAACAAGACGGAGAGCTTTTGACCGCAAAATAATTTACAGAAGTACAGCTGTGAATTCGAGAGACCCAGTTCTTAACTTGTTGAAAAGCGTACTCGACATCAGCGGGGGCTCACTGTATTTATGAACCTGAACCCGAAAAAACGGCATTACTGATGATTTCTCATTTTCTCCACAGGTTTAGGCCTGATTTGCCGGTGGAGTATGTGCAGTCCACGCTAGGCTTTCCCTCTTTAGACTCCTGTATGGAGTTTCTTACTGGGTTGGGTGTCACGTTTACCCCCTCAGACCCCCTAAGGATAGACTGCAAAAGCAGCACCACCGCACTGGCTGCCTCCTGAGAGGGTGGGCTTAGCGCACTTAAAGGGTTGGACACTTAATCGTGGGGGCAGTGCAGATCCCAAAGTATTGTCTAATGCAGCGCACTTTTTGATACCTCAGCCAGTTCAGAGGCAGACCAGCACCCATATAGGACCTATGTAGAACAACATAGTGACAAAGTCCCATATGAGATGAAAGTTCAGAATCCCGAAGTCATTTAGCAACACAATACAGATATACACGCACGCACACACACAAAGCTCCTCTCATTACAGTTAGAAAGGCAAAAAGTTCCCATCTTCACATAAGCTTCTCCCCAGCTGCTTCCAGTCACTCAACACTTTAGAGGCCAAAAAGTCACGCAGGCAGATGAGGGAGGGCACTCGCGCGATGCTTCCTGTTCCATTAGCCCTGTCAGATGTCAACGCTAACAGTGTCCTGTTATGTTTTCTTCCTTCCCCAAGTCAACAGCTCCAAGACCGCAAGTCTCAAGAAGACGACGCACAGCTGGTCCGAGTCATGTATGAAGACCACAAAACCGAGTTCAATTCCATAGAGACTTTGGCAAAAAATGAAACGAAGATCGCCAGCAAGGTTATCAAGAAGAAGAGGAAGCTGTGGTTTGTATGTCCGGTCTCCTACTACGCCTGCTGCGTCCTGGTTCCTGAAGGCGTTTGGCTTTTGGTCCAGTTTTATCTCATCCACACTCGCCTGAGAAGAGTTTGGGACTCAAGTTCACTTCGTAGTTTAAGTCACAGGTCAAGTGACGTCAAGTCAGAAAGCATTGACTCTCAACATGGAGCCTGTTCTTCATCAAGATTTTCCAAGTTCACGCCTCCAAGCCTGGATCCGATCTGCACTGCAAGGAGTTCGTAGTCAACCTCAGGTGGAAGCTCCCACTTCGGTCAGCTCTTCATCTACGTTGCTCGCCCCACCGCCGCTTCACCTCAGATGCTCGTCACAAGGAGTAAGAGAGATGACATCATCCGGTTTGTATGCTGTGTCTGTGGCTCTCGTTTGCAACTAAGGCTGGTAAGAGAAGGACTTTCCGGAACGAAACGGATGCCCGCAAAACGTCAGAAGGCTCCCTTCCACTGATTAGATATGTTCTCCAGGTTGGACAGCAGTATTTGGCCTTTAAATTGATGCTAGAAAAGGCTACAGTGATGTTTTTAAAGGCATAATAATTGTGTGCAAACCATCAGTCTAAATTTCATAAGCACTGCTGTCGCAATGTCCCAAGTGTTAACATCAGTCAATTATCCATGAAATCCTTCAAATTGGTCATTCTTGTTTTGTCTGATTGACATTTACATGCCAGAAAAGTAGCCTGAACTCACCATGCTGAAAGAAAGATAATATAGGTGTTAATATTTATGCTTATTTGAACTGTTAATGTGCACTATTGAGAAGCATTTTAAGAAATTGAGCTATGAACTTTTTTTTCTTTCTATGAAATGTAAATAATGTATGATTGCTGTGGTTCATTCTGCAGTGGTTTTGTAGTGTAGGTGTATCCACACATGGTAAGTGTGCTTAGTATTCTATTGCGGATTGAGCAGAGCGGTGTGCGTGTTTGCTTTGTGGTCGCAGTCAAAGCTTAAATGACGTCCGCTGCCAAAGATGAATTGAAGGGGTGCGGAACCTGCACAGCACCATTTGCGTCCTGTCAGAACATTTGACCTGTTCTCTGTGTAGTTCTAGTGACAAAAGAAAACTTTTGTTTAAAAAACAAAAAAAAACAAAAAAAACTTTCATCCACAAAGGTTCCCCGCCCCTGATTGCAAACCTGTTTACCCGTTAACAAGGCTTTGCTGATGTTGATTTGGACATTGTTGTAATTTGTGTCATGGCAATTTATTTCAACATGTCTCCTCTCTCTCCCTTTTTGTTTGACCCGTTCTCCTCCTCAACCCTGACCCCCCCGACCCACCCCATACCCACTCTTGAGTCCTTCCCCGAGGAGTCGCAACCCTCCTCACCCTCCCTTCAGCCGCTCGCACGGCTTGCTGCATTGCAGGAGCGCACAGAGGGAACATCATGATGATGATGATGATGAGGGCGAACCTCCTCCAGCCAGCAAGTGGGAGAGAGTCACTTGTGAGCGAGTCTCGTCTCACGCCATTTGAAAGCCAAGAGATCGGTGTGAGCCTCATGTGCAACTAATGTGCTGCTAACTAGTTAATATTTTTATTTACCCCCCCCCCTTACCCTCATCACATAACTTCGCCGATGGTATCAAGCTGTTTTTGTTTATCCGGTTGCGTTTTTAAATGATTTTCTGTTCAATAGTCCCGTCCCGCGTAATGAATTATTTCATCTGCTGTCGTATGTTCAAAGAAGTCAAAATCCAAGCCAGGTCTTACTTAACAGTCACACTAGGATTTTTTTTTTTTTTGTTCTCCCCTCTGAAGCCAGAAATTGTTTTTTAGTATTTTTGCTCCCATGTACTATTGATTACTCATCAGTCTTTTGTCACTTCCTTCTTGATATCTGCCTCTCCAAGCCCTTCCCAGTACCATATGAACGTTTCATCTGCTCCCTTTCAACACTTCTCCCCACTCATCGTTTATTTTTTGGTTTTATTTTTTCCTTCCTTCAACTTAAGTTTTCTTTGCTCCCCCATGCATGCCCTCTGTCTCTTTATCTCTTCCCGCTCTCGTAGATGTTGTCATTCATTTTATGTTGAGTATGTTGCACCCGCACCATAGTCACGGTAGTAAGTATGGACATTGCAGCTCACTAACATCTGTAGCTGACGGTTATTTGCAATGCCTGCCTTTTTTTTTCTCCCCTCTCTCTCCACAAACAGATTTTGATTGCACCAGCATCTGTAAATATTGTGTTGTACATATCCAATCTTTTTGAATAATAAAAAATATGAAGCATCCTCATGTTCTGTTATGTTTTGCATAGGATATAACAAGCAGACTGTTGTTGGCATCAAAGGTTTATTGTAAAGTAATGTGGGGATTACCTGTGACATTTCCAATTGGATATTTTTTTTATTTTATTTTTTAACGTCACATGGTGACATTTACCCCTTGTGGGAGTTGAATGGATTTTTGTGGGGAGTTATGAAATAGACTGTGAAAGATTGGGAAGATGCAAAGTGGGTTGCATTAAAATAAACATGCAATTAGCAAGAAAGCAAGGGAAGTTGGAGCTCTTAAGTGTGACAGACTGCTTAGGTCGGAGCAATCTAGCTGGACAGGATACATTTGTGCTTTGAGATATGAGTTCGTTCTCTGGCGAGCATAACGTAAAACTCGTCAAATCAAATTTGGCAATGGCAAATTTACACCTAAAAAAAATAAAGGCGAATTTTGTGCAATACTGTATGGAAACAGTAAACCGACATAAAAAATTATAAAACATTCGAGTGTGCCCGTGTTGGCCACCGGGCGGCAGTATAATACAGTCAGGAAGACCAGTTTCCCTCATCCACTGTAATGGAGTAATGAACTCGAGTATCTTTTTTTTTTTTTTTTTTTTTTTTTTTTTGCGCAGAGGACAGTAAATAAATGCTTGTGAGTACTTTTACATCGTTTGTTTACATTAGTTGATGTGTTGTTTGTGTTTAGTACCCGTTCCCTTACTGAAATGCTATTCGTTATCCTGTCTGTGGTTTCATTTGTGTTATTGTTTTATAAACAAAACCTGTTTTGTCATTGCGTTTAGTTTGTCAGTATGAAGTTGTATAAACAGATTTACAGAGCTTCATATTTTGTTTTCTTTCAGGTCAAAGCGAAAATTTACCCTTGTATTATGGAAAAGTCGTAAATTGAACCACTAGTGGGCTGCTCCTATCCCAAGGTAACGCCACAAGGAAAAAACTACACTACTATAGCCTACCAGTGAAATGTTTGAAGAGTTTTTCATTACGTAGTTAGTACTTGTAGAATGTGTCCAAAACTTTGACTGGAAGTATGTTGAACCCGTGGTCATATTCTGAAGATTTTGCTATGTGTCCTACCGAAAGCACATGTAAGAGAGGCTGCAAAACAAGCTTAGAAATGTAGTATAGAAACCATGCAAACAGAGATATTTTCTGCTAAAAGAGAAATATAAAGCAACTAAGCAGAGGACAGAATGTGAGAAAAGCAGATTGAAAAATCATGCTAAAGAAAAAAGTCAGATAGGTCAAACAAAACAGTCGAATAAATAAAGCAAGAGCATGGGAGGAGGAAAAAAAATAGTAGTTCAATCTACTACATAGGAAAGAAGAAGCTATCATAGAGCAGAAGTAAACTATATTGAAAATAAAGCTGAGAAAGTACAAAAAAAAAAAAAAAAAGCGACAGTTTTCTGATGAGGCCTGTTGATTGAAAGATGAATGAGGCCGCATTCTTAAGCAAAAGAAACCAAAGAGCCACACAAGTGAAATTTGAGCAGGAAAAAAATGAGTAATACAAGAAAGCTAGATGAAAAGAGTTTTATTTAGAGGTAAACATCACACACACACACAGCGAGGAAGAAAAGTCAAAAGAAAAGAGGTAGTTTGTTAGTAAGAAACACGAATGAAGCCCCAATCAAATCCAGTCAACTCCGCAACAGGCCAAAAATGATCTCATAGTGAAACCGGTGTCACACTTGTCTCCCCCAAACACACACACACACACACACAAACACGCACACTTAAATAAAGTTTCGTCACATCATACAGACCAAATTGAAAATGTACAGTTTGACCCGTGGAAAAAAAAGACCGAGCTATCTCCCACAGTGGTCTTCTCGCTTCACGAGTCCTCCGTTGAAGTTCACATGTAAAATACATAAATAATGCTATTCTTGTGCTGAGCATGGAGAACAGCACATAACACAATATTTACAACGTCAGTCCGTCCAGTCACTTTCAAATGTGTGCAGCATCCAGCTCACATCAAGCTGTGGTGTTGTGCATCAGTAGGGAGTGAAACGGTTGTATCCTCCTCGGTACAAACTGGCCTGCAAATGAAATGGGATGGATGGAAATGCCATTAAATCTGAAGAAGTAGAATTTGATCAATTACATGGATTTGGTATTCTCTTTGTTTCATGTTGAAATTGTTTGTTTGTGTGTGTGTGAACTCACCACGGTGCCAACACCATATGTGGTTGTTGGTCCCACCGAGTGGTGATAGGGGTCTGCAGCTGTGGCGTAAACGCGGCCGTATCTGGTGACATCATCGCAATATATGAATAATCACTTGTCATAAGGTCACAATCCAGGTGAAGATATTTTCTCTTGACAGGCTTGCCTACCCGTCGCTGTATGTTGCAGCAGCCGATGCCGTCTGGGCCACCCTGTACGCGGCAGGATAACCTCCCTGCACGGGAATACGTCGCGTCACTCAGCAATGAACGATCCCACGACAAGTTGAATGGACAGCGACAAGGTAGGTAGGGTGACTTACGTAGACTTCAGCTCCATAGAGACCATCCTGATACACCACCCTGATTGGGAAAGTGGAAAATGTGATGAAATTGTTGTTGTTGCAACGGGTTCCCAAGTACAGTTCAGTTTTTAGTCCAGCCCAGTTCATTTCACTTCCAGTCCAGTCTAGTCCACTCCATTCAGATTCACTTCACTTCAGTCCAGCTCAGTTCAGTTAAATTCAGTTCAGTTGAATGTAGTCCATTTTAATCCAGTCTAGTTTATTCCACTTCGGTTAAATTAAATTTAGTCTGTTTAGTCTACTCTAGTCCATTCCAATTTAGACTGGCTCAGTTAAATTTAGTTAATCCAGTCCAGGAAAGTTAATCATGCCTCAGTTGAATTTATTTTAGTCCTGCTGAATCCAATCTGGTCCAGTTTAGTCAGATCTAGTTCAGTCCATTTGACTCCGGTTAAATTTGGCTTAATTTAGTTCAGTTGCGTCCAGCCCGGTCAGTCCAGCTCAATTCAGTTAAATGTAGTTTACTTTAGTCCGCCCAGTCTGGTTTAGCCCAGCTCAACTCAGTTAAATTGTGTTTAGGCCTGCTCACTGAAATCCAGTCCAGGTTCGTCAAGTACCGTAAATCCATAAAAATATAGTCCCGTGGGTTCAATCCAATCCAGTTAAATATAGTCCAGTTTAGACCAGCTCTGTTTAGTCACTGTGCATTCCAGTTTATTCTGGCTCAATTAAATTTAGTTTTGTCCCGCTCAGGCAAATCCAGTCCAGGAAAGTTAATCATGCCTCAGGTAAATTGAGTTTAGTCCTGCTGAATCCAATCTGGTTCCGATTAGTCAGATCCAGTCCAATCCATTTGACTCCAGTTAAATTTGGTTTAATTTAGTCCTGCTCAGTCCAGTTGAGTCCAGTCCAGTCAGTCCAGCTCAATTCACTGGCGAACTCAACCTGCTACTGCACTGCATAGTGGATAGGAAGTGATTCGAAACACAGCTGTTTACATAGCTGGCATTAAGGGCAAAAACACAATCCAGATCCAAGTTCACAAACGGTAACATGACAAACGGATCCGTCCCGTGTTTTATCAACATGCCGGGCTTTACCCTGGGTAGGCGGGCACAGCAGCGGGCGTTGCGGCAGAACGAATGGTGTTGTAGACGGTCCGGCCTCGACCCCTCAGCGCCGAGCCGCGGTAGGCCAGTGCCGGCGCCGCCACCGGGTACGGGAAACCAGCCACTTGAACGACAAAAGCAGGCAGCTTGATTCTCGAAACCTGTCAAATTGTCGCGGTGAAGGTATTGTGTTGCGTTTACTGACCCGTGTAGAGTTCCGGTGCGTACATGGCCCCCATGACAGGGTTGATCTTCCACCCGGAAGCTACACAGACAAGAACAAATGATTTAGAGTCAAGAAAACGAGAATCTTTGATGAAGTTGTGTCTTACTTGAAAGGTCACCGTTCACAAGCGGCGTTTGTGGCTTTTTGGTGACTACCCTTGCGGTGGCATTATTAACCTGAAAAGACCACCAAAAAAAAATGTCAAAAATATCACACAAAAAAATGTGATTTTCTCACCATTACTGAATTGAATATTCTCAAACTTGTCGCTATGGAAACCGACGCTCGTCTCACCTCAATCTTCCTCCCTTCCACGATGGTCCCGTTCAGTTTCTCCCGTGCCCGGTCGGCCTCGGCTGCGCTCTCGAAGGTGACGAACCCGAATCCCTGCCACAGTCATTGTTGAGTTTTGTTCGTATCTCCAGTTCAACGTCTTAAATACGAACTCTGTAACGCTTTACCTTTGACCCCCTTTCGTTGAAGATAATCTCAACGTCCAAGATCTTTCCAAATTGCTAGAAAAGAAATGTGCACTTTGTATCATAAAGATGTTGTGTGTAAAGATGATTGATTATTTGTAGCAAGTCGTCCAGGTCCTGAAGAAGCATAACAACCCCAGAACATCACATTGCCAACGCACGTTATTTTTATGCTAGCTGTAAAGGGCTTCACCCCATCCAAAAATGTCAACCTTTCTCTTAGACTTAGACTTAGACTTAGACTTGACTTTATTGATCCCTTTGGGATGGCTCTCTCTGGGAAATTTACATGTCCAGCAGCAATGAGAACAGATAATAAAATAGAACATAATTAAATCAATCAATAAATAAGGTTATTACACCAGAGATTGAATTAATAATGATAATAATAAAAATAAAAAAAATAAAATAAAAATTCAATCAATCAATAAATAAGGTTATTACACCAGAGATTGAATTAATAATGATAATAATAAAAAATAATAATAAATAAATAAAAATTCAATCAATCAATAAATAAGGTTATTACACCAGAGATTGAATTAATAATAATAATAATACAAATAAAACTAAATAAATAAAAATTCAATCAATCAATAAATAATGTTATTACACCAGAGATTGAATTAATAATGATAATAATAAAAATCTAAAAAAATAAATAAAAATTAAATCAATAAATAAATAAGGTTATTACACCAGAGATTGAATTAATAATGATAATAATAAAAAATAATAATAAATAAATAAAAATTCAATCAATCAATAAATAAGGTTATTACACCAGAGATTGAATTAATAATAATAATAAAAAAAATAAAACTAAATAAATAAAAATTCAATCAATCAATAAATAATGTTATTACACCAGAGATTGAATTAATAATAATAATAAAAATAAAATAAAAAATAAAAATTCTTGTGAGTCTATAGAACATTTCTCCAAAAGTCTTCGGGATCATCAATGTTTTTTTTTCTTGATAAAAGAAAAATCAGAAATCAGGAAACGGGCAGCTACGTGTTCATGGCACTAAATACCGTAGAAGTCCGTACCCCAAACATCTGCCGAAGGTCCGGGTCCCTGAAGCGGAAGGGGATGTTTGACACGTGGAGGCGTTTGGGCTGGGCCTTACCAGACCCCTCGTCATCACTCCCGCTCCCCCCGCCGCCGCCGCCGGTTGTCACAGACGCACTCAGAGCTTGTGGGTCCGAGGTCACGGGGGCCAAAGCTTCTTCCTAATAGCCCCCCCCAAAAAAAAGGATAACAGACCACAGGGGGGGGGGGAAAGGGAAGCAGGTGGAAAGAAAGAGAGATTGTGAGAGGAAGCGCAAGGACGGATGATGGCGGTGGACATCTGATCACTTCCTGGTTGTGTACAAAGCATCACATAACATTAGACAAGACATTGCCACCAGGTCAGGTGATCCAAACCAAAGAGCATTCCGCAACCAGTGATACCTCTCAGGCAAATGTGAGGAGGTGTGAAAGAAACAGGGGGAAGGGGCGGGGGAGGGTCCAACACATGCCTGTAGAAAAGTACATCAGCTAACTACACTCACTACTAGTAAACTGCAAATTGGCCTGTTTGCGAATGAGCTCATGTGCCATCATGATCCACTGACTCACAGCGACCACCATTTCAAAATTTTTTTGCGTGATCTAATCTTGGTATATATTTGTAGGATACGTCAATTTTTCAAGGATGGCCAAAAAGACCTTAAAACGGTTGCTTGAAACCAATATGGACAACGTTATGTCTCTCTTCAAGCGTGGCTTTGTGAGACTTTTTGGTGGCTCTTTTAGTGACTTACTGCACCTATCAAATTTCATGTCTGAATTATTTTAGAAAATGTGTAGTTGAATTTTTTTTTTTTTACTCTATTCATGATATACTTGCCTACCAAATTTCATATTTCTAGGGGAAACTAGCATCATTTTATAGGGTGCTAGCTAGCCAAAATGGCTACGACAATCCAAAATGGCGGCCTTTCTGTGTATTTTCAGACATGAGTTCTTGAGACTTTTTTTTTTTTTTTGTGGGGCTACTAATTATGGACATGTCTACAGGATTTCAGCTAGCTAAGAAACTAGCATCAGGAACTGAATTCTTTTTAATATTTTGAAAGTTGCGACTGGACCAAAATGTCAAACTTATTGTATCTTTTTTTTTTTGGAGATGAGTTCTTGAGATTTTTGTTGTTGTTGTGGATCTACTCATGATACAGTAAATATGTCTACTGAATTTCATCTTACTAACACAAACTGACTTTTGGGTCTACCATATTTCACATTGTGAAGTGAAACTGGGGCTAAATTATTATTTTTTTTAATTTGTAGGGCGCTAGCTTGTCAAAATGGCCGCTCCTAGCCAAAATGGTAGACTTCTTGTGACTTTTCAAGCCACAGGTTCTTGAGACATGATTGTGGGTCTGCTTGTGATAGATCTACCAAATGTCATGTTGCTAAGAGAAACTAAACTGTCTTCGAGGGCTGGACTATTGATCAAGCTCTGAACTTGTGGAAAAGCTTATTAGACTTTTTTTTTTTGATAATGCCAAGTCATCGAACTTTTCTTTTGACGAGAAAACCAAGCGTGATGCTTCCCATCTGTCTACTTGGCAACTTATTTGGCCTAAGAATAACACACAAAAAAAACAACAACAACAAAAAAAACAGTAGAGCTGATCACGCTACCCAAGCAGCTGTAACAAAGTGAAACGCATACAAAGGCAGCAATGCTGTAAAAAAAAAAAACATCTACCTTGAACTGTCCCATGCACAACAATACCAGAAGTAAGGAGCCAAAAGAAAGGAAGAGAAACATTCACTGTCTCAAAATGCATCACGATGCTAATGTGCGCTCATATGGAGTGTGTGCATCAATGTGTTGTGGGGGGGGGCAGCATGTTAAGTCATTTTTATGAAGATAAAATGAATAAATTCAAACTTGCACAGGGTGCTTATAAGACACGATAAAAAAATAATAATAATAATATATATATATATATATATATATATATGCACAAGAGGGTATTATAAGCTTCCAGTGAGGCCTGAATTTAGCAGAGGAGAAAAGAAGCGACAGAAAGAAGAGACAAAAAAGAAAAAAGAAAAAAGAAAAAAAAGAGCACAACTAAACGTTCCAAACGGGGTCAGTCTGAGGTCAAGGTGCTGCTTTTCTGCTAAGGGTTAAAGGGAAAAGTGTCATCATTAATATGCTTGGGGATGAAGAGGAGAGGAGGGAAGGACAAACGCTCACATACGCACGACACAGGCCGCAACATGACGAACACATCAAGATTCTTGTTATGTTTCCAGCCTTAATTTTTTTATTTCTATTCCTTTTTTTTTTTTACAGTAATTGCTTGCTATTATATATAATTATAATATAATAATGTGAAATAGCAAAAAGCCGCAAGCAACTGACCAAAAATGTTCAAATTGCCTAGAATAGTTGAAACCCTATTTATACCGCAAAATATTGTCCAAAACAAGTCTAATATCAATTTAAACCAGTTTTGCTACATTACCCTTATAAATAATTGTCTCACAAATGATTTGATTTTCGAAAAATAGCGACAGAGCCCGAGCGTAAATCCGCAAGGTAAATGACACTGCCAAAATATTTGGAATTGTCAATAGATGCCACAAGATGGCGCCAAGGCACCGCTTTTCTATTAGATGTGACTTTGGTTCCATTTTGTGGCCAAAGCACCACTTTTTCTATTTGACAGGGCTTTCGCACCATTCGCCTTTAATGATTACGAATTCTATTTAAAAAAAAAAAAAAAAAAAAGTGTTTTAATTATTAAAATGATTTTTGATTTTGATTTTTTTTTTAATACATACACTCCAAAAACTTTATTTATAACATCATCTACGAAGAACTTGTCCCAGCTGTCTGCTTTAAGAACAAATTGTACCCATAAGTTTGCACACCCACTTGGCTTCAATGACGCCACGCACACACACAAAGGTGGGGGTGGGGGGGGGCGGAGGGTCGAGCTGGTTTGGTGGTGTCATGTCACGATGCAAAATAGTGTTCTGGACCTGTGTTGTGATATTTCAGAGTGGGGGAGAGGGTGGGTGGGGGTCATCTGGTCTGCCTCCCCCTTTCGCCCCCTCCCTCCCCCTTTTCCATGGCGGCGCCTCAATTTTCTCCCAGCATGGAGCCTTGTGTGTCTTGGGGGGGAGGGTGAGGGGCTGTATAGTCATAAAATATACGGGGCCACACAAAAGAGCATTTAGCAGAAGAAGAAAAAAGAAGGAGACATGATTGAGCTAAGAGAGAAGCATACGGCGGTATACGTCTCTGCTTTGAGCTAACAGGTGTTGCATTCCAGAACAAGTGTGACGTTTCAGGGCTCCTACTTAGAAAAGGGTAACGGAATACCCGTCCAGATCAGATGGTGCGTTCAAGACTGCTTGGAAGTCAGAAGCGTCGTACTGAAAACTTTGCGGTTACGTGGCAGCTGCTTGTCAAGACTTATTTTGTCGGCAGTCAGTACAAAGTAGGGCAGCGCGGTGGAGGAGGGGTTAGCATGTCTGGACTTTTGATTTTTCTGTCTTTTTTTTTTTTTTGCTTGTTTAACTTTATTTTTATTTTTGTAAATGCTTAGTTTTGCTTTGGTTTATTTACATTTTTCTCTTTTTTTATTTGGTGTTTGTAAGGTGTGAAATCGAAAAACATGACAATATTCATCAACAATAGGCTACATCAACTGCTATTATATTTAATAAAAACTCAACCCAAAAAAGCCATTAAAAAATGATAGATGAACAGCAATCCAGCCATCAAATATAAAAATTATATGAACAAGAATAAAACTGAATTTAAACTTTAATTGAGGTACATTTTTATTAAACCTGTGTGCAATGTATTTAGTAGAATCATCATTTTTATTTTCTAATATTTAAGCTCAACTTTAAGGTTTAAATTATGCATAATGTTACAGTGGCTCACAGGAATATTTTAAAAATACTTTTTTAGAAAAAAAAAAACCCTCTTATATTATGTGGTACTTGCCTGCTGTAAAATGTTTGAAAACCACTCAAGTATGACGTATCGTATTTCCCAGCAGTCTTAAATGCACCCTCAGTTTAACACATTGTTCGGGGTCATTCAAGTAGACACGCTGTTGACATGTTAACACATATTTGAGTCATTTCATGAATGAGATCCAATGCAGGAGCTTGGATCAGAAACAATAACAGTATATTTATTATTGTGCTTGTAGTTTACAGTATGGAGGCACTCTTGTGTTGGATCTCAGGGTGAAAACTGTACATTGTTGACACGTGGATACAAATATGAGGTAATTTGCAGGAATTACGCAACACGGTAAGGTAAAGTAATGCAGATAAATTAATAACAGTAAAACCGGGGGAGCCTTGAAAGCGCGATATAAATAAAGATGACTTGACTTGACTTGTGGAATTTCTGCAAATTGTTTCTTAAAGAAGCACTTAACTGAGCTGAAGTCTGTCAAATAAATCCTGGTTTGAACTCGAAAACTTTGAGTTTTAGTTGTTATTCCCCCTAAAATTGGTTCATAAAAGTGTATATATAGTTATATATTTTTGATTATGTGTTATTGAAGATTGGTTATTAAAAATTACAAAACAAAGAAGTTGACATATACATTTAACATTTGATTTGACTGAATAATCAGTTAATTTGTTATAATCGCAATAACGATAGCAACATAAACAATGAGAACTATTATCGCGAGTTTTACATACACGAAAACAAGTTCTTAATATTCCTTCTGAACGATGGTTGCAATTTTAAATGGAGTGGACAGGTGGCGCTCATACAATTCTCATGGTCTATGTCTACGTCTGAAAAGACCTTCACACAATATCAACGCACACTTTCACCTCTTTAATCTGTGAAAGCTAATCTGATTTATTGCCCGTTTAAAATGAGTCACGGTAAAAAAAAAAAAAAAAAAAGGGGGAGGATTTATTTTCAACAACACTCCCAGCTGTCCCCCTTTCCTGTCATTGATGTGGTGTTGCCATAAAAGGACGTAACAGAGGAAGGGGGGCTCCTAAAGTAGAAGGAACAAATATAATTGCCTCATTAACTCACAAAAATGAAAAGCCTTGGAAAACTGTTTGAACATTTATTCTATTATACGTCTTTAAATTGATGTACTACTTGGGCTTTCCATGGTATTGTCATCATGTGACTGTCATTCCTTGTTGTTCTTACCGTGGTGGCGGACGCCAGAGGCTCGGCGCCCTCCAGCTGAGGGCCCTGGTAGACCCTCAGCTGAGCGTGCTCGGGGTATTCGGAGCTGGGGTGTGCCGGGCTAAAATCCAGAGGCGGCAGCCTGCCCGCGGACGTCGCTGGCCCTTGACCCGGGGCCGGGTAGGAGGGGGGCGCGGCGTACACCTGAGGCAGGGCGGGGTCTGGGACGCCGGGGCCCGCCTCCTGCGTGGGGGCCCCCTGAAAAGAAGGACGGTGGAGGATTATTTGGATGGATGGATGGATGGATGGATGGATGGATGGATGGATGGATGGATGGATGGATGGATGGATGGATGGATGGATGGACGGACGGACGGATAGACGGACGGATAGATGGACAGACAGACCAATAGAGATAGCTTTCTAGACAGAGTGACAGCTGAACAGACGGACAGACAGATGTTAGCTAGCTTGTTAGGTAGCTAGCTAGCTAGCTAACTGGATGGATGGATGGACGGACGGACAGATGGATGGATGGACAGACAGACCGATAGAGATAACTTGCTTGACAGAGTAATAGCTGAACAGACAGACGGACAGACAGACGTTAGCTAGCTAGCTAGCTAGCTAGCTAGCCAACTGGATGGATGGATGGACGGATGGATGGACAGACAGACCGATAGAGATAGCTTGCGTGATAGAGTTATAGCTGAACAGACAGACGGACAAACAGATGTTAGCTAGCGAGCTAGCTAGCTAACTGGATGGATGGATGGATGGATATTAAAAATAAATACAGTGACAGTGTTACCTGTACTTCTATTTTTCCCAAGGAATACAAAGCAGTTACAGTTCCACAAATGTAAACAATACAATAAAACAAAAAAGAACAATGAACATGAATGCCATAAGTTAGCTAAATATTATTTTAAAGCTCGTCTTTTCTTCAATCAGCTTCAGTTTACAATGAAATGAAATGAGATTAAAATGCTCAGCAGCAATTTTGATGTTTAGCCCACCTGAGGCAAACAATGACACAATACAAAATAGCAAAATTGTGTTTTTCCTGAATACACGTTCTAGTTTGAAGTTTGAAGTTTGAAGTTTATTGAACATATGCACATATACACGTATAATTATATAAACACAAAGTTAAAAGTAAAAAAAATAAAATAAAATAAAATAAAAGAAACATCCAATAAATATCTATGTATATGTTCAAGGGAGTAGGAAGAAGTTGAAAACTTATCCAGTCCTACCCCTTATTCTTCATATCCTATCACTTATTTATAATAAATTACATTTTTAATAAAAGAAAATATAATGCTACTCGTATAAAAAAATTAATTAAAAATAGAAATAAAAATACACTAGTAACACACATATATACAAATTTCATTACACTCATATTAATACATCAAAGAAAAATAAGTAAATGAATAAATCATTTCTACAATCTTCTTAACTTATATCTGATTTAAATAATAATATTGAATTTTACTTTTAAACATTCTTTTAAATTCAACAAGTGAATTACATCTTTTCAGTTCGGTTCCCAAGTTATTCCACAAATTAACTCCTTTAACGGAGACACACCTTTGCTTAATATTTGTTCTTGTTTTGGGTTTTTTGTATACACTTGTACCCCTTATATCATAAGGACAGTTTCTAATTTCAAACAACTTTTGAGTACTGTGGCAGAGTAGATTATTGTATACTTTATACATTATTTGTGCTATTTTAAACTCAACCAAGTCATAAAATTTCATTGTATTTAATTTAATAAATAGTGGATGTGTTGATTCTGTATATTTTGATCTATTAATAATCCTTATGGCTCTTTTTTGCAATTTAAAAACAGTGTCAGTATTTGTTTTATATGTGTTTCCCCAAATTTCCACACAATAGGTCAAATATGGTAATAATAATGTATTATATAATGTATATAGTGAATTCATGTTCAGGACCTCCTTGGTTTTATAGAGTATCCCTATGATTTTTGACATTTTCCTTTTAACATTTTCTATGTGTGGTTTCCAACATAATTTATCATCAATAACTACTCCAAGGAATTTATTTTCATACACCCTTTCTATTTCAATTAAATTCACCCTAATTTTAACTTGATGAGTGATTGGTCTAGTACCGAAAACTATGAACTTGGTTTTATTTAAATTTAATGATAATTTATTCATATCAAACCAATTTTTTATTGTACTTAATTCATACTCCACAGTAGTCAGAAGCTGCTTCAAGTTGTCTCCAGAACAGTAGAAAGTTGTATCATCCGCAAACAAGACACTCTTGAGTATTTTCGAGACACAACAGATATCATTCATATACAATATAAATAGTTTAGGGCCCAGCACAGACCCCTGAGGAACTCCATGAGTAATCTTCAATTGTTTTGAATTTGTATTTTTAAACTGCACATACTGATATCTATCATCCAAATAACTTTTTATCCATTTATATGCTAAGCCTCTTATACCATATTTCACTAATTTATTCATTAATATAGAATGGTCTATGGTGTCAAATGCTTTCTTTAGATCCATAAATATCCCAACAGTAAATTTTTTATTGTCTATGTTGGTAGCTATTTCCTCTACAAGTTCCATGACTGCCATAGTTGCAGTCAATGCAGGGTAAAAAAACAAAAAAAACAAAAACATTACAAATCTTGTATTAGCAAGTCACAAAGTAAAAAAAAAATACAACGATTTGAATTTTTTGTTGTTGTTGCCATTTTTAGAAAATAGTAAGAGTGAAAACATTGTCTTACCCCTTCAGCACACCCCTGGACCTCTGAACCCCTCAACGTCAACTGCTGCATGTTATAATGGCGGCCCGCCACCCGCCCACCACGCCATAAGTGCTAACCCCCCACCAATCCCGTGAAAAGATCACCGCAACTACAAGGGGAGTAGAAGGGGGCCGAGGGGGGTGCCAGACCAGCTGTGCTCATCTATGACTGTCACTGTATCTTATGATTCAATTCATATACGCACATCTGCTTCCTTTTGATGATAACTGGCTTACGATGTAGAAAGAAGAGATAACCGTTTTCAAACGTAAGGAGATACCTGAAAAAAAAAATCGAGTACTGTAACATCATCGTCACTGAATCAAAATCACTGCAAACTACCAGCACAATAATAAACAAAAATAGACAGCGCCAAGTCAAACGTCATCATTATTATAATTTTTCTGACAGGATCCTCCTGACACAAAGACAACGATGCACTGTGAGATATGACAGCAACTTTATTTTATTGCCACGACTGTTGTCAGCAGTCGCGCAGACACGTTGTCCACCCCCCCCCCCCCCCCCTCCTCATTTGTCTTGTCTCTTCTTGCTCTCCTCTCATAGCACCTCAGCTGTCAGCTCAGGGTTCAAAGGTCAACAGCTCAGGGGCCAGGTGCCTGCCGGGACAGCTGGCGCGACATTTCCACGCACCCGACGCCGGTTGCAGATGTGGCAAGTGACATGATCAAGTATGTATAATTATTTTAAAAATCCAAAACTATTATAACCTTGCCTCTCACACTGATTCATGCGAGTGAATTTTTATTTTTTTTTGGCTCACTTACTGTATCCAATTGAACTGCTCGTACATACACAAGTGAAAAAGTCAACTAAATAGACAAAATAATAATTTTAAAAAAAAGTACAAATAAAATAAATTAATAGTAAAATTAAGAAACAATATCTTTAAAAAATATGCCAGTGTATTCAGTTAGGTGTCTGAATTAAATTAAATAAAAATAAAAATGAATACTATCAACAACAACAAAAAAAACAGACCGAGATAAGAAAATATATTACTTTTAGTTTGGTCAAATGATCACGTTGAAATTATGTAGTACAAAAACAAAACAAAACAATATAAATAAATAAATAAATAAATAAATAAATAAATACATAAATAAATAAATAAATACATAAATAAATAAAATTAAAGCTGTTATTTATATTATTTATCAAACTAATATAAACAAACTTAAAATTGCTTATTTTATATCGACAGCTAATGTAAAAAAATAAAATAAAATGCAGTATATGGAATAATGTAATAAATGGGCTCTTGTGGTTAACACCATTGTAGACATGATCACGTTTAACATGACATCAGTTTGGACGTTTTATGCTCCTCACAAACATTCAGTCCGACTTCTTTGGCACCAGCCACGTTATAGTAAACACCATCACCGCAAGCATTCTGTCAATATTATTTTGGAGGCCGCTGGTCGTACCATCAACACGCAGGCCTTCCCAGTACCTTCTATTTTAAGAGGAGCTGATTGCAGAAAACCAGATAGGTGACAGAATCTCCTCCTGTGATTATCTGCTCAGGAGAGCAAGCCTAAAAATACAGCTGACATGGTGGAACCACGCCAGATACATTGTGGCACTTGTGACATGTCACGGACACACATACACATGCCTTTTCCCCATCAAAGGCCATTTCAGTTTTAAGGTCCACACTAAATCTATTTTAAAAATGTGTTAAAGTCGCTGTCAATTAAAAATAAAAATGTCTCCACCACAGAGAAAAGTGTTCACAGCCCTGGCAAATTTGCATTAGTATATAAAATAAAGCTTCAAAATCGTTCTCTTTGCTTTCAAACACTGTGGGCTGGAATATATCCCAGTGGCTCTACATGGGGCTTTTCCATGCCGTGACAACGGGGCGCTCTAACGTGGCCATGCCAAAGCGAAGCTCCAGTCCACACACCAAAACAACAACAACAACAACAACAAAAAAACACTTCGCTTTTCAACCATCTCTCTGTCACATGTGCACACTCACTGCAAACAATGAGGCGCTCTAATGCGAAGCCCCTGTCCAGATGCTGGCGGTCCTATCGGACTTAAAGCTAAATAAATAAATAAATGAATTCCCTCCCTTTCCCGCCTTCTCTCCATGACGTACAGGCACTCACAGCCAACAATGAGGCGCTCTAAAGCACACACTAATTAATTGTCACGTCAGATTAAACAACAACAACAACAACAACAACAAAAAACGCTCCATCTTCCAACTTCTCTCTATGTCATGCGCGCACTCATGGCTGTGACAATGAGGCGCTCTAAAGCTGCAACATCAGCGCTCAAGTTCTTCACTGTGCGTCAGTGTGCTCCGTTGTAGCCACACTCGACTTTACAAAATCATCTCACGGGCCGGATTAAACCCCTTTGCGGGCCTGATCTGGCCCGCGGGCCTTATGTTTGACACCCCTGCTTTAACGTATTACCACAGGATTAGGATTGGCATTTGTATTTTTTTTTTTAAATTCCGCCAATATTCCCCCTCTCCCCTTTTTTACTGAAAATGAATATCGGCTTTAAATATCGGTTATCGGCCTTTTCGACTACTAATAATCGGTATCGGTAGCGGCCCTGAAAAAACATATCGGTCTGTCTCTAACAGTATGTTGTCACTCAAATACTGGAAATTGGCAGGGTATCGTCTGCATAACCAAACGTCCTAAAAAAAATTATCCATAATACAAGTACGGCAACTCCTAATTTCAATTTTACCAACCAATAGTGACACATGTGATTTTAAGCATTTTGGGGGGCATTGTAAGCAATAATGACCACGACTGTGATTGAGGAGTTGCGTCATCGCTTTAACTTTTTTTCTCTCTCTCCTTTTCTACCGCTGATATAAAAAATAATAATAATAATAACATCTTCTTAACGAACCAGAAGCAAGTGAAGAGCGTTTACCTGTACTATGCTGGGGTAGCAGGTGGTCGTCTGCGGATAGACGGGCAGTCCATAAGGCTGGAGGATGACAGTGGGTGAGGACAGCATGGCCTCAAAAAAAAAAAAGCCTCGCACGAGGAGAAATGAGGAGGACGAGCGATGAAAAAGTTGAACTCGGGAGGGCGGCGGACGACGAGTCGGGCCAGAAAAGAAAGAAAAAGATCCAAATAGAAGGAAAGATCCTTAGAAGGATGGCTCAACGTTTGTGAAATCACAACGTGGAGGTTCGTCAACCCCTCCACACACAAAAACAAAAGTTGCGTCCTGTCCGGTCACGACAGGATCTCGAGCAGTCGATGAAAAGCGCTTTCTGTGTGTCCATGAGGCGATCATGCAGCCTGACGGACAGAAACACATGCTCGGGGCTCCCATTTCAGAGCATTATAAATAGTCCCTCCATGTCCTTCCTTACGAGTTGACCACTTGACACGCGGAGGCAAGCGAGCTTTCTCACAACTTCTGCCGTGTTTTTTTTTTTTTGTTTTTTTTTTTTTTAATAAAATCAAATGTTACACCCAACATGGATCCTGTTGTTGTCGTGGAGAAGCTACCGATGACCTTGGAGTCGTTTGACCTCTTGTGACCTTACGTGTCCACCCTCACCTTTGCTATGTGACTCGTGATTGGCAAAAATGTACCAAACTGAAACATACTTATGAATTATGGAGATACAGTGGATATAAAAAGTCTACACACCCCGGTTTATATGCCATTTTTTTTGTGATGTAATTAAATAAATAAAAGTAAGCTAAATCATTTCAAAACTTTCCAGCTCAATTGATTATTATTTTTTTTTATTTTAGTGAGAGGAGAAGTATAAATAAACAAATGAAACAATGTGGTTGCACAAGTGTGCACACCCTCTTATAACTGGGATGTGACTCTGGTCAGAATTATGCAATCACGTGGTTAGCCAGTACACACCTGCCACCATTTAAAGTGTCTCAGATTAACCCCAAATAAAGTTCAGCTGTTCTAGTAGGCTTTTCCTGACATTTTTATTTGTATTTTTAATTATTATTATTATAATTTTTTTTTTGTTTCTAGCAGAAACCTGAAGGTTTTACACTAGTACTAATACTATGGTTGGTGTTATGAATATAATATAATATAATATAAAAGATATAAATATCTACTACTTGGACAAAAATTATATTTATTACATTATTGCAATTAATGTTTTCTTCAATAGTAAATATCTCGTATTTTAGTTTTCACTTTTTTTTTTAAATATGTTTACATTTAAACTTTTACTATACATATTTGCACTGGAGAAAAAGCTGCTTTCTGTGTCATTGTACATTTGTATAGTGACAATAAAGAAAACATTTTAATCTAAAATGATTTAAGGAATTATGACAACAACATTTGTCTTGCTTCCAAAATTTTGCAAAAAAAAAAAAAAAAAAAAACACTTGGAAATTTTCCAAATGCGTGTGAAATAAAGTGTTATGTCCAGTGAGGGAAATTTAATATTTATAGCAGTCATATTAATAATTTAGTGCAAATAATCTTTGACTAGGGACTAAAGTAATTTGCCATCTCAGAAGTCGCTAGTTGTAATATAGCAAGTACTAAATCTAGTCTAATTATGTCACCTTAATATTTGTAGTACGTACAGTAAGTACAAAGGGAATGCATTATATTCGAAAAATGTTTGTTGTTTCCCTGACAGCAGGTGGCGACAAACCAAAAATCTCAATTTCTGCTCGAGTGGCGAAAGGCATGTTGGGATATGTAGTATGTTGAAAGCCATATAAAATGCTCATTGCCGCGGTCGACTTCCTCTTTACTACGCGAGCCTGAGCGAAGCAGGTATGGAATATATTTCGCTGGCTTTTCGCAACTTCATTCCGTCCTGTTTAAAATTCTAAGGACGTGTGATGTAAAATATAATTTTGAAAAATTCCCCCGCTTGACCATTTCAGTCATTTATAAACCATAACGTAATGCTGTGTCGTTTCTTTTGGAACGCAATAGCTGATGCTAATGCTAATGCTAACGTGCCTCAGGGTGCAACGTGGTCTGGCGAATGTGCGGCCTACTCGCCTTCGTTCTAAATTGCCCTTGTGTATTTTAATCGTAATGCGGATTTTTTTTTTTAATACACATTAGCATCTTTGAATCTTAAATTTACGTAAATTGGTAGCGGACATCGCAGTTTACTAAACACGCTTTGCGATACATGCTGTTTAGATTGCATTAGTTTTAATGAATTACGTGCATTTACTTGCGTAGTCTGATAGCTTCTGATAACATGCACTGCTTTGCGTTTGGCTAATAAATGAAATTCTATTTTGCATGTGTTTGTGTTTTAATTTTTATTTTTTTATGCAGGCACTTGTAAGCCGCCATGCCCGTTGCCAGGAGTTGGGTCTGTCGCAAGACATATGTCACCCCCCGCCGTCCCTTCGAGAAGTCCCGTCTCGACCAGGAGTTGAAACTCATTGGTGTGTAAGGGGCTGATTGCAATACAGCGGTACTTTGAATTAAGAGTGCCACAACTTATGAGTACAGCTGTCAGTTTGTAATGCAAGCCAAGAATAGAGATACCAGGCTAACTTAAGATGTTGTTCTGCTTTCGTGAAGTGGGAAAGATGGAGAAATTACTTACAGTAATATTAATGCCTTGTACGTAGAGTCACAGATGCCACTGCCGTTGCTCAAAAATGGCCGTCTGCTGTCTTTTAGGCGAGTATGGCTTGAGGAACAAGCGTGAGGTGTGGAGGGTCAAGTTTACCCTGGCCAAGATTCGTAAAGCTGCCAGAGAGCTGCTCACTCTGGACGAGAAGGAACCCAAGCGTCTGTTTGAAGGTATTTTTGGAAGCGGCGTTAATTAAAAGCCACATTAACATTTGAGCCAGTGATTTAAATCTCGATTGTCTGAATTTCCACTGTTGTCGCGAATTCCTCGTGAATGAGGCCTAGTGCTTACCTTGATGATATAACTTTTTTTTTTTTTAATTGTTCATTTTTAGGAGACTAAATTGCTTTGTCACATGTAGGTAATGCCTTGCTCAGGCGTCTGGTGCGTATCGGCGTGTTGGATGAGGCCAAGATGAAGCTGGATTACATCCTGGGTCTGAAAGTTGAGGACTTCTTGGAGAGGAGGCTGCAGACTCAGGTTTTCAAGCTCGGACTCGCCAAGAGCATCCACCACGCCCGTGTGCTGATCCGCCAGAGGCACATCCGGTACGTCGACGTTCCCTCCAAAAACACTTTGGAGAAAGGTTGTTGAGTCTTACGAAATGCACGATGCTTCTTCTTCCATCAGTGGACTGTTGGCTTTTAACACTCTCCGCTGAGATGGGTTAGATATATCATCAAGGTCAATTCGGTATCAAAGCCGTATACCTTGTCAGTAAAGCATTGCCCAGAGCCAATCCTGCCAATTGAGGGCTCAGACTGACGTCGGGGGGGCTGCTAGGTAAGGCACGGGTTGCACCTCGGGCAATGGTAGCAGTCGCTACTAGCAACTCTCCAGGCTGATGATTAAGATATTTAAATGATCAGATTTTCAGTGGTGTCAAGAATTCCTCGTCAATGAAGCCTGTGTAAAACTACACTAATCGCACAAAGTTGGGGATGTATTATTTGAGATGAAACTTCAGGATTCACCTAAACTTAATTCAGTCTCTAAACTTGTGAATGCACACGTCCAACTTGGGCGTGTGTATTGAGAAGCGGCGTTCATCCTGATATTTCACCTGAATCCCTAACTTTTTGAGATGTGTAGGTAGCCCTTACTCATGTTCACAAAAAGGGCTCAAATATGAGTTTCAATAAAGTGTCATGTTCTAAAGCGTCCCCCGCAATCTCTGCAGTGTGCGCAAGCAGGTGGTGAACATTCCCTCCTTCGTGGTCCGCCTGGACAGCCAGAAGCACATCGACTTCTCCCTCAGGTCCCCGTACGGCGGCGGACGTCCGGGCCGCGTCAAGAGAAAGAACTCCAAGAAGGGCCAGGGAGGAGCTGGCGGAGGCGATGACGAGGAGGAGGATTAAGAAGGATGTCAATCAGGAAGCGTGTTCCGATACTTCCTGTTCTGTTACGTTTTCAATAAACGTTTGTTTTGACCAACAGAGTTGGCTTGTTGGGTGTTTTTGTACGTTTTCAATTGATTGCAGCACACTTGTGAAATTGTAACACATCAGAACGGCTTTGACCTTGTTTAAATAATCATATCTACCATGATGGTAAAGCCCACCGCGAAGCTAAAATGGCCGCGGCCAATCATGAGGTAAAACGTCACGAACCCGGAAGTAATTGTCCCCATCTGTGGAGAACTGTTCGTGAATGGCAAAGCAGGGCTGGGCTCATTTCCACCTAACATCAGTCCTCAGCCCTGTAAGTATGTTGACTTCGTGTCACGCGCGCTTGTATAAACTCTAATTACGTTAGTCGTTTTAACTAGTTAGTGTCATAAGCTATCGCGCTGTTAGCTTTGAGAAACTGCTAAACCCGCCCGGGCGCTCACTTTCGCTTTCTAACGTGTTCGATTCACTTTGTCCATGTGGTTGGACTATTTTGTGTTCGTTTTCAGTGAACAGTTTTAAAATTCACTTTCACCCTAGTCCAGGCTACGTTGACTATAAATCGGGAAAAAAAATACTAGGACCTCTGTATAATCTGGATCCCATACCGTAAATCCACAACCTTGCCACGTAAACGCACTTAAGTATTGAACAGTAAATTTGCTATATAAATGTAATAGCTTTTGTAATAGCACTAAAACCAGAAATAGCGAACGTCAGCGTACACTGTAGTTAGAAGTATGCCTAAAAAAAAACTAGGTAGAGAGTCGAAGTATGCTTATAAAGCCCATATTCAATCTAAAATTTTAATCAGTGAATTAGACCTATCCGAATAGTTCTCTCACGCAAGATAAATTTCACATCCAAACTGCAAGTTTTCCACTTCGAAGTAATCCCCCTGGAGTCTATTTGATTTTTTTTCCCCCTCTGCCACACCTTCATGCACTCCTGAATGAATTCTTGGATCCTCCACATCTTTGTGAAACCATGACCATCCTGTTGTCCATGTGTTTATCAAAAAATAAAATAAATTCACACAAAGCCAGGTTGGGAGAGTCGGCAGCTTGTGGTGTGGTCTCCTTCCAGATGAAGTGCGTTGTCAACTCTCCTCGTCTTGTGCACGGGACAAAACACCACAAGATCTCTTCGTAAACATGCTGGTGGATCATCTGGTCCACACTGGAGGGGAAAACTCATAGTTTGGGTTTAAAATAATACATTTTGTGACACCTGTCCTGGAGCCACACCTCTTATATTGATCTCTCTCTCTCTCTCTCTTTTTTTTCCCTCCCTTCAGAGCAACAATGTCTCCCGATGAGCTGGTGTACTTGGGAGTCCTAGCGGCCTCCATCCCGCTTGGATTCCTTTTCCGTTACCTCAGTGAGTGTCTTTTTGAGTCCTTCCATGATTTGGAAAGTTGTCATCTGTATAATACAAATTAAACAATGGCATTTAATGTTTTTACTGCTTGTTAGTAAATGAGAGTTGGGGTCTTGAATGATTCTATAATATTTTGGTTTCAGGTCCTCCTGTAAAGCAGGGAGCTGCGATGCTTGTGGGCCTCTCCATCACTATCGTCACCTGTCAAATACACACACTCCACTCTCTGGTGACGGTGATTGGAACATGGATTATTATCAAGAGCAGTGGGAGGTAGTTTTTTATAAAATTATTATTATTTTTTATTATAGACCAATACAGTGGAATCTCGAGTCTTTGGCTCTTTTTTTTCTCCTTTTGACGCATCTTCCAAAAGAAGTAGCAACAATGCAATTGAGAAGAGCACTTGATGTAAAAAAAACTTTTTATATCCACTTCAAATTGTTTTTTAATGACATTCTGAGCTAATATGGAGCCCTTCCTCCCCTGTGTATAAAGTCTGGCCCCCACGTTGAGTCTCGCTTGGACTTTTCTCTACCTCCTCTTCTTCCGGCTGATCACATGGTTCGGTTTCCCGGCGCCGACGCCTTTTGCCAACGCCGTCCAGCTGCTTCTCACCCTCAAGGTATGTACAACCGTTGTTGCCTGTAAGCCAAAATCCAAACAGTTGTTGTTCTCTACTTTCTGCACTCTGATGCAATTTAGATGGTGAGCTTGGCCAATGAGGTGCACAGCTTCCACGTGGAGAAGAAGAAGGAAGTGAGCTCCTTCACCCGGTCTTCGGTGGTTGGTTGTCTGACTCGGGAGCCGTCGCTGTATGACATCATATCGTACAGCTACTGCTATGTTGGTGTCATGACAGGTGAGTCAGGAGGGAGGAAGTTGAAGCTGATATGTGGAAACATTTGCATGCGTGTTGTTCATCCTGTTGAAATGGCTTTACTTTTAACCGCTCTTTCTTTTTGTCTCACTCTGCTCCTTGTCCAACTTTGTGTGAGTCCACATCCGTTTTATTAGCATAGTAAAACATTAGAATCACTACTAATGTAGAGGGCTGAACAATTCATACATTGACATCGCAATGTAGCAGAATAATTTTCAAATTAAAAGACAATTTGGAGAGAAAAAAAAACACTACCTCATTTTAATCAGTTGCGTAAATAACCCAGTTTGGGTCAAAAAGTGACTGACCTGCTTTTTGGGTCAATTTGACCAAACTTTGTGGGTCATACTGTATATCAAAATGTTGGGGTTGTTGTGTATAAAGAGAAAGCAACCCAATGTTTTTTTTTTGTTTGTTTGTTTGTTTGTTTTTGTATTTTTTTTATGGTTTTGTTTTGTACAAAACAACCAACAAAATTAGTAGAATTTTTTTATTTTATTTTATTTTATTTTTTTTTAACCCAAATTGTCCTTTTTTTTTCACCCAACTGTTCAGTCGGTTAATATTGAACTTCTTGACCTTTTGCCACATTTCCGGCTTCAAACTTAAAGATATACAGTATAAATTATATATTTGTTTTTGAAGAAACAACACCCCAAGTGGGACACAATTGTGAAGTGGAATAAAATAATGCAATATTATTATTATTATTATTATTATTATTATTATGTTTCTATTTTATTTTATTTCTTTTTACAAATAAATAACTTAAAAGTTGGCCGTGTGAAATTACTCACCCCCTTTTCTCTCAGTGCAGCCAAGTGACTCCAGAAGTTCTTGATGATTTCTGAATGATCCAATGTTGGCCCAAATGACCGATGATGATAAATAGAGTCCACGTGTATGTGATCTAGTCTCAGTATAAATGCACCTGGGAAGTGGACCTATAAGAAATAGCACATTTTAAATCGCAATCGCATTATTGGGAAATCCCAATTAGCGATTTGACTATGTTCTCAAAAATGGTTCAGCCCTACTAATGTAGCTGTACTTTTGTTGTTGTGCTCTTCCCCTATCCGATGCCTCGTTTTACCCTTTTGTGTTGTCTTCATCTGACATTATATCCACTGTCATCTTTTCATCACTGCCTTTTGCCATTCTCCCCCCCAAAAAGGCCCGTTCTTTCGTTTCCAAACGTACACCGACTGGCTGGAGCAGCCCAGACCGCTGGCCTTGCCCGGCTGGGTGCCGTGCGTGCAGCGGCTGAAGCCGGTGCCCGTCTTCGGTGCGCTCTTCCTGGCCGTCAACTCCGTCTTCCCTCTGGCTTACGTCCGCACCGACGACTTCCTGGACCACAGTTTCTTTTTCAGGTGACCTCGCGTGACCTGCGTCACTGTTTCGAAGGGTTTTGCAGATTCAACAAAATAAAAAACGCACATTTTCTTCCCTTTCTCCCTCACGTCAGGTTTTTCTACATGATGGCGGTGTTCTTCGTGTTCAGGATGCGTTTTTACGCCGCGTGGTGTGGCGCCGAGGCCGGGTGCATCAGCGCCGGTCTGGGCTGCTATCCAGAACGGGCTCAGTGCAAACCGGGCGGGGGACCCACCGTCAGCTACAGGTGCGCCAAAGTGGTTTGCCACCTAAGAAAATTTTGCTAAATTGTGGAACATGGAACCTATCAAAAGAAAGATTGGAGTCTCTTGTTTCATTAGGAAAAAAAATATATTATTTGTATTTGTTTACGTTTTGCAACAATTATCATTAGAATATAGCTAAGTTTAATCATTATTCACCAATCTGTTTAAAACAGTGGGTAAAAGAGCTTGTTGCAACATGGACCTGGTTGTTCTCTTATACTCTGCTGCCACCTGCTGACTGTTTTTGTAATTTCTACCATTTTTCACCCATTCTCTGCAGTTGAGAGGCTGCATCAAAGCCTTCTGTATGCTCTAAGATTTAAAAAAAAACACAAAAAAACACAAATACGTCTTTGGGACATTTAAAATAGAACATATTTATACGTTTTTGGGAGCAAATGGGTTAAATAACGAAAACTTATAAAAACTAACAGAACCACCCTGAAAACTACGGTAACTAAAATGAAAATTCCAAAACTATAATAACTTTTACGAACACATGACATAGATTTGTCATGTTCCATGAAATAAGATATGTGAGAAATCGACACAATTGCTACAGTTTGCACCTTTTTTTTTTTTTAATTTCTATCTTTGTTTTGTTTTGTTTTTCTGAAGCCCTGACTCACTGGCCGAGGAGGCGTACGACTTTAAGACCATCCAGAACATCGACTGCTACAACACGGACTTCTGCGTGAAGGTGCGTCACGGCATGCGTTACTGGAACATGACAGTGCAGTGGTGGCTTCATCACTACATCTACCCCAACGCCCCCTTCAAGTCCTACACGCTCAGGTGAGGGAGGAAAGGGCTTCTTTTTTTTGTTTTTCTTTTCTCATTTCTTGATCTTGACCTGATAAAATGCTGGTTTGGAAGCATGAAAGCATCAACTCAACTTTATTTATAAAGCATTTTAAAACAAGCTTTGGAGTATACAAAGTGCTGTACATGAAACAGAAAATGCAGTAAAGAGTGAGATAAGTAACATAAGAACAAAAAAACATTCTAAGTATACAAGTGACTAAAATTTACATCAATAAATTAATAATAAGTAGGTAAGTGAATGAATGAATAAATAAACAAATGTCAAGTTCATAACACAAAGTACAGCAGACACTACAAAACACCAAAACAAGACTCGTGGTGCGCCAAAAGCCGAAGAATACAGATGGGTTTGAAGACGGGTTTGAAAATCAGATACTCAACATAAAATGACAAAACTATGTCATGTGTTAGTAAAAGTTATTATAGTTTTGGAATTTTAATTTTCGTTACCGTAGTTTTCAGGGTGATTCTGTTAGCTTTTATAAGTTTTAGTTATTTAACCCATTTGATCCCAAAAACGTATAAATACGTTCTATTTTAAATGCATTAGGTGTCCCAAAGACGTATTTGTTTTTTTATTTTTTATTTTTTTATCTTATCTTAGAGCATACAGAAGGCTTTGATACAGCATCTCAACTGCTTTGAATGGGTGAAAAATGGTAGAAATTGCAAAAACTGCCAGCAGGTGGCAGCAGAGTATAAGAGAACAACCAGGGCTATGTTGCAACAAGCTCTTTTACCCAGTTTTAAACAGATTTTTGAATAATGATTAAACTTAGCTATATTCTAATGATAATTGTTGCAAAACGTAAACAAATACAAATATTCTATTTTTCCTGATGAAAGAAGAGACTCCAGTCTTTCTTTTGATAGGTTCCATGTTTTTATAGAAATATAACACAATATTCTGTGGGCCTATATATATATATATATATATATATATATATATATATATATATATATATATATATATATATATATATATATATATATATATATATATATATATATATGTGTGTGTGTGTGTATATATAACACACAAAAGATGTCATCTGAAGGTGCTTTTCTATTGGCTGCTGCTAGATGACATCACGTCCTTTTTCCGGCGGTTAATCTTTAAAATCACATTTAAAATCTTCCCCAAAGGCTCATGCATTAAATTAATTACCAAAGACTAAAGCATAGAATATTTTTTGCTATAGTTGTAGTTGGTTTTAGTTTTGTAAAAATAAAATGTAGTTTCAGGTAGTTTTTGTTTTTTAAAAAGGCATTTTCGTTTTGATTTTATTTCGTTAACGAAATTATTTTTTGAATTTAATTTTAATTGTATTTTTCGTTAGTTTTCGTAACCTAAATTGACCTTGTGTATTCCATACTGCACCCAGGGCCGGCTGGACCATGTTCATCAGCGCCTACTGGCACGGCCTGCACGCCGGTTACTACCTCTCTTTCCTCACCATCCCGCTTTGCATCGCCGCCGAGTCGGCCATGGAGGCGTCAGTCCGGGCCCGGCTGGGCCCGCGCGGTCAGAACGTCTTCGACTGGGTCCACTGGTTCCTGAAGATGCGAGCGTACGATTACATGTGCATGGGCTTCGTGCTGCTCAAAGCCTCCGACACCGTCAGCTACTGGTCGTCCATCTACTTCGTCATGCACGTGCTGGCCGTTGGCTGCGTGATTGTGGGCGGGGCTCTCAAGGGGGGACGGCGAGGAGGAGACGAGAAGAAGACGAAAATAACAAATGGCGATAAAAGTGGAAAACATGCCTGAGCGGGATGCCGCTTGACTGAACTGGACGGACGTGAGTTGGATTTTGCTCGAGACTTTTATTGCCAACATATTTTTTTTTTATATGTTCAGTGGTGCCTTGAGATACAAGTTTTCAAGAGAAAGAATTACATCACATAGCTTTGACTGAATCATAATAATAAAAGCGGGGGGCCGATTGAATCGGCCGATATTGACTCTTTTAAAATTGGGAAAAATCAGCCAATTTTAACTTTTTTTTTTTTTCCCCACGAACACATTACAACACAAAAGAAAGATAATGACATTCAAACATTCCAACCCACTCCTCACAATCAGCCAATTTTCTCTTTGTTGTAAGGTAACAGTCATATGGGACCAAAAATACATTATTTTATTCATTATATATATTTTTTAAATTAATCTGTTATCGGAATTTTATTCTGCCAAATATCAATATTAGACTAAAAAAAAAAAAATCCATATTGATTGGTTTGTAACTCTTCTTCATGTGTTTGTATCTGTCTGTATTATACTGCCCCCGGTGGTCAAGGTACACATGTTCAGTGAACTGAAACAAAAAAAAAAAAAGGTCAAAAACTGCTTTATTCTTTACTTTTTATTTAGTTATTACCTTTAGGGCTGCAAAATACATAAAAATAAATATTGATATTGTGACGTTGGCAATATGCATATCGCAAAGACATGCAATAAGTTTGATATGGAATTTCATGCTTTTATTTGAATTTGTCAGGTTTGCTTGTTTGACATTTATTAAACATGACAAAAAAGGAGAGAAGACTCATTTCAAAGCTCACGAGGAGAGGGGAGAGGAACTGATTGATACAGTTCACTACTGCACTCACGGGAAAAAAATAAAAAATCCCCTCCTCACCCTCTCTTTTTATTTGGTTTCCAAGCCCCTAGTTCCATGGGTGCAATAATACTGATGCAAAACATAGTTGGAACACAGTGTACTTGAAAATGGGCACTGCCATCCAATAGTTGTCCAATAGTTGAACATTGAGAGATAATTACAATTAATTAAGAATACATTGAGTTTGATTATTTTGCTGCATTAAAAAAAAAAATAATTCTTTCATTAGATAATAAAAATGTAATTTCTTTACGTACATGTAAAATATATCGCAATTATATTGCATGTTTTTACAATATTGTGCAGCCCTAATTACCTTACTGTATGAATGTATAAAGTACAATATTTTGCTTTTTTTTTTTTTTTTTTTTTTTAACTCAAAGGGATTTATTTTGGAAGGGAAAGTAAAACGGTTTAATGGCATTTCCATTCTTTTCAATGGCGAAAGAGGACTTGAGATATGTGTTTTGAGTTACGAGTATGACTATGGTCACGGATCAAATTCAGCTTGTATCTCGAGGCACCACTCTGTAGAAACAACACGACGGTCGAGGAATGTGAATGCATGTATCAATTACGTGAATATTTGACGGTGCATTCGTTTGCTATTCCAACGTGCTCAAAAATGTTTGCAAAACTGCCAAAGCATTCCAGCAGCTCATTTACATGAAAGTGTTTCTAAATTGGAAAAGAAAGGATGAGAAATTTGTGTTAAGTTCTGCTGTTTGGCATTGCAATGAATTGAATGTCCTGCCACTTTTTTTGGGTACCGTCATTATTCTGTATGATTAGAATCAGAAAGTCGCTTTTGATTTCAAGGATGTGACGCGAGTGCATCGAATTGAATCATTCCACTGTAAAATGAGCCGTCCTTAAATCGTATAGCACACCCTGTATCTAGATGTGTATCGAATCGTCTTTTATCGCCGAGATGCACACGCCGATTTCTGACTGAACGTGTCTGTGCGTTGACAGACTCGATGTTTACCTCTGTGCTGCCTCTGGATGTGAATTGATCACCAACTATTTAAGTGCAAAGCAAGGTTGCATGTTGCACTTTTCTGTGTTCAAGTACCGCAATTCATTTGGATTGCAAATGTTTTGGGTTTTTTTGTTTGTTTTTTTGCTGCCAGTTTTCATTATGCAATTTTTGTTGTTACCTGCCATTCATATGGCAAAGAATTGTTCATTTTGACACATATACAACATACTGCCCTGATAAAAGTTTTTCTATATGACCTTGGTTGAGCTGTCACTGTGAACTGCACCTTGGCAACACAAACACAACCTGCCTGTTAAAGGGATACTTGACTCATTGAACAATTTTCAGCAGGGAAAAGTTCATATTTTGTTCAGAATGAATTTGATAACGTCATTATTTTTTTTTAAATGTAAAATGAATACCTTTTAAAAGTAAATTTTCTGCTTGCCGTCGACTGATGATGACATCACCTGTGCTGAGGAAGTAGGTCACGATCAATCATGGATCACCTGTTTTCTGGGTTTGGTCACTGAACTGAGCCATAATTGGTCGTTACCTACTACCTCAGCACAGGTGATGTCATCATCAGTCGACAGCAAGTAGAAAAATCACTTTTTAAAGGTATTAATTGTACATGAAAAATAATGAAGTTACCACATTAATTCTAGACAAAATATTAACTTTTTTACTGCTGAAAATGGCTCAATGAGTCAATTATTTTCTTCCCCTGTACTAAAATCAGATTCTTATTCGATTGTAAGGTCACAACTTCGGCATAAAGTGGATATAAAAAGTCTACACACCCCTGGTCAAATGCCCGAGTTGTAAGTGGCGTAAACAATTTTAGACCAGGATAAATCATTTCAAAATCGTAAGTAAAAATAAGCAACTGAGAAATGGTAGTTGCATAAATGTGCACACCCTTGCATATTTGACAATGTGGATGTTGTCAGAATTAACCATAATTCATTTCAAATCATTTAGAGAGCCTCTCATTAACCCCAAATAAAATTCATCTCTTCTACTCGGGGTTTCCAGAATTTCATTTTCATCCAGTTGAGTTGTATTAACTCATTCAATCCCAGCCATTTTCCCCCTTCGCTAGCGGCCCTGGTTGATCTCTTATACTCTGCTTCCACCTGCTGGCCATTTTTTAAACTACCCTTGTTTCACAAAGCCTTCTGTACGTTCTAGCATAAAAAAAATGTATAAATATGTATTTGGGACACTTAAAACATTTAAAATAGAACATATTTATACGTTTTTGGGAGCAAATGAGTTAATTATTGCTCATATTATTGATGGAAAAAAAATGTATCTTGGTCTCATTTTATATATCACCAAAAAGTAGCATCTTAACAGGGGTGTGTTGACTTTTTATATCCACTGTATGTTGTACAATGGGACTGTACAATGGGAATTTTAATTGTGGGTTCTCATGGGTTAAACAATACAATGCAATACAAGGAAGTGCACCTGCAAAGAGGCTAAAGTCCATCCGAGGAGGGCAGCGAGAATCCAGGAAATACGCCGCTTCCTCAAGACTGTTTTATTTTGACCTGTATTCATAGTTACAGCGTAACTCGTAAGCAATGGACCCACAGAGACAAGAATTAAGTGACAACGAATATGCTGAAGGTGCGTCATTCTACATTTCCAACGCTACATATGATTATTTTACCCGTCTAAACTCCTTCATTGTTTCGCAGTGAGAGATCGCGCGTACGCCAACGGCCGGCAGTCGCTGAGATTAAGACGTCCGTCATCTCGAGGGTCCAGTCGCAACTACCCTCACTTCAACTGGAACCCGGCAGCCACCGAAGATGATGATGAAGATGATGATGAAGTGGACGGCTACGCAGAATCAGACCAGGAGCCTCGGGAGCTGCGGACCATCCCACTGCCCATGGCGCTGAAAAGGGCTGTGAGGTGTGAACACATATTTTTATTTATGTATTTTTTTTAATTATTATTATTCATGTTTTAATTTTTCATTTATTTTTATATAAGATTTTTTTTACCTTCATGTACAGGTACTGAAAATCTAGACTCCTTCATTCAAATTCCATATTTTTGTGATGTAAAAAAAAAAATTGTACAAGTAAAAAAAAAAAAAAAAAAAAAAAAAAAATCATGAGACATAAAAATAATCAGCTGAGATAATTTGACAAAAAAAAGCCTACTACAACATCTGAAGTTCATTTTTTGTTTAATCAGAAGCATTTTAAATATGCTAAATGTAATTGTTTAATTCCTTGGTATTGGAAAAGGGGTGTGTAGACTTTTTATATATCCACTTAACTTTCACTTGCGTGCCCACAAATGAGCCTATCAAACAAATCTCATTTAGAAATCAAAATTTACAGCTTAAGAAAACTCAAATATCCTATCTGAAAATAGAATATTTCCTCAGACCAAGTAAAAAAAAAAAAAAAAAAAAAAAAGCCATCATCAACGATATTAAAACAATAAAAGTACAATATTTAATTTATTGATTTGTAATGAATCCAGAATGTATTGCATTTTTGCTTATTTAATTGCATTACAGAAAATAATGGACTTTATCACAATATTCTACTTTTCTGAGACAGTCCTGTAAATGTAAGCTCATCTGGAAAGAAAAAAAAACCGTTTCTCTCTTCGTATTAATAGTAATCTATTTGTGCATTATTTTCTGTCTCCAGGCAGGTTCAGGAAATGCAGGTGCCCGTAGTCTCCTCCCGGATGTCGTCGTGGAAACAAAAGAAGCGCAAAACCATCAAGAAAATGAAAAGTAATGCCAGAGAGTTCCTCAACCTCTTCATGCTGTGGAGGAAGTCTTTGCAGCAGATTGGAGGTAAAAGCACAACAACTTTTTTTGTTTATTTTATTCAGTTTTCTTCCATGAGTTACTACTACTTTCTACATTTTGAATTTGATTGTAATTTCACTTTATTTCATTTCCGCTTGTCAACATTCAACACAATTTTGCCACCAACTGCACATGTAGACAACTTTGTGTTCCTCAGGGAATTTTGGCGGCGGAGTCCAGTCTTACTTCCTGTTCCTGCGTTTCCTGGTGGTTCTGAATTTCGTCTCCTTTTTACTGATCGCCGCGTTCGTCTTCATCCCCGGCGTCGTCTTCGGATCTGTCGACAGCACGCCTGTCGTGAACGACACCCGTAAGCGCGTCGGTCGGCAACGTGACGCGAGCGTTGCGTTGACACGTTTTGTGGTTTTTGCAGTGCTCGAGGAATGCACGATATACGATCCCAATCCTCAAGGCTTGGTGGTGTTCTATGATTACATCCTTGACTTCCTTTCGGGAACGGTGAGAAAAACGCAACTTGCTGCGATGACAACAACAGAGAACATAATAATAAATAGTACAGTCAAACCTCGGTTTTTGAACATTATCAATTCCAGAAGGATGTTCCAAAAGCAAATTGTTCGAAATCCAAAACAATATTTCCCATTATAATTAATGTAAATAATTTTAATCCGTTCCAAGTCTAAAAAAAAAACTTTTTCCAAGTTTTTTTTTTTTTTTTTTTTTTTTTTTTTTTTTTTTTTTTTTACTATTTTACACCATAAACTGCACTGTATACTGTTTACCATAAATAGAAAAGGGTAGAAATAGACACTGTTTTATTTTAATAGAAGATATCCTATCTAAAATGATGAAAAAGAAAAACGAAACAAAATGCACTTGCTTTCTTTGGACCCATGATTAGCGGCTAATACACGATGCAAAAAAAAGAAAGAAAAAGATTTGCGTAAATAACAATGAACAGGTCTGCTCTGAACAAACTTTGAATACGAATGTGCTACGGAGGAAGCATCCTCGGCATTCGAGATCGCTCGGCTCCCGAGTGAGTGGCGTTCAGGTACGCTCGGCTTTTTTCAGTTTGGTCGAGAACCGATTTTTTTGGACGAGTTCTCAGACATAAAATTCTCCAATTTTCTGGCCGAAAACCGATTTGGTCGAGAACAGAAGCGTTCGAAAACCGAGGTTTGACTGTCATTCGATCTCTCGATATCGATATCTCGACTTTTCTCCCTTTGTTCAGGGTTTCATGGAGTATTCGTACCTTTTTTACGGCTACTACAGCAACACGCTGGTGGGCGACAACAACTCCTCCTACAACATCCCGCTGGCCTACCTCTTCACCGCCGTCTTCTACTTTGCCTTTTGCCTCATCTGCATCATGGCTCGGTCGGCCGCCGAACGAAACTCGTGTTCATTTTGACAAAAACGAGCTAACCGACAGGACGTCCTGGTCCGCTCTCGCGCAGGATGGGGGGCGCGGCTCGGGTTGCCGTGGCGACGGGGGGCAGCGCCGTGGGCAGCTACAGCATGATGGTGTTCACGGGATGGGACTACGGTTGCCTGGGAGAGCGAGCGACCAAGCTGAAGCAGCAGAACATCCACTACCAGCTACAGGTCAGAGGCGGGAAACTGACCACATTTCTCGTGACCCGCCATGCATTTTAGACCCGTGACCCCCCCCAAAAAATGTTTTTGACAATATGTTCTATGCAACCGCACTAGTTCTAAATATGACATTCTGGTTAATATTGAGTTAAGCAGCAAAATCCAGCCGTTTTTATCCATCTCAAGGGGCCGCCATTTTGCCACTTGCTGTCGACTAAAGATGACATCACAGTCGCTCAGGTCTCATGTAACAGCTAATCACAGCTCAGAAAACAGGTGATATGTGATTGGTCGTTGACTGAGCAACTGTGATGTCATATTCTGTCGACAGCAAGTGGCAAAATGGCCGCCTCCTGAGATGGATAAAAATGGCCGGATTTTGCTGCATAACTCACAGGTTGACTCCAAAACAGTTCTTGTAAAAAATATGTTCTATGTGACCTCACTAGTCTAACCATTACACGGAATATGAGTTATAACGCAAAATCCAGCTGGTTTTAATCCATCTCAGGGGACGGCCATTTTGCCACTTGCTGTCAACTCAAGATGACATCACAGTTGCTCGGGGCTCAGGCAATGACCAATCACAGCCCACGTTTTCTGAAGCAGAGCTGTGATTGGTTGTTACCTGAGCAACTGTGATGTCATTTTCACTCGACAGCAAGTGGCAAAATGGCTGCCCGCTGAGATGGATAAAAATGGCTGGATTTTGCTGCTCAACTCATATTCCACTAATGCAATATTAACCAGAATATCGTGTTTAGACTTGTGGGGCTGCATAGAACATATTGTCAGTAATTTTTGGGGGGGTTGACTTCCTCCTTTAGTTTTTTTTATTTAAAATAAGAATGATTTTTGCCACATATCTGAATGATTGGAAAATGAACTTTAACTACAAAGCTTGTCTAATTGTAAACAAACTTTTCGTAGTCGTTCATTTACAACTGCTTTTTAACCACATTAGATATTTTTTCAATATAATCTTGTCTCATTTGTTTTTGGTCCACTCAGGTGGATCTGGAGGAGCAATTTCGGAAGAGGAAGTCAGCCGCTCTGACCACGTTTCGCAAGATAATCTTGTACTCCCTTCGCATCTTGATGTTTTTCGTCGCTTTGGCGCTCATCGGCGCAGCCTGCTTCGGCATCTTTCAGGCCACGGTTTTCAGTCAGGTGAGCGCTCGTGACTGGCGCACGTGCGAACAAAGTGTCATTGTTGTTTTGACTCCTCCCCCATGACAGGCGAGGAGCGACCAGGAGGGGATTCTGGGTTTGATTTTCGAGTACCTGCCGTCCATTGTGATCACGGCCGGCAACTTCCTGGTGCCGTTGCTGTGCGACCAGATCGCGCTCGCGGAGCGATATCCACCCGGCACCGCCGTCATAATGGCCCTGTTGAGGTTCGATCAGCTCGTTTGTCGGCTTCAATGTTTGACGTGGAGCATTTAAGTAAGACGTCTGGTGCCGCACAACAGCTACGCGCCAAGCCACTTGCTGTTTCACAGGTGACGATGAACTGTATCGTTTTTACGCCCCTGTTGTCGTCGTTATGCTATGCCAAGGCTATGCATGACGTATTAAAAGTTGTGTGTACTATATTATTAACACATTCATTGCCAGACCAGCAAAAAAAACAAAAAACATCATTTGACGTCTTTTTCCGTCAATGGCAGTGAATGAGTTAAGATCATGTGAAGCGTATTAAGTTTAAAGTGCGTCAAACTAATCCCTCTCTATAAGCCGTGTGGTTGGCAATAACAACCAGACACCTGAGTATGTGGCCTTGTGGGTAGGAAGATAGAATAATAAATATAGCAAAGTACATTTGCATTGAGGAAAACTGTGCATGGCATGTTCAGGGCGGTGTTCTTGCGCTTGGTGAGTTTGGGAGTTCTGCTGTATACGCTGTGGAGTCAGATCACATGCGACGTGGACGCCACCAAATGTGCCGTGTGCCAGTACAACCACGAGGAGTACCCGGTAAGCAGACGCAAACGACACGCAACGTAACAATCCAAATACGTCATTTATAAATGGAAACAAGGTGGTCAAAAGTCCAGTTTTATAAAGAGAAGGCTGAATTGTAACTGCCTCTAAGGACGAGGAAATATATTTTCTCAAAGAGACAAAAGTGTTTTAATTACTCACGTGTCGCAATCGCTGTCAAACGAGGAGCTAACATTAGCTCCTCCATCACGTACAGGGATTTTCAAAGAAATTTTTATCACCAGGGGGCGCAAAATCCCCACATAAACACCACAGAAAACTGCGACTGCACATATTGAACATACCAGTTGTTAGCGTTAGTCAATTTAGTTTTTTTTTTTTTTTTTTTTTAATACAGTTACTGTTACTCAGTTTCACAATGTTATTAAAGCTAATGGATCACATTGTTTTGATGATGTAAATGCCTGAGCCAATGCTTGCTAGCACTTGGTTTAATCAAAATAAACATTCTACATACTTAACATAACCGTTTTTTTCTTCTTCTTAGTACAAGTCCGATATAAGTTAAAGAGATACTTCACTTATGTAGCCCATTATAGCAATGACAAGTTAATATCTTGTCTATAATTAATTTGATATTTTTATTATTTTTCACGTACAATTAATACTTAAAAAAAAATTAAAATAAAATTGCCACTTGTTGTCGACTGAAAATGACATCACGTGCTCAGGTAACGCCCAATCACAGCTCACCTGTTTTCTAGGTTTGGTCATGTGACATTCACAAGCTGAGCTGCGATTGGTCGTTCGTTACCTGAGCCCTGACCACATTGTGATGTCATTTTCAGTTGGCAGCAAGTTGCAAAATGTGTTTTTAAAAGGTACTAATTGTACATGAAAAATAATGTAAAAATGGCTAAATAAGTAAAGTACCCTTTAAAGTATGAGATATATATTTTGTGAGCATTTTTTTCCCCATTGTGACAAGTTATCAAAATGAGTAGCGTATATAATTGACAATAAAATTAATTTTCGCTTTTGTTTTTATCAGAATCTGAACTTGTTTACTTTTACTTCCCGTAAGTACGTCAATTGAATCAATACTTCTGCTTTTATCAGCGTCTTTTTTTTTTTTTTTTTTTTTTAAGTCAAACAATTTCTTTATGTTTTCTCAGATGGTATTATGATGAATATTGTATTTGTGGTACCCGAATTAAGCCGGAAAATCCACCTGTTTTATCCATCTCAGGAGGCGGCCATTTTGCCTTTTCCTGACACATGCTGTCGACCGAAAATGACATCACAGTGTTTCAGGGCTCAGTTTGCGAATGTGAGCCCTTAGGCACTATGATGTCATTTTTAGTCGACAACAAGAGGCCGTACAAGGCAAAATGGCTGCAACAGTGAGTGCTTTAACCAACTCAGCAAATTTGCAAACAAAATACTGTACTTGTGTTTATACATCAATATTGTCAAATTTCTTTTTCCAGTGCTGGGAAACGCGAGTGGGACAGGAAATGTACAAGTTGACGCTTTTCGACCTCATCGTCACCGTTGGCGTACTCGGACTGGTCGAGTTCCCGCGCAGGTGCGCATCCATAAATGGAAAATACGGTCTGTCTCACATTTTTCGTGGAATCCTGCAGCGTTTGGGTTGTGGTTGTCAGGATGCTTGTGGACAACTGGTCCAACAAGGTGGCCCAATGGGTGGGCCGGCAGGAGTTTGTGTTGTCTGCCAACGTGCTGGGCCTGGTGTACGGTCAGACGGTGGTGTGGATTGGGGCTCTTTTCTGCCCCCTGCTGCCCGTCATCAATACAGCCAAGTTTGTCATCCTCTTCTATTGCAAGAAGGTAACGCCGTATTAGCATTTTTTTTTTTCACCGTCCAAAGAGAATAAATTAAAATCAACATCCCTCAGGTCACACTCTTCTACAACTGTCGCCCCGCGCTGAAAACTTTCCGCTCCACCACCTCCACCTTCGTCTTCCTGGTGGTGCTGCTGTTCGGATGGGCCATGGCCACTCTGGTTATGATCTACAGTGTGTCTAAGTGAGTCGAAGACTTGGCTAACTGTGCATTATTATGTCCCTAGTGTCATGTTGTCAAAGAGTGTTGTTTTTTCAGGATCCGTCCATCTTTGGGCTGCGGGCCCTTCCGCTTCTTCCCGTACATGTGGGCCATCGTTCCGACGTCTTTCGACCGCCTCTCGCGAGTCACGAAGGAGTTTCTCTTCTTTGTGGGATCCCAGGCTTTCTCCATTCCTCTCTTTGCCTTGTCTTGGTCTGTGAACTTGCACGATTACACATCTGGCTATATAACATGAGGCAATCTAAAAACAACTTAAGTTTAAATTAAATAATTGCTATATTGTGCCTATTATATGATCTCACCATGTAAAATGATTTTCTGTTTTCTCCCCAACAGCGTCGTGATGGGTTATTTCATTGCTCTGGCGGCTGTTTACGGTAAAAGTGTTACTTTTCTCAGAGCTCAACTCAAACAGGTAAGATGAGGTCAATCTGCGTTTTTTTTTTTTTTGTGGTTTAGTTTGTCCACTTCTGTCCTTTTGTGTGTGGTTATATTCTTTTTTTTTTTTTTACCCCCCACAGGAGGGCCGCGACAAGCAGTTCTTGGTCAAACAGATTGAGAATCTGAGTCATCAACTTCAGATACCAACAAGAGACTTTGCGTGACAAACCTTTCCCCATTGCAGACTCTTTAATCACTGTTAATATATTGATGATACGGTTACTTTAAAAAAAAAATGTTTTTACTTCATTTGTGTTCCAGTCATTTAGAGTTCACTATAGGCTATATACATATTCATTCACATCTACGGATAATTTGCAATCATGAATGTTTTGAGGATGTTAGAGGGAGCTGGACTCTCAGGAGTATACCCAAGCAGGCAATATGGACAACATGGAAACTCCTCACAAGAAGGTCCACAGCCAAGAACGGGAGAACTGCTGTGCAAATGCTCCGAAACATCCGAAAGTGCAAATAAATATAATTAATTTATCATACAGCATGTGTTTTCATTGAGCACGTCCGTCCTGCTTCTTTGTAATAAATTCAGCGGCATACAGCGACATCTAGTGTCCAGACGATGTCGTTGCAATGACGGCTAATGTTTACTTCCGGTGTGGTCTTCCGGTGGCTATCTAGCAAAAACCTTCCATGTAAGTTCTATTTAGTTTTATCATATTTTTCACCAGTAGTGTATTAAACGTGTACTTTTGTGTGTCCGAGGGCCTTTAACAACCTTTAATTTGTCAGGTAATCTTTGAGATTAGCTAGTATCTTCGAGCAAATCTTTACAGAAGAGGAAGCTAACGCTATTTTTTTTTCCGCCTGTTGTAGCCTATGGAAAGTAGCCTGAGCATTTATTCCAAAAGTAGCGCGTACTAGTTGAACACAAGCGGTAACGGTTTGAGATTTTATTAAATGTGTTTTATATCCAGCATAAAGTCATATTAGCAGGCTTAATGACAATGAGGACACTAGTACACTATCTAAGTGTACTTTTGGCAGACTTGTACACAATTAAACCTTCCTAGGGCTCCACTGTGATGCAACTAGTAGGCATGTCATGCACTAGTAACCTACTAGTAGCACCATAATGATTACGAGTAGTTTAGCCACTAGTAAGTTAGTAACTAGTAACATGTAGTTTTCCTGCTGGTATTAGTATAATGAAGAAAAAACAAACAAAAACAAAACATTAATACAGACTTGTAACACAACAAAAAATATATTAAAGTTAATGTAGTGTTCGATATTATTTGCCACTGCTCTTTGACATGTTTGTGAATTTGTGTTTAATTGAAATGTTGAACTTTTTCCTTTTCACTTCAGTCAATGTTCAGCTGGCGTGCTTCCAAGCTAACCGTCAGCCTCCGGGGTAACCATGAACATTCTCCCCAAGAAGAGCTGGCACGTGCGCAACAAGGACAACGTCGCCCGCGTGAGGAGAGATGAAGCTCAGGCAGCCGCCGAGGAGCGAGAGGCCAAGCGGAGAGTTGAGCGTGCGGAGCAAGAGGTGACTCGTTCTTTCGATACTATTTGGACATGCGTTGAGAGAAATTATGAGGTCAAATTTGAGAAAAGTCAAAGTAAACTAGAGGTGACGTGTATGTTTTTTTTTTGTTAGCATAAAGAAAACGCTACACAACTCATTTTACCAAAACTTGTGAGCCAAGAAAATATCCACTCCAGATTGATTTGACCTCCAGGTCCCGGTTATTTGCCTTGGCGGAGGTCCGCGCGCTGCCAAGTGCTCTCCCCGTTCCCTCCGATCACACAACGTCCTTTTCTTGCGCGTCGCAGGCACGCACAGAGTTTCTGCGAAGGAAAGCTCGAGCCGCTCTCCAGTCGCAAGCGGGAGGAAGCCAGGAGGTGAAAGATGAGGAATGGAGTGGAGCTTTGGAGCATCTCAACCTCTTCCCCCTCGAGGAATCTGTGGAGAAGAAGGACAATGAGGAGTATCTCAAAGAAAAGAAAGAGGAGAAGGTACGACTTGATGCTTCTTGTTTCACATAGTAACTTCTGTTCCTTTTTTTATATGGCAACTAATTTAATCCAATAACTCAAATCAGTCAATTAGAAAAAAACAGATGACTACAGTTAGCTATATACTCATTTACTGACACCCACGTCACTCACCAGAATAGGCCCCGCCTTTTCAAGCCATACATACTCGGGATGAAACGATAACGGCAATATCTGCCACAATATATTGTCGTCGTCATATCACGATATTAAAAGCAGCACATCTGTTAAAAAAAAGCCAGGTTGTTTTCAATTTCTGCAGTTCTAGCACCCTCTGGTGGCTAGTTTTTTAGCGCAGTTTCTAATTTTCACAAGGCATGTTTTGGCCCTTCTTTGTTTAAAATCCACGCTGAGGGTCATATGAAGGGGAACGTAATATGTTTGTGAACTGAGTCAAATGTGTGAGGAGCTCAATGTGTGCCTGCATTAGCAAGTAAGTGTCTTAATATATATTATATTTATATCGCTTTATGTATAATTTTTTAAATATATTTTTTCATTGCTGTAATGTACAAACGCACAATATTGTGTGTTTTTTAGTATGAGCTCAGTTTTTAAAAAAATGTTGTGACCTTTTTTTGTATCGCCAACCTCCCCACAATATCGTGATAATTATCGCATCGTGAGCTTCATATCGTGATATTGTATCGTGATGTTTGGATATTGTTACATCCCTAATACATGCTCAAAGAATGTGAGAATGGTTACCACAAGTAGACAAAAATAATACCTCACGTGCATGCTATCATGTTTAATAACGCTAATGTACTTGTTAAACGATTCATAAAATTTTCATTAGCTGCAACCCTAGCTAAGCTTACACGACATTGTAGGAAAATGTCCCTCAGATTTAATAGCGACTGTCAATTTCCAGGAGAAACAGGAGCGCGCCATCGGCCTACTGGTGTCTCTCGGACCCCAGCCGGGGACCGAGGTCACGCCGTGGTACATGAAAACCGGCCAGGAGAAGGAAGACGAGAAGAAAGAGAAGGAGAAGAGGAGCGAGGTGCGGAACGACAAGAGGAAGGAGCTAAGCGAGGAGGAGCGTGAGAAAAAAGATCGGCGGCTGAAGGACAGTTTGGACCCGTTGAATGAGATGAAGAAAGCTTTGGGCGAGACGGCCGCCAAGACGCACAAGAGCAAGAAAAAAGACAAAAGAGACAGAGGGGGAAAGAGGAGCAGTGGGGAAAGGTAAGATTATTTTTCTATCATATTCATTTTCTATAATAATTCATTGCATACATCGCAATTAGGTTATTTTTCAAAATCGTTCATCCCTATTACTAACTCCGCTAACTCGGTCCCAGTCAATCAGCAGGCCGCTTTGCCTTGTGTCGCCAGCTCACTGGAGAAACTGCGAGCGGAGCGTTTGCAGCGCGAGGCGGACGAGCGGCGTCGGGCCCAAGCGCTGCTGGCTCAGCGCAACGGCAACGGCAAGGACGAGGAGTCGGGCAGGGAGGTGAACGAGCGAGAGCGGCCGTACAACAGCGCCTACTTCCCCGAGCTGGCGCGCAAGCGGCAGCGGCGGGACCGAGACAGCTGGAGGGACGAGATTTTGAAATCATGATTTATGGAATTTAAAAATTGGGAATGGCGTTTGACGCGCAACGTATTATGTGAATATTTTGTTTAGGAAAATGACAAGTGTAAAAAGTGTTTGGCGTAAACCAGTGACTGAGTTTCCTGATTTGTTTTTGTCCTATCTTCACTTTGTCAAACACACAAATATGAACAACTAACACCCAGATGCTCACACTGGAATAAGGGCCACACCCCTTTTTCAGGGGTGGAACAGAAAAATGGCACGATCAGTCCCTTTAGTGGATTATTGTGAGATTGACTGAATTGTTTTTTTTATTATTATATTATATTTATTAATAATTAAACTAAAATTGGCAGCTTGCTGATTTTCTCTGGTGACAGCTAAGCATTAGGTGAGATTTTATTTAATTGACATTATGCATTATTTACCAAGTAAATTGTTCTTTTTTTTATTTTTATTTTTTTAAGATATGTCACATTAGAATATAGAAATGTGCTGTCGTGGTTACGTTATGTAAACGTGTAGTAAGAACTTAATTAAATAGAATGTTAAGATTTAAACCTGATTTATTTCATGCTTCATTTCAATGGCCATTGTGCCTCTGGTGTCTGCCTCTCCGCCACCAGGGGGCAGTCTAATCTATACGCACTGCATGTATCTACACGAAGAAGACAGCGCTTCTTTCCCATTTTAACGAGCTAACTTTATTTAAAAAAATATATATAATTGAGCTGAAATGAAAATGTATACATTTTGTCGTTTTCAACAATATTGTTTTTATCTAAATTACCTTTATAACTTGATATTTTCCTTTTATGGCCTCATATAAGGAAAATCTCAAGTATCATTCCAGGACATGCGTCTTGAGTTGTGGGCGTGCCCAAATAGCAGCAAATTGTCAGTATCTTTCCTAAATTCATCACACTCATATATTATTGTATTAAAAAAATGTCTAAGCACTATTAATAAGTGTAGCATGAGCTAGTCGTACATTTATTTATCATCACACGACTGGAGCCATGACAATGCGCGCCGTGTGTGTGTGACGTCATCCGGCGGAGGATGTGGATGTATTTTTGGGAGGTGGGGGGGCTCGGAGGAGGTGGGGGTGACTGTGGTTGGATGTTGTCATGTATGAGCAGCCTGAGGATGCACAATAGCGGGTCGAGATCACCAAGCTGAATTGCGGATTAGAAGAGGAGGAGGAGGAGGAGGAGGAGGAGGAGGGGGGAGGAAGGCTCTTTTATCCCACCACTAAAAAAAAAAAAAACGAGGAGAGGAAGGAAGGAAGGAAGGAGAGAGCCCGGGACCGGAGGACACCGATGCTGTTGTTGTTGTGGCGGCGACGATGCGGCCCCACTGCTGGCTGATGGTGGCTCTGGCGGGGGTCATGTCGTACATCAGCCCGGAGAGAGCGCTCGGAGCCCCGCAGAGGGAAGGTGAGTCGAGTCGGTGGAGGGATGATGGAAGGAGGGGGGTTGAATTGAATTGAATAGCTGTCAGTGAGGCTGCAAAAGGGGGGGGGGGGGGGGGGGGGGTCTTTATTATGCTTTATTATCAACGTGGCCGCGAGATAATGCCAACGATTATTGCAGCAGGAGAATGGTGCATGCATGCAGTGATGCAAATAAAACGGAATCGTGGAAGGAGGGGGTGGGGGGGGGGCTTGCAATCTTGGGCCTCACATCGATGGCATTAAAAAAAAAAAAAAAAAAAAAAAGACACTCGGATTATTCAGCCTTTGAAGTGATGCTGGCTAGCTTCTATTTTTATGAATTTATACACCCCCACGCCCCTTTTGCAAGATTTGGCAGAGTTGTGCAATATGTGCATGTCTTTGTGTTGTTTTGATAAGAAGACACCGCTGGGGCCTGATGGAAAAGGCTTACATTCATTTTGATATGCACTCTGTATGTCTGTCTAACATAAAAAGAGAAAAATAATAATAAATACAATATGTTCTCAGAGCTATTATTTATGATGCTTGTGTACATCCTGCGCTGCATGCTAAAAAAAAAAAAAAAAAATGAAGCAAGACGGACTATGTCTTACCTTGATGCAAAAAATAATCTATGATTTATTTCCAATGCGACTTCCTTCCAACTCAGCAGGTTGTCGTCATCCACTTTGGTTGGAAAGTGTCAACTTCGCATCGGAAAGCAAACGCAACAAGCGTCGCTTGACGTGTCACACGTTTAGCTCAGCAACCTCATCTGACGCTATTTCTGGAGGGTCATGCATTTTTAAACGCACTCTGAAATTTATGCATGCAGTGTTGACAGTGAGATGACCTTGCCAGTGACTGTATTCATAAAAATCTACGACAGTGGCGCCGTTATGAAAACGTACACTTACAATATAATTATTCAATAGAATTTAAGAATTACACAATCGTGATTTCATGCTTCATTTCAATGGCCATTGTGCTGCTCCCTCTGCTGTGTACATCCCTGCCAACAGGGGGCAGTATATATTATACAAACTGTATGTGTACACAAAGACGACAGTCACGTGTTCAGTAAGCTGCAGAAATGTGCAAAATTAATTTAATAACTTCACTATTTTTCATCTATAATTATTACCTTTATAAAAGTAATGTTTCTACTTGCTGTCGACTAAAGATGACATCACCTGTGTTGAGGAAGTAGCTAACGACCAATCATGGTTCACCTGTTTTCCGTGTTTGGTCAGCAAACTGAGCCATGATTGGTCCTTACCTACTTCCTCGGCACAGGTGATGTCATCATCAGTCGACAACAAGTAAAAAAAAAAAAACTTTTTAAATGTATTAATTGTACATGAAAAATAATGAAGTTAGCACATTAATTATAGACAAAGCTCAATGAGTCAAGTATCCCTTTAAGTCTTTGAGTTACCCTTAAAAAGTAATTCACTCCCAAAAACGTATTTATGACGTGATGAGGTGGCTTAAAGCAATGTTAGTTATTACATAAAAACGGCCAGCAGGTGGCAGCAGAGTATACGATATCAGCCAGGGCAATGTTGCAGCAAGATCTTTTTGTGTTTTCAACAGATTTGTGAATAATGATGATATTCGCTATATTCTAATGATAGTTGCTGCAAAATGGAAACATACAAATAGTCTTTTTTTTTTTTTCCCTGATGAAGGAAGCGACTCTAATGTTTCTTTCGGTAGGTTCCATATTTTTATAGCAATAGAATACAATATTCTGTGGTACTTGCAAAATCAGTCAAAATCCAGTAAAAGAGTTGCTTGTTCAGTGAAAATGTCTGGGAGTGAATGAGTGAAGCGCCACCATAGTTACAAAAACACACCAAAACAAAAACCAGATCAACTCCAACGCATTCTGACTTCTGTACAAATCCGATTGACGTCATCCAGTAACGGAATTTGGTGGTAAACTGACGACCTCCACCCCCACCCACCCCGGTATACTTTTACGATCAGCATCTACAGATGTCACCATGAGGGTGTTTAACCATCCTGCCACCCCCCCCGCCCCTTTTCTTTTCTACAGATGGGTCACTCCCCACAAACGACCACTTTGAGGTACAAATGTCCCGCCCCCTCCCTCTTTCTCTCTCTCTCACCTGACTCGTCAACCTTTATTACGTCATTTCTTTTATTCCGGTTTCCGACCTCCTTTTTCCCACTTGATTAGCAACACCAGAACCCCCCCCCCCCCCCCCTACCCCCCCATTCCTTTGCTTCTTAATTGTGAGTGGAATGCTGACACTTCCCTCTCCTCGTGCTTCTTGTCCTTATAGTGGAATGAGCAGCTGCTACTTTCAAACTTCAATTCTTGATTCCAGTTGTTTTGTTTTTCCAACCTTGGACTTTCCTGCTTCCCACCTGAGTTAAAAAAAAATCAAAAAATCAATCAAAAATCCCCTGATGCAAACTGTCCATTGGGGTTGACCTCCACCTGCCGCTGTAGGACAACAACTCCAATGGCTAATTTCCCCCTCCAAGACAAAAGAGCCGTGTAACATGATTTCACACCTTTATGATTCCGCTAAGTCTTGTTTCTTCAATCCTCCTTTCAAAAAAAACAAAAAACAACAACAAAAAAACCACATAGAAATCAAGAGGAAGCCGAACTGAACTATACCCGCTTTGCTTGCTGTGTGCTCCTTCCAGTTTCTCAGAGCCGGACGGCGTCGCTGTCTCCTCCACCGTACGTGGTCATCATCATCTCGTGCTCCGGGCTGGTCTCCTTTGTTCTGCTGCTCCTCACCTGCCTGTGCTGCAAGCGGGGAGGCGTGGGATTCAATGTAAGTCCGCCTCCTTCAAAGTCGTCACCTGGTTTACATGCACTAAAACTACTGGTGGGCTGAAAGTCAAGTCAAGTCAAGTCAAGTCAAAGATATTAAGAATAAAATTACTTACTAATATTACTAAATAACTTTTATATTTCAATTTTTTATTCATAATCAAAATATTATGAATAATAATAATTATTATTAGTGATATTTGAGTTATATTGATTAAATACATTATTGTTGTTATTAAAAATAATCACACAAACAAAAATGTGAACATTGTAAAACAATACTCCAATTTCTATTCAAAAATTCTAAAAATCCATGTTAAAAAAAACTAGTTGTTGGGCATAATCTAAATTTTGATTTGATCTAAAATTTGATTTGATTTACTAGTAAGTTATTTTTATTATAACAATTATTATTAATAATAGTAATCATGGTAACATAAATATATTAAGACAGTAATCGTAAAATGGGAAAAATACCTATATAACAAAATATAAAAGCTATTAAAGAGAATAAATATTTAAAAGTGATATATTATTAAAATATTTAAAATAATCCGAGTAGAAAAAAAAATAAAATAAATATAGTGTTGTTTTATGCGAATTTTTGGCAATGAATACAACAAAAATATTAATACATTAGCAATATTGTAAAAAAAAAATAATAATAATAATATATATATATATTAATTAAAAATTAAAATGAATCATTTCCAATAGATGTATGGTACACAGAATGCATTTTGTATGTACTGCAATGGGCTTATAACCATTCCAGGGTGTACACCGCCTCTCGCCCAAATTCAGCTGGGATTGGCCCCAGCAGAAAATGAATGGATGAATGAATAAAAATGTCAAATCCACAAAACGTGTCGATCTTCAGTATGTACAGTACACTATGTATGTATGTATTTATATATTGCATCCATAAAATGTTGTTCTGTTTGAAATGCCAATTAGCAATGTCCAAAAATACTTATTGTCATTATTAATCATTCATAATCTTTCAGATGACTGCTGTTGTCACTGCAGGAAATCACATTTTCATATTTCAAATCATTTCTCGTCCTTTCAGGAATTTGACAATGCGGACGGGGAGGAGTGCTCGGGGGGGTCCAGCCCCATCCAGGAGGACAGCCTGTCGTCGTGCCCCTCGCTACCCGAGGTCTACACGTTGCCCGTCAGGGAGAGGCACAACTGTGCCGCCCTGCACGACGGAGGTAACCCAAAAATCGTTTGACTTATGTATTTGCCAGTTCTCATGTCATCATGTTTTGTATCTTGTTCTTTTTCAGACTCCAAATCTCAGTGCTTCAAGCGGCACACGTTGAACTACCTGCAAGAGATCGGAAATGGCTGGTTCGGAAAAGTAAGATGGCGGCCTTTTCAAAAAAAAAAAAGCTCATTCCGAGCTGCTTGAGTATCTTTCGCAACTTGGCGTCGCTCGTCCCGTCCCGCAGGTGATCCTGGCCGAGGTGCTGTGCGACTGCAGCTCCTCGCAGGTGCTGGTGAAGGAATTGCGGGTCAGCGCCAGCCCGCTGGAGCAGAGGAAGTTCTTGGCCGAGTCGGAGCCGTACAGGTGAGGCTCCGCTCGTGACTGTTGTGCCTTTTACATGTAAAATAAAAAAAAAACAGGCAACCTTGACTTACGAGACCTTGAAATGAATTGAAATACAATCAACGCGTTCACTGTCAGCCCAGTTAAAATAGATTTTTGACGTCTATAGCCGTCAATGGCAGTGAATGACTTTGTCAAAAACTCCTTTGTTTTTGTTGTGTTTTCAACGAAGAAACTAGCACTGTATTTAAAAAAAAAAAAATACAACTTTCATACAAACAAGTTGCTTTTAAGCATGCTTCGCCCAGTGAGTGAGCCACCCCTAGTAAGAAGAAAACATCTCGCCCCCCCACCCCGCCGCGACTATAAATAGTATCATTTGTCTATAAATTGTTATAAGCACACCTCTACATAACACTGTAACCGTATTAACGTATAAGAGACTAAAAAAAAGAAAGAAATATGGAGCAACTTACAACAAAGAATAGCTTTATTAACTGCAACAGAAAAGATTTAAAGTGCATCTGAAATTCTAAAATAAAATTAAATCCTTAATTAAACTATCAACATTTTTCGACTGACCATGTCAAACCATATGATACGGAAAAGTAAAATGACATAAAATCAATAAATAATAATGCATTCAAACTGATCACCAACATTAACGAAGGAGCACAATACTGTATTTAAAAAAAAAAAACTTTAACCTGCAAACAAAAATATAAAATAATTTGTGCTGATTTTTTTTTATTTTTTTATTTTTTTGCTGTGTGCAAAGCGCGCATGCTCAGTGCAAACAAACCGCCTACACCACCGAGCAAATGCTCCCTGCGCACACTCTGCCAATAATAAGCACCACTGCCCCCTAATGTAGTGGAGGTGCAATTGCACTTTATTATAGGACAGTAAAAAAATTTTTTTTTTTTAAATAAATAAATAAAAAAGCATGTTCCTCGCGGTCAAACGCGCCCCCCTGGGGGGGGCCGCTCCACTATTTGAGAAGCACTGCTCTAAAAACAAGCAAGTGCTTGTTGCTAGGCAGAATTCATGGTGCTCAATTTTACAACAGCCTCATACGTCCGTAAAACTGCTAAGTTAAAAATAAGCCATTATGGATAACTAAGTTGGGCGTGTTGGGTGGGGATAGTTTATGCTCTCTGACTGAGCCTCTACCAATAGTTGGGTTATGAAATCAATAAAAATTTTTAATAATGTTGTGGGGGGAGCATTTGTTACCCAACAAATGGTTTAATAATTTAGTCCAATTTTAATCCAATGTTTAGGCCAATTTACCCAATGCAAATATAAGTAAATACAAAACGCACGGTTGGCACGAAAGAAGCATGAGAAGTCGCATGTTTTGAAAAGTGCAAAAGCCGCGTTAATATTCCAAATATTCCTGCTCGTGGTGCATCCACCAGGGAGATGGCCCCCTCGGAAAGAGTGTGCAATTTGTCCAATCAGAGAAAAGTGGGCTTTTAAGAAGGGAGGGAGGGTGCGGGGGGGGGGGGGGGGGGGGGGGGGTCCTTCGAGACCATCCAAACTGGAAATTGCCTGCGCAAACTTGTGTAGTACACAAGTGAAGGTCAAAAGATGCAGGATGGAGAATATCAAGCAACAAGCCCACCGAGAGACATCGTGCTGACATTTCAGACATTTAGATGTTGTTTACCTCATCCTCCCATTTTTTTTCCCCACCGCATCGACTTTGATTCTCCATTTTTAGACACCTATTTGACCTTTCTCATTCTGCCACACTATTTTTTTTAATTTATTTTATTTTTTTTAAATACCAAAGTGTGATTTGTGTCCACATGCAGGAGTCTGAAACATCCCAACATCCTTCAATGTTTGGGCCAGTGCAGCGAAAGCATCCCTTTCCTCCTGGTCATGGAATTCTGTCAGCTGGTAAGTAACAAAGTTCGGCGTCAGCAGTTGACGAGTCGCGCGTTTGCTTGATTTAGACGAACTTAATCCACCGCTTAAAACCGTCAGTAGAAGCCATCAAATACAAAACTAAATGCAAAATAGAACAGCATGTGTCTGTGCCATTTACACCATCTGGTTCAGAATTGATACTTTAAAAAAAGAAAAAAAATGAAAAAAAAGCATTTTTAAAAAATTTAAAATTTGCCATTTTACAGATTTTTTTTTTTAACTTATCCTAAAAAATCAGCAGTCTTTTTTTGTGCTCAGGCCAGAGCAATAACAGTGTTTAACGCCATCTAGTGGCATCTTAGTGTCAAGGCGGCATGATTGGCTGTTACATACTTCCTTAGCACAGGTGATGTCATCATCAGTCGACGACGAGTAGAAAAATTATTTTTTAAAGGTATTAATTGTACATGAAAAATAATGACGTCATCAAATTCATTCTCGACAAAATAACTTTCCACTGCTGAAAATTGTTCATTGAGTCAAGTATCGCTTTAAACCAGTTACTGAATCAGAATTAATCTAAAATAATGCCACTTTTTTTTTTTTTTAAATAAAAGGATGGAAATTACAACATTTGCTTTATCCAATCCATTGATTCATTGACAAAATACCTGACGGGTTAATTGATGAATTAAAATAATCGTTAGTTGCAGTCCAAGTTGGCGATAACAAGTTTTTCTCTGACCAACCAATCAGAAGACGGAACAATGTTGACATCATCAAAGGCCCTGTGTTAAAGAAACGGCAGATCAGTTTGGCATGGCAACACATCGGGGCTGAAATCTGATTGGACAAAAAATAAATAAAAGCAGCGTAGCCAAGAAAAATGCTTCCAGACCGTTTGGAATGACTAAATGCAATCTCATAGAACAAATATTAGAAGAATTGATGTTGTAAATGTAGTTTAGTGCTTCTGATAGTGTTTAGGCCAATTGAGAAGGCCTTGCTGGTCATTCACAAGTGACTACATTAACATCAAGTCATTAAATGAGCTCTTTTTTCCCCGATGTCCTTTCTTTGCAGCTATTTTTCACCCTTTTTACAAAATCCCCCGCTTTGTTTGTTGCCCTTCCTCGCAGCCCTAATGACTTTACACAAAGGCTGCCAAATCATTATTAATTCCTGTGGCGCCCTGGAAAACACATAAAAAAAATAAAAAAAAACAGGAGGGGGTGGCATATTTACAGCACGAGTGGGACTCGTGCCGTGCGCTTGTTGGATCTTTTTCATCATCTGCGGCACACGCACGCACGCACGCACACGCGCGCGCTTGACTTTGTGTCCCGGCCGCAGGGCGACCTGAAACGTTACCTGCGAGCCCAGCGCAAGTCCGACGGGATGACGCCGGATCTGCCCACGCGGGACCTGTTGACTCTTCAGCGGATGGCCTTCGAGATCACGTCGGGCCTGCTGCATCTCCACGAGAACAACTACATACACAGGTTGGAGCGCGCGCGCACAATCGGACTTCTAAAGGTGAAGCCACAATTATGATCGAGAGCCACCCGAAGTGAAAATTTATTTATTTTTATAGCTTTATTATTAACTCATTAACTCTCAGGCATCCCCCTTCGCTCCCGTTTTACTGGATTTTGTCTGATTTTGCAAGGCCCACAGAAAATTGTGTTCTTTTGCTATAAAAAACATGAAACCTACCAAAAGAAAGATTAGAGTCTCTTCTTTCATCAGAAAAAAAAAGTATATTTCGATCCGTTTCCGTTTTGCAGAAATTAGCATTAAAATATAGCTAGGTTTCATCGTTATTCACAAATCTGTTGGAATCAGCTTTTTTTTCTCCCAACATAGCCCTGGTTGATCTCTTATACTCTGCTGCCACCTGTGGGCCGTTTTGTAATTACTACCATTGCTGCACCCGTGCTCTGCAGTTGAGAGGATGCATCAAAGCCTGTATGTGCTAGCATAAAAAAAAAAAAACCAACAACAAAAACAAAAACGTATAAATACGTCTTTGGGACACTTAAAACGTATTTATACATTTTTGGGACCAAATGAGTTCATAATTATTATCATTATTTTTTTAAATAAATGGTTAAATATAAATTATTTTAGAGCAAGTTTTTCATCATTTAAAGAAAAATAGAAAACGTTTTCCTTTTAATTTAGTTTTTTTTAGTTTTAGTATTATTTTTTAGTTGGGTTTTTTTGTAATATATCATCACCCTCTTAAAATAATTGCCGAAGTCTTTTTTTTTTTTTTTTGCAAAAATTATTATTTTTGCCTAAATCATCTCCTCATGATGCAAATGGTCAAATATTTTGTGTTTCCTGAAAAAATCTAAAAAAATAACTTAGGTGATTGTTTTATGTATGATAATTAGTTATAATCACTTTTATAAACATAAGATATAGGTTCAGTAATAAATAAATTAATTTATTTCATTAATAATTTTAGTTTGAGTTATTTTTGTTAGTTTTCATTAAATATTAATAACCTTACACAAAAATGTTCTAGAAGGAGGGTCTAGAACGTGTGCCTCGAGGATAAACAAGGCTCACAAAGTTATTCCTTATGTGAAATGTTGTGTTGTGTGCAGTGATCTGGCTTTAAGGAACTGCTTGCTGACCTCCGACCTCACCGTGAGGATAGGCGACTACGGCCTCTCGCACAATCAATACAAGGTATGCCCAATGACGATGAGTATTGATTTTTTTTTTTAATGTTTTTTATGACCTCTACAATGGACATCAAGATGAGTAGGAGATCAATTTTACACACACACACACACACAAAAAAAGTGAGACACTCCTTTCCTAGAGGGCGCCAGAGGGCTTCAGGGATGCACGGCAAAACTAATGGACACAGTTGTTCTTCTTCTACTAATAGCAAGGACAACGCTGATGTCAAGTATAGCGGATGAATGCTCAACCGGCTTTTCCCATCGCTGAATATGAAAAGTTACGATGTACCTTCATGTATGCGTGCAGGAGGACTATTACCTCACTCCAGACAAGCTTTGGATTCCTCTGCGATGGATCGCACCCGAGCTCCTGGAAGAGTACAGAGGCTCGTTAATTGTCACCGACCAAACCAAGACCAGCAATGTGTGGTAAGTTCTGTCAAAAAACAAAAAAAAACCCACAGTCACACACAAAACAAATCATCAAACATTACAAAAAAAGTACTTACAGTGTCAAACAATTTTCATTGTGGTGCGTGTAACATTTTATCACACACTGGCCCATAAATATTAAAACCACATTCTTGCCTTTAACAATCACTGTGCTTTTTTTTAATTTTTTTTTATTTCTGAAAACCAATTTTGTGCTCGCAGTTTGGTGAGCACTCTTTGTTAGTCGCTATAAAATTGCGGGCCACAGCATTCGGCACACCTCCACAAAACAAGGTTATTGAAGTTAAGGAAAACTAATATAAAAAATAAAAAATTGAGAAACTTGAGTGAAATAAAACATGAACTCACTGAAAGTACATTTTATGTTTATAAAACTAACGACAATTGTGGCAAAAAATATTTTTCGTTTTCATCTTTGTCAATTAATATCATATATGAGATTCCGAGGTTCATATTCAACGTCGAACAGTTGTTTGTAATTTGTTTGCAGTTTACTTTATTATCTTGCGCTGAAGAAAAAAACAAGACTAATACTAAAACTAATAATGAAGCATATCAACAAAAAAAACAAAACCAAAAAACAAATAAAAACTAACCAACCAACTCTAAAAGCTAATTAAAACCGACGATAAACAGAAAAGTCAAAAAAAAAAAATAACAATTTTGAAAAATCCAAAACTATTATAACCGCGCTCCACAATCTAATGAGAAGACTACAACCACAAATAACCAAAAAGAGTCCAGTTGCCTTGTTTCAACTTCTGTGGAAAATATACAGTACATGTTTGTGGTAAACTACAGAGTTGTAAATATTTTGGTTGCTTTCACAGGCTTCTCACACAGTTAAGTGTCGTCTTCAAAAAGTGGCATATTTGCGCTGACTAATCGGCTCTCCTCATCGTCCTACTTGCAGGTCCCTTGGGGTGGTCATATGGGAGCTATTTGAGTTTGGCTCTCAGCCTCACAGGCACTTGAGTGACGAGGAGGTTCTGACGTTTGTCATCAGGGAGCGACAGATCACGCTGGCCCAGCCGAGACTCAAACTCTCCCATGCAGATTACTGGTCAGTGAGCGTCTTCAGAACATGTCATGGACTGTAACTTTTTTGTTTTTTTAATCAAAATTGATTGAAACTTTTCTTCTCCTCTCCTAAGGTATGAGATCATGCAGTCATGCTGGCTAGCTCCATCCCAGCGGCCATCGGTGGCCGAGGTGTTCCTTCTCCTCTCTTCCCTCCTGGCTGCCGAGCGAGGAACGACGAGAGGCAGCATCGGCCACGAGGACGACGAGGAAGAGGAGTTCGACGACGGGAGAAGGCGGAGAGGCGAAAGTGAGGAGTCGTTCGAAAGACGCTGGGACTTGCTCCGCCCGCCGGCCTTCCAGGCGGCGGCGCACGAGCGGCAACGAGAGCGCCAGTGCGGCAGGGAGGACCGGCACAGCTTCTATCCCCTGCTGGACCCTGTGGGAAACCGCGGCACGCATTCCTCATCTGAACTGGACGACATCCTGACCGTGACAGAAACCAGCAAAGGGTTGAACTTTGAGTATTTTTGGGAGAAGGCCCACGCCAGACGAGGCTACAAACCTCTCCCTCCTGCTCAACCTATTCCGACTGTGAACCACAACAACCACAGGCAGTCCTTGGACACCCCCACTGTGGTCCCGGTGATCAGCGCACGTAGTCCCTCCCTCGCCAGCGAGTACTACATCCGACTGGAGGAACACACTCCCCAGGACAAGTCGCCGACTCTTAAAGGGAAGAGCCAGCCGTCTTGTAGGTCAGACTCCATTTGTCCTGGAGACATGGAGCTCATGGAAATCCGCAGCGGTATGCTGGGAAAAGAGCGAGTACCTTACTGTTCCTCGGACAAGTGTGCCGGCGCAAAAAGCATCCAGACTGTGCGATCGAGTGAGGTGAAACTTCAGGTTCCCAACACGGGCATGGCGGAGTTCAGAGACACTTCCAGCAGAGTGACCGACTTCTCGGTGATCAATTTAGGAGAAGATGAAGAAGAAGATAAGATTCCTGATAAAAAACCTTCTCAAGCTCCAATCCTTCCGCCGAAACCTCGCTCAGTGTCTTTGTCATCGGCCAACCACCATCACTCACGCCCCCTCCCCGCACCCCCACTTGGATACAGGGGACTTCCTCATTATAACATGAGTGGCAAAATTGAGACGGACCCCCTTCAGATGAACAGTTGCCCGCCGTCCAGCTTTGGTCACCTGGGGCTCCATCGAGCTCGACAGACTTTGCCGCCATCTCCGTCCCTCTCCCCGTCACTTCCGCCATCCAGTCATCCCATTTACCCCGCAACTCAAATGTGTCCGCCGCCTCTCCCTCCTCACTCAAAGCAAAGAACTTGCCCAAGCTACGGCACTGATTCTTATTCTAGGTACATGAATAGACCTGTGAGAGACCCACTATCCTGTGACCTTGCCAGTCGAGACACCAGACACACGACGTCAACGCACAACTCCAAGGGAAGCGCTCACTCCCGTGTGAAAGATTTTGAATCGCCCATTCGCAGAGAAAACCCCTTGCGCCCGATTTATCGCAATATACTTCGCCCTCAGCCCGGGACTGATGGCCAGTCCTCATCCAGTCCCACCTACTCAGATGAAGATGAGTCACCTTTTATGTCTCCTGAGAAACCAAGCAGCGGCACCTCTGTCACTCATTCGGGCCTATCTGAGGACGCAGAACCATCCTCTGGAGGGATCTTTTCCAGGGGAATGAAGAGGACCCAGTCACGCCTCGACACCATCTTGCCAGCAATTTGGAAGGAAGATGCAGAACTTCAAGCAGAACGTTTGGCCGCTGCCAAGAAATCCCCCATGCACCTGTTTCTGACTGAAATATCTGCTGTGGCGGAGCCCAGTGAGTGCAAGTCCGACAGTTCGTGGGAGGCTGGGCAGAAGGAGAAGAGAGATGCAGAGAGATCAAAAAATGTCTTGCCTAACAAAGGGATGCGCCGTTCCCAGTCATTGATCACAGAGCTGGGCTCAGCAGGACAGTCGTGGGAGAAACACAGCAGCAATGCGGGAGCGGAGAAGAACTTTACAGCATCTAAAGAATCGTTCCAGGGTGATCTTTTTCTGACGGAGATTGATACAGACGCCGATCTAAATGGAGGATCGGGAAATGATCCTGTGAAATACCTCTACCCAGCCGGATCAAGGTTGCGGCCGTATGTCTGTGCTCCAGGCCTTCCATCATCCGCTGAAGCTGAAGACACCTCTTCAAAAGGCATAAGAAGGTCACGCTCCCTCCTCTCTGAGATTAGCTCTGGGAAAGCAGACTATGAACCACAGCAGACTGAGAAGGAGCCACAGAGAACCGAAATGACCAGGGAGGAATTCCTGAAGGAGATCCAGTCGGCAGAGACGTTTCTAACTGAAATCATATCAAGGCAAAACACTGCCACAAACAGGAAAGAAGCAGATTCCTCTCCAACCCCTCTCTCGCCTGAGTACGAGTCTATATGTATTGACCCGAATTCAGCTCAGACCATCCGCTTCCAATCGGACACCTCTGTACGCTCATCTGACAGAGGAAAAGATGAAACACAAACCGAGGCCATCTATGCCCAAGTGACCAAGCGTGCGAAAAAGACTGAGATCAAAGTTTCGACCAGACCCGAGATCCCGATCCTTCATATAGGTGCAACCATGAAGTCGGACAACCTCGGGAGCAATGCAGACCACTGCCAGTCTGGTGAATATGTCTTTTCAGAAATCATGCCCAAAAATGGCCTGCTGCACAACCAAACACTTGCTTGTCACAAAGAGGAAGAGAGTTCAGATGGACCCGCCTTACCCGCGAGAGGAGAACAAGCCACAGATCTTTCAGAGCGTTCACCTAAAGTTTGCAACAAGGATGATGAAGACTCCATCACTGTCAGATCACTAATTACAGATAATAGTCCAAAAGCTTCTTTCTTTGAGAATGGTGAGTTAGTGAGGGATGACCCACAGGCCAGCATCCCCAAAAGAGGAGATCAAATCACAGTGTGCCGTCTTGACGGCGAAAAGCGCAACACTGATACGGTGTCTGCAGCAGATGATTTAGATCACTCAAAAGATTGTAAGAAAGCTGCCACTCCAACCACTCCAGAGTGGGATGCGTCCGGTGATGTCTTCCTGGTCACCCCCACTGACTCTGTTCTTTCCCCGATGACGTCCAGTTCCGCAGACTGCCTCACGCCTAGCGACTCCTGGATGGGCGTGGGAGGCGGCGGCGGCTGGCGGGCTCTGGGCAATGAAACGCCCCATCGGGACTCGGCCTATTTCTCAGACAGTGATTGGGAAGGGGACGGAATGAGCAGGAGGAGCAGCGACGGACTTATTGGCTCTCGGCCAAGCAGCGGCAGAGGGGGCGAGAGGGGAACACTCACTGGTATCGAAGAAAAAACGGAAACCGAAGAAGAAGGTGAGGCGGAACACAAACACCCTTCAAGAGACTGCATACAGCTATCCGAGATTACATCATGTCAGAATACGCCTGGAAACGGTTTCTGTTATTCCGGCAATGCCACCGATATTCCAATGAAAGGGTTGAAACCAGGACAACGAGACGATTCTGGCATTTTCATGAACGGTCAGAAATCCTCCCAACTGTTTGATGACCCCCAAAACCAAGACTGTGTTGACTTTATTGATAAATTGTTCTCCAAATTAGAAGATGCGCCACTTAAGAGCTTTTCAAAACACCAACAATGCACAGATGAAGTTATCTCTCATGTAGCAGATTCTGAAGAGAGAGATTTGAATTTACATGCCAACAGAGCCAAAGACTACACAATAATAGAAAACAATGTCACTTCTTCAACTATAGAATCTCTCATTGACAGCGCAGAGTCCAAATTGTCTTACCTGTGTGATGGTTCTACTAAGTGCCCCAGACTTTACCAAGTGGAGTCAAACGTAGAGAACACAATAGTAGATAAAGTGAGCGGTCTCGCGCTTGCCTCCTGGAGAGAGGAAGGTGTTGAAAAACTTGAGATAAGAAACAAGATGCCTGACCTCGAGCTGCACCACACAGACCACAACCAGTTGGGACTGAGAGACCTGCACTGCTCAGATGGCTGCGAGAATGAGACAGAGGTCACGACAGAGACAGAAAAACAGCTGGCTGCTGCAGAATTGCGTAACATCCCGAAGGAGAGGTCACCACTAAGAGAAGCACAGCGGAGGACTAACAGTGTCGCTAATGACGGCGAGAAGGTGGAAGTGAAAGATGACAAAAAGAATAATAAGCTTGACTGCCAGCATTATTCACAGTCTGGTGAATTGCTTGTTTGGCCCGATGAAAATGACCAGTGGGCCTCTCCGGAAAAGAGATGTCCAGACAATGAGCTGAGGTCCGAACTGTTCTCCGGGTTCCGGACTGAAGCGTGGGAGGTGGCAGAGCGTCTTGTCGTAGGTCAGGAGTTTTGGGAGGCAGAAGAAAATGATGAACTTGCAGGAAGTGAACCCCACCCTGCTGTGATGGTTAGTTGCGAGGAATCGTGGAATGATGAAAGGCAGGGGTTAACCGAAAGTCTATCTGGGAAGGAAATTGTCAACCAAGACGCTCAGCAGGAGGGGATGGACGTTCAGCAGGTTGAAAATCGGGAAAACCTGGTGGAAATAGACAGAGTTGATACAATGGGGAAAATATCAGCTGAAGTGGAGAATAATGAAATCCCGGATCAAGAGAACGGTGAGAAGCACAAGTCATTAAGCATGGACATGATCGGGGATGTGCTTCTTACAGGGTCAGAGGAGAATCAGAATTTTAACACTTGGCCTCAGCGTCAGCTCCGTGAACTCCAGGAGGAGGAGCTACCACCACCAAGACAAAAAGTTGACAACAACGCTGCTACAGTAAACTGCTTCTCTCACACTTTAGAGAGTAAACGTGCCAAAATAACCATTTGCATCACTGAAGCACCTCAGGAGAACGTCTCAGACCAGGAAAACCTTCAGTCTGACTTATATTATGAGGCTGAAAGAAAAAGTTCATGCGATGCTAAGCATCCCATAGAAGAAAGCGTGAGCACCGCAAAGGTAGAGGAGGATTTTGGAGACGTGGCTGAGCCACAGGTGGACAACTTCAGCTCAGTGGACTTCCCAAGTCCTCCTCCAAGCATAGACCTTGACGTGCAGGATGATAAACTGGAGAGTTTAGACGACTCCTTTCCGAGTCCGCCTCCATCTGTTTCAGAAACTGAGGAATTTTGTAGTCCGCTGAATTTAGAAGACTTTGACACTGAGATAGAATTTCCTAAACCCGGTTTGGGTAAGACATCCCTGCACGAACTGGCAACTATTCAGGATACAAGCATCAATCTGAACCCCCCATCTGAGCATGTAACGCTAGACACTAAGAGGGACACCTTTGAGACTGATGGTCAGATTGATGCCAACCTATCACAAGCTCCCGTGAATAGCCTGCCAGAATTATTAATTTCAGAATGGAAAGACATGGATGAGGAAGCTTTGGAGGATTTTGAAAAACTGGAACAACTGTGCTGCATATCTGGGGATGAGGAGGGCACCTTGGGCGACATTTTCTTGGAAAACCTAGAGCTTTTGGAGTCCCTGAAGAAAACGCCTGATCAAAAAGGCATCGGCCTTTGCGGTGAGGAGACAAGTGATCCTGCTGCCAAGGAAAGCAAGGTGGCTTCGGATGGGACCCCTGATGAATCCAACATCCTGGTAGATTCCTCAGACACAGAGGACAGCGATGGCGTGTTGAGGTCACCAGAGCAAACTCCAGATGCTAAGGACCAGAGTTCTCTTTCCAAGATGACCACAAAGAACGGCCTCATGATGCAGGTCAGAAAACGAGAATGTTTCCGTCAAGGAGAAATCATTTTACCGTTTCCTTGCTTCAATGGTTTCATTTCTGTGTCTGGTGTTTATCTGTCGCCTCAGGTGTGCGAGGAACGGCTGCAGTTCTCCCTGAGTGAAAATGTGAAAACAAATGTACTTTGGGGAGCGACAGTTAAGGACACCGTCACACTTCGGCCCTGGGGGGAAGAAACAGCCGAGACAAAGAGTGAGGCGGTCGTGGAAGAACAAAACCAGGACGAGAGGTAATGAAGCAAGCCTTTGCAAACTAATCATCAATGACCATACCTCAGTGATCTGTTTTTAATTTTTATACAAAGCATGTCAGATGGAACCCCATAATACTGCTGTCACTGTCGAATCCTTTTAAAATAGATTATCCTATTGATTATTCCATTGAATAAAATAAAATAAAAAAAATACAAATATATATATATATATATATATATTATTATTATTATTATTTTTAATTCACCAAAGGTTGAACGTGAGTTGAATTGAGTGGATAATATAACTACTCATTTGACACCAACAAAATTAGCCTATGCTAAATGGTTAGCAATTGCGATTCGCATTAGCGCGCTAGCGATTTCCCTGGTAAACAAACACTAACCACAATTTAGTTCACACATACATCGTGATATCTACATGAGGTGACGTGAGTGGATATAAAACTATTAATTATTAGCTTCTCTGCTTGAGTATTATCAAACACCAACAAAATTCGCCTATTCCAAACAGTTCGCAATCACGATTAGAATTAGCACGCTAGCGATGACCATTTAAGGTAAACAAACACCGATTACCATTTAGTTCACACATACAACATTATATCCACATTACACATGTACTAGTGTCTTAAAAGTCATTTACAGACAATGCTTCATCAATGGTCTATGAGTACAAGTGGAGCCGAACGACCTCTTAGCTACATTGAGCTCAATAACTTCCTGTCCACTGCGTGCGTCTGCAAAAAAAAAAAAAAAAAGGTCTGTGTAGAAACAGACGGCGCAAAGATGTTTCCAGCAGAGTTTCGAGGCAGACATTTTCAGTCAACCTATTTTTAAAGTCGACTTATCTTGGTCGATTTTTTTTTCTCAGCCCTACTCCGTAATGACTCCTTGTCGTTGTTTCAGCCAAACGGAGCAGGAAAGCTGTAGTGAGTCCAACGTAGAATGTGAGAAAACTGAAGCCGAGCCGCTCACTGTGATTGAACAACCAGAGGTTACAACACTGCAGTCGTCTGCTAACCAGGCAATCAAAGGTTTGTGTTACAGTAGATCAACCAACTCAGACAGGAGCTGAGCTCAAAGTTACTGTTTCTTCTTTGTCTGGTAGCAAAGGTAGCTCGTCTGTCTCTGGCCCTGCCGCCCCTCGCCCTGACTCTGCCCCTCAACACTACCGGCAAAGGAGGATTTGGGGACGGGGCGATCGGCAATCGGATCGGCCGACGGAGAGGCTTGCTTCCGGGAAGCGATCCCGAAGATGAGGAGGAAGACGAGGCGGAGGACGAAAGCTCCCGCCGGGTGATCGTTGTCACGGAGACGGATGTGGACAAACGCGTTGGCCTGAGAAGTCTGCTCAAGTCGCCCAAGGAGCCGCTGGACAGAGAGAGGGACAGAGGGAGGAATGTGTCCTTTTTTGATGACGTCACCATTTATCTTTTTGATCAGGTACGCTACGTTGTACTGGATGTATTTAGTTCTTCGATGTTGATTGTTCAATCAGGTGTGCCTCTCCGTTTCACAGGAAACACCAACCAATGCATTGAGCGCTTCGGCGCCAACTAGCCCAGCTGCTGTTTCTGTCAAAAACACATTACATGGTGAGCATTTGTACAACAACAAACTTCTGCTACTACATACCGTACCAATGACTAACTATCTACCTTAGCTAATACCTACCCATCTATATTTCCTACCTTACCTCCTTAACTACATACCTACCTACCTTAGGGATACCAGCAGGTACCATCCGACCTATCTAACCTACCTACCACCCCGCCAACCTACCTTACCTACCTGCCGACTAACTTCTACTACCTACTTACCTAATTGCCTTAGCAACCTTCCTACCTACCTTACCTACCTTCCTACCTGCACCGTTCCTACCAACCCACTGACCTACAGTATGTAATCTACTGAACACTTTAATCACTGAGGCTAAGCCATTTGGCTTTGCTACCATCGAGCCCCATAGGGGTAAGGAAAACCCTGGCGTTTGAAGTGTTAAAAAACTACCAACCAACCAACCAAGCAGCCTTTCTGCCCCACGCCCTACTTTACCTACCTACCTTGCCAACCTACCTACCTTACCTTTCTATCTACCTTATCTATGTAACTAAACTTACCTACCCCTTAACCTACCATATTTAACCTGCCTGCCTACCTAAACCACCTACCCATCTACTTGCATACTGCACTTCTGCTTTAGTCCCCACTTTGTTGAAAAATCAGACTCATTCTGACTCACCCCCCCTCCAAAAAAAGGAAAACCATCCGTTCAACTAGACCCCACTTAGATGCGCAGCAGTCATTAATCCTCTATAATTATCCGCCTCGAAGCTTGACGTGTGCAACTGAGCCGCATCGCAAAGCCTGCTGAGCTTCTCCGCACAATTTGCCTCCGTTGTCCATCTCGCACGCCGATGACTTATTTGACCGGGTGATGAAAGCGTTTGTTTGCTCAAGAGTTCCTTTCAGTCACGCTGGACAAAACCAAAATGAGACGCCTTCATGAGGAGACAAACCAGTGTTTCCTTTCAACATTTGTTATTTTTAACCACAATCCATTTGCATTGCAAAAAGCTCAATTGTAATTTGGGGTTTCATTGCTTCGAATGACTCGATACCAGCGGTAGCGCAATGTGCTAGTGGTCATAGTTCTAGATTAAGTGATCTAGTCTGTCATTCTCGACCAGGTTCCAGCAGCAAAAACAAAGATTCCAAGCGCAAAGAGGCCAGAGTCCCCGTGGGCGGGGCCAATGCGGTGACGTCGTCGCGCTTCACCGTCAGCCCGGCCAAGGACCCTCACTTGGCGTGATGTGGCTCGAACCATGGGAAACACTTTAGAGATGAACCCTCTGAGACTGAGCCGTGAATCCCCCCCCAGCAACCAGCCATTCACACAGAGGCTATTTTTCTACCGCGAATGGAAGAGGACGACTCCTGTTTGGAAATGCTGGACACGATCCACTTTTTGACCAGCTACACTGTTTACAGAGTTTATTCAAGCATCTTTGGAAAGGAGGAACCTGCGAGGTGTTTTGACAGCTATGCAGTGGGAGTCTCGCTGTGTACCAGCTTCTCTTTTCTGCATCGTTAAGGCTGTTTTCGTTTTGTTTTTTTTGTTGTTGTTTTTTTTAAATCAGGCTTCTCTTCGTGGACGCCTTTTCATTGCAGTCAGTTTGAAACACAATTTGCTCAGCTCCTGTTAGAATGCTTTGACATTTGTACAAAAAAAACACAGCATCATGCAAAGTGAATACAATATCATTGTTGAGCTGTTTACTTTTTAGATGTATTCTTCTCAGACTGCATGAAAAATTCAAAGCAACCAATTTTTTTCTTTGTACTTGGAGTTTCTAAAAAGCGGTTTATTATTTTATTGCTATTTATTTTTCATGTTTATAAAGCCAGCTGCCAAGCAAATATTTATTTATTTGTTATTTATTTGAAGCAGTTTGCATATACTAACTTATTATTTGGGTCAGAATGCATCTAGGTTATATCTTCTGTAAGATCTTCATAACAAATAAAGCAAAATATTTTCCCAGACGTCTTAATTGCGCCAAAAAAAAAAGTATTTTGTATAATTTTACCTGTCAATATATTCCAATATGTATGATAGTTTGGCCTGTAATATTTCATTTCTCCCAATGTCTATGTATGTTTACCAGTGCTGTCATTCTTTTCAAGACATTCAGTGTAGCTTAGCATGAAAAACTGAAAAAGCTTTTCATCAGTAAATAACTTCATTTTTATTGTGTGTGTATATTATGAATTTATTTTCTACACACACACACACAAAAACAGTCCATCATGCAGTCAAGGTTCAAAATAGTTTGTTTAGTCTGTTTTAGTGTTGGTTTCAAACATGTCTTGTTTTTAAGGGATAATGTAAAAACAACGGGGAAAAATAAAAACTACAAAATGCGGATTTCCATTTGAATGCTCCATTTGACCTTGTTTGTATATTAAATATTTTCTCTCGAACCCTCAGGAGGACAAGTGCTACGGAAAATGGATGGATTGATGGAGGATCATTACTTGAAGTTGAAACCATGACATTTGCATAACAGTCATCAATTTGGTGCTTTAATGATGATTTATACTTTGTACACGTGGTAAATTATACAACAACATAATGAGTAGGAATGGGCACAGCGAAATACCTGCGTTTAGCTTGCAAACAGTCTTTCTTTCTTTCTTTCTTTCTTTCTTTCTTTCTTTCTTTCTTTCTTTCTTTCTTTCTTTCTTTCTTTCCTTCTTTCCTTCTTTCTTTCTTTCTTTCAATAGGCCGATAAATGATTACATTTACCAACCCAATGCTTTTGAAAATGTCTGATCGACGACTCTGACTACATTTCCCGTCAAGCCGTGCTGCTTTGGTGACGTATAAATCACGCGACAAGCACTGTACGAGCGGCAGCGGTTTTCGAGAAAGAAAGCAAAATTGATCATTTTCGGGTTATTTAAAAGGGTAGAGCCCTACTAAGGACGCCCGTGTACCTTTTTCTGTTAATTTTCCTGAAGTCTAAACATTCGAGGTAAGTTAATATCCATTTGAGTGGGTTTATTATCGTTTGGCGGCTACGTCTATTCTACGTTTACTACCTTGGAAGCTGTCGAAAACTAAACTAGCTTTACATATACTTTGTTAATTTTAATTATATCATAATTTGTCCTTTGTATTGTTACTCATAGTTTTCAGTAATTCAAGTGTCCGTAGCTGTTGTTGTTGCTGGTGGTTGAACTCATTTGGTTATAAATGTTGGCGCGTCTGACTGACCAGTTCGTCCCCACACAAAATATTGAACAATACTGAGAAATGATATGTAAACATAGCATATGAACAAGATAGTATGTTGAATAGTGATTTTTAGGCCTTAGTGTCGTTAATAGTTTTGCAAGAAATATGGAGGGACTGGAAGAGTCACAGAAAGGCATAGAAAGCCAAATATTACGAACGTATTATATATTTTTTAAATTAATTTATTTGTCACAATAATACTAGTAATTGTCACCATGGCATGCTTCTGTGTGCAGATGTCTTTGGCAGACGAGCTCCTGGCGGACTTGGAGGAGGCGGGCGACGAGGGCGAGGATGGCATGTACCCAGACGGAGAGGAAGGCGACAGCGACGGCGAAGCCTCGCAGGGGAGGAACGACGGCGGGCTGGAGGACATCCCCGAGGAGATGGAAGTGGACTACAGTAAAGCCGACAGTGTCGCGGCCATCGCGAAACTCCGTAACAGCAAACAGGTTCGTCCTGTGACGTGAGTACTGAAATGTTGTGGTCGTTTCTGAACGAAACTGCTTTGTTAGTTTTCAGATATCATGGAGAAGATATCCGGATATGTCGGAAAGCAGCGCAAGAATTCAGAAGGTGAGCTGAAATCCTTCCCAATATTCGTGAGCATCACCGTGATAAACGGAGTTCACTGTACATATATTTATTTATTTATTTTTTTGCCAGTGTCGGGCCCCGTGGAGGCCGACCCGGAATACAGACTCATCGTGGCGGCCAATAACCTGACGGTGGAGATCGACAACGAGCTCAGTGAGTTTGAATGATCCTCTTGCGCCATTTCTCATTTCTGTCCTGTTGTGTTGTTAAACGTACTTCTCGTTTTTCCCTCCAGATATCATTCACAAGTTTACACGCGACAAATACTCCAAGAGGTTCCCGGAGTTGGAATCTCTGGTGCCGGATTCTTTGGATTACATCCGCACGGTCAAGGTGAGAATAGAATAGAATATATATTTTTTTTTTACTAGTGGTGTGAAAATTAGTGCATTAATTTTGAGTTAATTAAAAGTTCCTTTCACACCTTTTTTTTTTATTTATTTATTTTTTTTGATTACTTGCAAAAGTTTGTACTGGGGGAATTCCAGTTGCAATGTAGCAGACACATCCACATTAAAATTTAGCAGTAATAAATTTAATAAAAGTGCATATATGTATTTGTGGAGAGTGGACTGGGGTCAAGTTGTAATTTATCATTTTAAAAATGTGCAAAATTTCGCAAGTTGCTTCATATTAAAGATTAGATAGCTCCTAATATGAAAAGAAAAATGCGCTGAGCTGTCGCCAATGTTTTACAAATGAAATTCTGCCATCTAGTGGCAGAAAAATGACCTAAACACAAATCAATAGCACAGTGTATCTTTGTAATTTTAACTCAATTTTTTGTGTTATGAAATTACTGTATCAATGACTAAAAGATGCAGCCATATTTCTATTAGTTTAACGTTTTTCCCCAGTTTTGTGAGTATGAAAACTTAAAAAATATATATTCTGGAAAAGATAAAATTCAATAACTATTGAAGTCATACGATTAAAAAATTTTAATCGCCTGACACACCTATTTTTTTATATATATATGATATTCAAAGTTATTAAAATGGGCAGATTTGGCTTTGTGTTCGCTGCAAATTTGAGTTTTAAAAAATCATTTCAATCATCGAATTGATTTACTGTCATAATTTAAAATGTTGTTTTTGCTCAGGAGCTCGGCAACAACCTGGAAAAGTGCAAAAACAACGAAACTTTGCAGCAGATCCTCACCAATGCAACCATCATGGTCGTCAGTGTCACAGCATCCACCACGCAGGGGTGAGAGACGCACTTTTACACGCGGCTACGTCCCGACAGTTACACGCACGCGCGACTTGTGTGTGTGTGCGCGCGCGCGCAGGTCTCTGCTGAACGAGCTGGAGCTAAAGCAGCTGGAGGAGTCGTGCGACATGGCCCTGGAGCTCAACCAATCCAAGCACAGGATCTACGAGTACGTGGAGTCCAGGATGTCCTTCATCGCTCCCAATCTCTCCATCATCGTCGGCGCGTCCACGGCCGCCAAGATCATGGGTGAGCGACCGCACGCCACGTCACGTCACGTCGTCTTCTTCTTCCGCCTGCTCACGATCCCCGTGGCGCCCGCAGGTATCGCCGGGGGCCTGACCAACCTGTCCAAGATGCCCGCCTGCAACCTGATGCTGCTGGGAGCGCAGAGGAGGACGCTGTCGGGCTTCAGCAGCACGTCCCTGCTGCCTCACACGGGCTTCATCTACCACTGTGACGTGGTGCAGACGCTGCCGCCCGTAAGTCGGGACGACGCTTCCGCTTCTTGCCTCCTCCTCTTTTTATTCAAAGTTTGACTACTGTGTGTGTGTGACTGTTGACCTATCAATGTCCTGTCTGAATCTAAACAGGAATTAAAAAAAAACATTACTATACAAGGTTGTTTAAAAAAGAAACACCTTACTATACATTGTTTAGATTTAAAAAAAAAACAAAACATCAACTTGCATGGTCGTTTAAAAAAAAAAAAGCCTTACAATACATGGCCGTTAAATGGATTCCAATATACATGGTCTATTTTTTTTATTTTTTATTTTTTTTTTAAATAGCGTTTACTATACATGGTCGCATAAAAAAAATGCCTTACTATACATTGTTTAGATAAAAAAAAAAAAAAAACACCTTGCATTGTCGTTTAAAAAAAAAAAAAAATTTTTTAAAAAGCCTTACAATACATGGTCGTAAATGGATTACAATATATAATATTTTTTTTTATTTTTTATTTTTATAACGTTTACTATACATGGTCGCTTAAAAAAAAAAAAAAAAAAGCCTTACTATACATTGTTTAGATTTAAAAAAAAAAAAAAACATCAACTTGCATAGTCGTTTAAAAAAAAAAAAAAAAGCCTTACAATACATGGCCGTTAAATGGATTCCAATATACATGGTCTATTTTTTATTTTATTTTATTTTTTTAAATAGCGTTTACTATACATGGTCGCATAAAAAAAATGCCTTACTATACATTGTTTAGATAAAAAAAAAAAAAACACCTTGCATTGTCGTTTTTTTTTTTTAAAAAGCCTTACAATACATGGTCGTAAATGGATTACAATATATAATATTTTTTTGTGTGTTTTTTTTTTTATAACGTTTACTATACATGGTCGCTTAAAAAAAAAAAAAAGCCTTACTATACATTGTTTAGATTAAAAAAAAAAAAAAAAAAAAGCCTTACAATACATGGTCGTAAATGGATTACAATATACATGGCCTTTTAAAAAAAAAAAAAAAATTATAATTTTTTTTTATAGCGTTTACTATACATGGTCATTTAAAAAAAAATAAAAATAAACAAAAGCTTTACTATACATATTCGTTAAAAAAATGTCTTACTATCCACAGTCATTGAAAAAAACATCTTGCTATACGTGGCCGTTTAAAAAAAAAAAAAAAAAAAAAAAAAAAAAAAAACGTCTTACTATACATGGTCGTTTAAAAAAGAAACGGTAGGTGGTTAAAAACCCCCCCCCAAAAAAACCTTACTTATACGTGGCTGTAAGGCTTACTTTTTTGATTTATTTATTTTTTTAAGGGCTGTGTATAGTAAGGCGCTTTTTTTTTTTTTTTTTTTTTTTTTTTTTTTAACCACCATGTATAGTCAGGCATTTTATTTTAAAAAGGTGTCTTTTAAAAAAAAAAAAAAAAAAAAAAAAGGCCATATTTAGTAAGGCGTCTTTTTTTTTTTTTTTTTTTTTTTGATAGTGATACAAAGATGGCACAAAATTCAGCAAAGCATTTGTGCAAATAAGCTCTTCACACCCCAATGTAGTGCTTTAATACCAAAATACCACTAGATGGCGCCAAAGCAATACCGTAACCATAGCACATCCCAATGTATGAACTGTATTTCCCCCATGACATCTCACCCCACGCCCCTCCCCCCTCATCTTCAGGACCTGAGGAGGAAGGCGGCCCGTCTGGTGTCCGCCAAATGCACGTTGGCTTCAAGGGTGGACAGTTTTCACGAGAGCTCCGACGGGAAGGTGAGCAGGCGTCGTCGTGACGACGCAATAGATGGGGGGGGGGGGTGTGTCTCAGTGCGGTTTTTAGAAAGTCAAACTCTCTTGCCGGCGTCTGCGCAGGTCGGTTACGACCTGAAAGAAGAAATCGAGAGGAAGTTCGACAAGTGGCAGGAGCCGCCGCCCGTCAAGCAGGTCAAACCGCTGCCTGCTCCTTTGGACGGACAGAGGAAGAAGCGAGGAGGCAGGAGGTACGCAAACATGGAAAAGTCCATTTTTTTTCAAACATTTTCAAGCCTCTGCGTCTTCTCGAAGGTATCGCAAGATGAAGGAGCGTCTCGGCCTGACCGAGATCAGGAAACATGCCAACAGGATGACCTTTGCCGAGGTACACGACGCTCTTAAAAGTACTTGCGGTTATGTTGACCTTTCTGCTTCATTAGTGTGTGTTTTTATTTATTTATTTTTTTTTTTTTGTGGTCTCAGATCGAGGACGACGCCTACCAAGAGGATTTGGGCTTCAGTCTGGGTCAGTTGGGGAAGAGCGGCAGCGGTCGCGTCAGGCAGGCGCAAGTCAACGACGCCACCAAGGCTAGAATCTCCAAATCCCTCCAGGTAAACCCGGACGAGTCTTTATTTTTTCCCGACTTTGTGCGTGATTCTTTCCTAAACGCGTTTCGTCAACAGAGGACCTTGCAGAAGCAGAGCATGACGTACGGCGGCAAGTCCACGGTGAGAGATCGCTCGTCGGGGACCAGCTCCAGCGTGGCCTTCACTCCGCTACAGGTGAACATATTCGCGTGCATGTCGTGCCGCCCCCGTGTCCGTCTTTTCACAATTTGGTATCACCGTTTCAGGGGCTGGAGATCGTCAACCCGCAAGCTGCGGAGAAAAAGGTGGCCGAAGCCAACCAGAAGTATTTCTCCAACATGGCGGAATTCCTCAAAGTCAAGAAGGAATCCAAGAACTGAAATCGTCATTTTTTTTTTTTTTTTTTTTTCAATAAAATGTGTACGTGATTTTTATTTGACTCAAAACAGCCACGTGATTTGTCAAAAGTATTTATTGAAATGTGTACAATCCTGCTGTAGAACCCTGTAACATCTCCCATGCAGAGCTGTGACGAGACAATAGATACTCGCCTTCACGAAAAGAAAAAAAAATATTCTCCATTTTCCTTTTTCACAGTCGGCACCTCCCCCTTAACCAATCAGCTGCTTAGTTTTTATTTTTTACACACAACAAATATTGTCACTGTAAGTACACATCTGAAATGATCAGAATCATGATCAACGTGAATGCTTAAGGGGAAGGAGGTGGTTGGATACCGTACTTAAAAACACAACCTGGTGTGACTGTCCACTTTTTCCATAGGAGGGATCGAACAACGGCAGCAGATTTTTCGGATTTGACTTTTTCAACACAGGATGCATGTAAACAGTTTCAGTGCACATTCACTTGAACGAGTGGAGACGGATTATGGCTCAATTGACAACAAAATGGATTTTTATAGAGCCGGGTGGGCAACCTATGTATGGCCCCTTAGAGAGAAAAAAACAAAACTGCCAATTTTGACATGAACTTTTTGATTTCAACTCGATTCCCCCCCCTTGCTTTATAATTCAACATTTTAAGATGGCGGCAGCGAGGACTTTTTTTTTTTTTTTTTTTTTTGACATTCACTCGCCTAGAATCAACATCCCAAATCCTCGTGTAAAGATGTACTGAAGCTTGTCTCACAAACACAAAAAGCCATCAAAATAATAATGCAATGCATTTGGCAGGTTTAACTTAAAAACAAACTTTATTGGTAAAGAGAGAGGGAGTCAGAGACCAGTTCAATTGCATAGCAATTTAATCCAAGTCCGATAAGGACGCTATCCCTGTCACAGGGAGAGGCCCTGTGGTCGCTCTCGTCAATTTTTTTTTTTTTTGTCTTGTTTCCATGGACCACGACAATATCAATAAAACTATTGATAACCGCTCACTATGTCTAATAGTGACCATAACGGGTATAAACAGGATTTTTAAACGAAGCCAATCCTAAAGCACCGGGACTAAAATGTCAACTGTACCTCCCCGTTCGAGAACAGAAAGACAGTAAAATACAAGATGGGCAGTTTTACTTAACGAAAATTATTTTTGTTTTCGTGTCCAGTCAAAAAAAAAAAAAAATGGCGTCCAGGCTCGTGTTACACAGAATGTTTTTGTTTTTGAAAGAAAGCAAGAACAGAAAAGGATAAGAAACATGCATTAGAGGGAGGGTCGGGCTTTCCGAATGCCACATACTGAGTGTGTGCACACAAACAGGCACAAACGCGCGCCACGCGCGACAACCCTCTCGGCTCAGGCAGCGCGAGGACGTTTGATCGAAAGGGGGATGAGGAAGAGGAGCCCACGGGGCGTGTTGTTTTTTCTGCTTTTAAATGAATTTCCGTCTGGTCAAGGGCCGGGCGCTACTTCAGCGAGGAGGGCTTCGCGTGAGACGCGGCCTATAACAGACGCCGCTCTTCGCTTTGTTTGTTTTTTGTTATTTTTTTCTTCTTTTTTTGGGGGGTAGGGGAGAGCGTTTTTTTCTTTTTTCTACTACACATCACAATCTCTATCCACAGTTTGGAGTTCAGTCTCGGAATGTCGACAGCAGTACATTTGTGTCCTCCGGGAGGGGCGGTCACTGCAGGTCTCGGTCTTCCAGGTACCTGTACTCAAACGTGAAGCCCTCCTTCTTCCGCTGGCCCCATTTCTCATAGTCAAAGTAAATGTAAGTGCCCTGCGGGACACCAAAACAAAAAAATCAGTGCACTGACAAACATGTGCAATGTATCATTTCTCAAAAAAAAGTGCAGAAGTGAGAGCGTCCAACCTGTTCAAACTCATCAGTGATCGTCTTGGGCTCCTCGTGCCTCTGGAACCACATCATGTACTTGGTGTGAAACCTCCAGGACTGCTTCTTCAGCGCCTTGGCCGACAGATACTGAGCCTTGGTGCCCTGGGTGAGGCCATAAAGCGCGCGTGATAAAGGTGATCAGGCCTGATTATAAAATCTTGGAGGTTTTTCCACAAATATTTCGTTTGATCACAGCCATGTTATTGGTGTATAATAGCAGTGCACTTAGAAATATGGAAGCCACTAAAAAGTATGTATTCAACAACAACAACAACAAAAGCTGCAATTTATCACTAAAATTGCCGACCAAGTCCACGCTGAGGTGCTGAGAACCGAGCAGACGGAACCCGCGCTCACCTCCAGGTAGTAGAAGATGAAAAACAGTGTTTCTGTGGACAGTCGCTGGTAGAACTCGATGGAGTCTGAATGGTGCGGAGGCATCTGATAATGGAAGGGCAAGGTGGGGCACGGGTTCCTCATCAGGTATTGCCTACAAAGAGACAGAAAATAATCAAACACGGGGAACCTGTTTAGCGCAGGGGATGCGTTCCAGAACCACTCGGGACACGTGAAATGCAAATCAACTCTCCATGGCTGTAGTTTTTACCCCTCTTACATCCAAACACAAACTTTTACAGTATTTTTGAGTGTCTGTTCTCAATCTCGGTCCTCAGAGGACAATTCTTGGAGGAAACAAAATGAAGACTCTCGCTTAATACAGTTCTTTAACTCTTTGACCGCCAAAAACATTTAATAACGCTTAGTAAATTCACAATAGATGCCATCATAAACGTTAAATGACGCAGACTATGTTGTTTTTTTTTTGTAGTTTTTTTTTTGTAGTTTTTTTTTTTTTTTTCCCCCTTAATGGGAAGTGCAGTGCTGCAGGTCAATGGAGTTGTGGAATCAAAAACACCCACTAACTATTGCCAGCAGATGGCAGCATTGTATCTCTTTTCAATGGGCTGCCGGTGTATGGAATTACAATGAAACATGATGGAATCTGATTAAATTGATGAAATAGAACATTTTCAAGCATTATGTAAATGATCAAAGCCTTTGTCACATTGAACCTAATTCACAGAACGTCACTAAACAAAACATTATTAGTGTCAAAGTCACTGTTGTGGAGAAAGTATCTTTTCACAAAAAGCTCCTTATCTTTTCAATTTTCCCTCAATGTCACTCAAATGACCTATTTTCAAATGATTACTAAAAAACAGAATAAGGTAGAAACACACTTTTTTTCTAATGAAAAAATGGAATGTGATCTTTCATTTGGCACCCACATTGTATATGTAGTAAAAGCACACAATATTCTGTTTGCATGAAAGATGAGTTAAAATGCTCAAAATTGGCTGGCACTGTTTTTTTTGATAACGTGTGGCAGTAAAAGAGTTAAATAACAGGCAAAAATAATTAAACAAAACAAGTGAACCAAAGCAGTCCATGAGCTTAATGCTAACACACAATGGGAAACGTCACAGATGTGCCAACTGAAATTAGCACGGACGCAACCCACAAAACCCAACAAACGACGGATCGCGATACAGCGGCTGCTCACTCACGTCACAAAATGTCAATCGCGCCCTCTCACCTGATCCTCTCCGAGTCCGAGGGGTGCGGCATGTGCGTCCACGCCGACTCCTGCATGGCCTGCTGGTACAGTTGGTCTTTGGGGAGGGGGGTGGGCCCCAACGGGCAGACGCCGAGCGACGGCGGGATGCTGACCTCCGACACGGACGGCTGCGGCGCCGCCGGCGTGCCGGACGTCGTGGACGACGAGAAGATGTCTGCGGGGGCCGAGAGCAAAATGACGACTACAATTGCGCTTTCATTGTACTGCCAAATTTTTTTTTTTTTTTAAATGTAGCTTATGTAATATAACTACGGGGCTGCTATGGCACACAAGACATTTCCATGAAGCTTAGTGGGATGTGAACTGGAGAGAAAAACAAACACGTGAGCGTTCTGACCTCGCTCTGTTATATGCAGGTTTGGGATCTCTCCGTCAAGGCTTGATCCGAGGGCCGCCCGCTCCGCCATGGCCTTCAGGGAGATAAGCGGCTCGGGGGCCTGATGAGGGGACGAGGACAGGGCAAGAAATAAGTCAATGAGAGTTGTTTTGATTTTTTTTTTATTTGTTTACAAAGCCAATACAGTACACTTGTTAGAAACGATAATAGTATTTAATCTATGTTTTGAGTGAATCTTTATTTCATATCATTTTGCATATGTTATATTCTCATAATAGAGGCAAATCTGGGCAACCATATTATGCACAAATTAAAGACTTAAAAAAAAAAAAAGGCTTTTAAGAGTGATTTTTTTTGTGAGAGAAAAAAAAAAAACCTCACTCGTTTAGAACAAAAATGACTATTTGCGACATTATAAAGTGGCAAAATATGTGGGAAAAAAACCTTACAAACCTCAGAGAAAAAAACAAATATTTTCAACATTATGTGCTAAATTTGTGAGAACCCCCCCCCCCCCCCCCCCCCCACAAATTTACAAGAAAAAACAACTACAAAAAACTCAAATATTTGCGACAATATAAAGTGCCAAATTGACGAGAAAAAAAACCTCACAAACTTCAGAGGAAAAAACTTTAATATTTGGGAGAATATATAAAGTGCCAAACTGGTGAGAAAACAACCACGCAAACTCCCGAGAAAAAAGATTTTTTTTTACATTATGTGGCAAATTTTTTTCCCCATAAATTTGAGTTTTTTTCCCCCCAAATTTGCTACTTTATAATGTCACCAATATTTGAGTTTTGTTTTTTCTGAGTATATTACGCCCCCTCCTAAAACTAAAACTAAATAAATGTACACCTGGCCCGAATACGCCGTCGTCATTTTCCTCCCCTGACGTGCGTGTTGATCTTAAAGCGGCACGGCAGCCTTGTAATCCGCCCGCTTCACACGTAAGATTTTGTCTCATCAATTAGCGGCTCACCTTGAGGCTCTCGGAGGCCTGCGTGTAGGAGAGGGGCCCGTTGAGGAGGCTCCCCCCGCCGGGCGTGCTGTCCGAGAAGGAGGGCGAGGGCGAGCTGGGGGGCAAGGTGATGGAGCTGATTAAACTGGGCCCGTTGTCCAGCCTGCGTGGAGAAAGACGGGCTGAGATGAGCGTTCGCCTGCAGTCGCTTGCAGAGCAAACGCATGCAAACGTCAACGCGGACGTACGGCTGACTGGTTGAGGAACTGAGGGATGACGGCTGGCTGCTTTGCGACTGGCTTGGTGTGCTGAGGGCCGATTCGGTGGAACTCTCGGCCACGACGGCGCTGTAACCTGAAGGACATCGCGGCACGTCATTCGGAGAGGAAAATGGCGCCGACTTCCATTTTGAGTATTGACCATTTATTTTCACTTTGTAAGAGAATCTGTCATGGCGACTCTCCGCACACCTTCTTTCTTTCTTTCTTTGAAATTGAAACTAAGATAAGTGAAAAGTTAACATTGGAGATTAATTTGAAATTTTGGAAATATGCATTTACCGTAGAAAACAAAAAGGGCCTATTGTTTTATTTTATTTAACTTTTAAAGAAATGCAAATGATCCTGAAAGGCCCCTGAACTTTCAAAGATGTCTATTGACTAAGATTTAAAATAATAATAATAATAATAATATAGTATTTTTCAATTCTTAAATAGTTGTTCAATAAACAAACCTGTGAAAAAGATGAAGAAAGTTTAAGATTTGGAGTTTGTTTTTGTTTTAAAATTTTGACACCAGTTTCGGTTCTGTTCTTGCCATACGGACAGAATTCAGTTGCAAAAAATAAATAAAAAATTATAGCCTAATACTGCTGAATAATTAACCTGTGTATCCACCATTAATTTTGGCGGTGTGCTGTCAGATGTTTGTAATATGTGTAGTGCTGTCACTTTCGAATATTTCGTATAGTCATTTAAAAAAAAAAAAAAAGGTGTTACTATGTTACCGGTTCGGTCATTGATTTCTAAAGTAAAAACAGATGAACAAATGTCTTATTTTGATGAAACACAGAAGATAATCAGTTTTCTTTCATGAATGACTACAGAAATAAGTCAACAATTACTGTTGATATGCTGTTTGGAATTTTTTTAAATAAAAAAATGGCTCCAACCAGTTATTCAATTATTAAAACAGTTGTCGATTAATGTTATAATTGATTACTTATGAATTTTGACAGCTCTAAATCTGCGCCTCGACTCAACACAGACCGCGAATGTCGCCGTGCACGGGCCCACATACTTGTGCTTCCATTCTGCTTGAGTCCGCTGGGAGGCCGCGCGGGCGCAGCGGCGCTCACGCCGCCGACAATCCCGACGCCGCCGTTGCCGCCCATCATGCCGACCACGCCGGAGGAAGCGCTGACGGAACTGGGGGGCGCCTGAGAGGCGGCCGACGACGCGTTCTGGCCGGACACCAGGCCCAGGATGCCGGCGCCGAGCGAGCCGTGGCCGGAGCCCAGCAGGCCGAGCGCCGTGGCCGCCCCGTTGGTGGTGACGCCGCCGGAGCCGGAGGCGGTGACGACGGAAGCGCTGCTCTCCGCCGAAATGCTGGCCGGCGTGCTGCTGCTGCTCAGGCCCAGCCCCCCCGCCGCCGCCGCCTGCGCGTACGGGGCGGGCGTGGACCCCGAAATGAGCCCCGCCATGGTGCTCAGAGGCGCCGAGTGGATCCCCAGGCCTAACGCCGACATCTGGTTGGCGCCGCCGCCGCCGCTCCCCGTCATGCCGCCTTTGCCTAAACCCAAGCCGAGGCCGAGCCCCAGGCTGGACACGGGGGCCGACGCGGACGAGGCCTGCGACAGGGACGTGGCGGCCGACGAAACGGCCGTGCTGGGCGCGGGCATGGACGAGGTGCTGGACGCCGGGAGCAGCGGGTTGTTGCTGGGCGGGCTGGGGGTGCTGTTTGAGGGGGCCGAGGGTTTGGACAGAGGCGGCTGCTGTTGCTGCTGCGATTGGTTCTGCGACTGAGCCTGCTGCTGCTGCTGCTGCTGCTGCTGATGCTGCTGCACGGCGCTGCTGAAGCTTCCGATGAGGCCGCTGCTGGTGGGAACCACGGGCACGCCGCCTCCCACCACGCTCGCCATGGACACCAGGGAGGAGGACGAGGAGGAGCCGGACGTGGTGGAGGAGGAGAAGGAGGAGAGCAGGGAGGGCGTGCCGTTCTTAACAGGTGACTGTAAGCCAAAAAAAAAAAAAAGAAGCAGAGAGAACATGTCAGACAGGCGTGTCCTTCATTAACAAATGATCGCTCATCTCTACACGTACACGGATATTTTCCAAAAAGGTGTGTTGGAGATTCTTGGCCACACGCAATCATAACCCTGAATGACTCGATGCCTTCAAGATTTTTTTTATGGCTGCTCAATGATGAAGAAAATATTTAATCACAATTAATTTGCTAACAATTGCAATCATGATTAGGATGGTCATTTGTTTTTTTTGGTGCAAAACAAGAAAATGTTTATTTGAAACACTATAGGTAATTATGCAAGTTTCTTTTGGACCAAACAAGAGTTATTAAATTTGCTATTTTAAAATTTAAAAAATGTTCAAACATATACATTTAATTAAACAATTCAAAATTAAATAAAATTAATATATATATATTTTTTTTTACAATTATCCTAATTTATAATCGTGGAAATTGGAAATGAATTTCAAATAATTGCACAGCCTTACATCAATCAAAGCAAATGTTTGATTAGTGCTTATAATAAATATAAAACAAATAAATATTACAATGTTTTCAGATGAATGTATTAAAATGACAAAATATAAAATAATTATTTTAATAATCACTTAATCTGTCAACTATTCATTTGATTAAATAATTAAACAAAAAGATCCATATGTCCATCCCTTTATTCTCCAAAAACATTATTTCAAATCGAGAGTGCAGAAAATGCACAAACATCACATGATTCAGCGACTGGTTCGGCCTGTAACGTTTAATTTTAAGCAAAATGGGCGAGGACGCCACACAGGCACACAGGCTGGCCTCGAGTTACCTGCAGGCTGCAAAATACGAGCTGCGTATAATTTGCAATCATCAACAATAAACTTTTCCATGAAAATCCGCCAATTTTCAAGAGACCATTTTAAACATCGTGAACAGGAATAACGAATTTGAAATATGAGGCAGCTCAACTGTGCTATTTTGTTATTTCAGGATTCTGATCGGCAAAAACATGCTACATGTTATCATGTGCTATTTGTGTGGTCAAGGCTGGAAAAAGAAACCTTTAAAAAACAAAAACAAAAAAAAACATCCAGGTACGTGCGGACATGGCTCAAGTGCACACGGAGGAAAAGTGTAGTGTGAACTAAAGAGGCCCAAGAAGAAGCAGAAGACGACCAACAACAACCAAACCAGAAGTCCCCAGCCGTGGTCCCACAGAGACAAAAGTGCTGTTTTTTTTTTTTTTTTTTTAAACGCACAGGAAGCCTTCAGCCACCGCGAGTGACTCTTGAGGACCAAGGGTGAAGAGCGTGGCACTACACTGTTGGTCGAGCCACACAGCACAGATGGGAGCCTCTCACCTGACTAACTTCACTGTCTGTTGACCGGCCCCTTTTCTTATCGTCCTCTGAGTTCTCCTATAGGAGGAGATACCTTCATGTGACAATCCACTTTTTGGAAAACGGTTGAGTTCAGCACACGAGCCAGTGGATTAGAACACAACGGGGGGTCTTGCGGGAGGGTTAGCGGGGATGAAGGGGGGGGGGGGGGGGGGGGGGGGGGGACATAACTCAAGAGTGGGGATGGACATCACGCAAAAACAAAAGGATTTCCTCTTATAGTGGCTGGGGGCGGGGATTCAACTAGGCAAAGCACAAGGCATTAAAATTGAAGACCTTAAAATGCATAACATTCTTGTAAAAAGAAAGTATTTACATTTTATAAAGAAAACGGCAATTCTACAGAGCTCTTAAAGTGACATGTAGTGTAGACTACAAGACGTCAGACGTTTTAAATGTCTCTCAGACAACATAATGGTGACGACTTGCAAATAAAGCAACAATGTCCTTATAAAAAAAAAAAGAAAAAATAGTCCCAGGTGATTTTCACTCAACCGAAATAGTCCATTGCATGCTAACGGGTCTCCCATGTTAGCATGCAATGGACTACTATGTCATCCGAATGAGAAAGTTTCTCATCCTAATAAAAACATATTTCAGCGCCCCCCCCCCCCCCCCCCCTCATATCACTTTAGCTCCATACAATTCTGCTCATTATTTGGAATTATTAAGACCTTTGAATTACATACTTAAGAATTAAATGTCATGTTGAAGGTCATGTTTAAGGCCTCAGTTTTGGAAAATCAAATTTTAGGATGCACAGAAATTCTCTTCTTATTATTTAAGAATTTCTTCCACATGGAATTAACACACTAAAATCTTGCAAGCTCTGTAACTGTCCCCCAGCAAGACATTCTTCTTGTCAAATTATTTTTTTTTTTGAATACTCCACACTACATACAAATTCTGCAGCTTTCTCTGACTTGAGGCAATAATGTTTACAGTGACACATGATGAAAACAGACATGGTAAAGATGAATACAGCTACCGAAGTCATGCATGCATTATTTTTGTTTCCCGAGGGCACAAAAAAAAATCAATTAGAGGCGCCGCAACTAATTATTCAGGTTTTTATGTTTATGTTTATGTTGTCGACGTGTTGAATAAGCTATCCGAGCAGAGGCCACTACTTGAGGAAATACGCTATTACACACCACTCACAAAGAGTTTGGGATATTCGGCTTCCGACTCAAATTTCAGGACCAAAAAGATGAACTTCCCCTCGACCTTCTCTGCACGTTTGAATGCAAAATGTTAAGAGGTCAAATTAAGCTCACTATTAAAGTAAGAGTGCATTTGAGCTTCAGCATGAAATTTCACCCGAAAGCACAATATCTCTCATTTTTTCCTGAGTAGTGTACGAGCTGAACCAAAGCTGGAATTCAAATGTCGACTCCGGGAGGTGTGAGTGAAGAGAGAAACTCACCGCGGCGCAAGTGGCGGGCGACGGTGGGATGGGTGACGACGAGGTTGTGGAGGTGGGAGTGCTGCTCGAGTGGAGGTACATCTCATCTTCCATGTTGCCCTGACCCGACGGCGACGTGGCCACTAATGCTGCAGCTTCGAGAAAACATACAACACTGTCAGGGATGGAAAAAAAAAAAATACAGAAACAAAAAAACAAAAATGAAGTTCTACTCACGGATGTCTTCCAGGTCTAAATCATCGTAGAGGAATTCGTTCTCTTCAAAGTCGGGGTCTTGCGACGAATCAATGTAATACTCCACGTCATCTTTGATCTTCTGAATGGCGTCCACCGGCACCGAGTCGTTGTCCAGCATCCGCAAGATGGTCTCCAGCATGCGAATGTGGAAGCGGTGCCGCTCGATCAAGCGCTTGAGCTCGTCGATGCGATCTTGCTTCTGCGAGTTTTGAATCGGAAAACAACAACTGGAGCGGCTTCAACTCGTTTGGAGGCAACAAATCAAACTGGATTTACCTCTTTGTCGCCTTTCTTCTTTCGCGTTTGAACCGAAAGAGACTCCACCTCGCTCTCAAACTGATCGACCTGCATATTTAGAGTGTCTATCGTATTCTGGGAGGGGAAGAGAGCAGGAAAACAAAACAAAACATTACAGCATAGTTGGATGAAAGTTGCGCGGACGGCGTAAGGAAGTTTGCCGCATTACTGTTAGCCACTGTCCCGTCTCCTCCTTTTCCCTCTGAGCCGGATCCACTTTCTGAGCCAGTCCCAAGCCTTCTTTGGAGTAGGCTTTTGTTTTCGTTTCCCGCTCCACCACTTTGAACCGCTCCATTTGCTAACATCAACAACAACAACAACAACAACAATTCATTATTCCAACATTATTAGCATGCAGAACGCGCGTGCGGAAACGGCGACGTACCGTCTCGATGAGCTTGCGGTTCTCGACTAGCTGCCGTTTGTCTTTGATCTCGTTGGAGGCCACCCATGTTTTTATCTGGTCTCTCAATCGCTGCAAGGAGAACGAGTGAAGGTTTTGTTTTTGGCTGGATTTAAATGCATATGGTTCATGTGACACAACTCGCATGTTTTTTGTTTTCAAGTGGCACAACTAGGATATGCTGTTTGGAAGTGACAATAATTTCAAAGTTTGAATCAGCCGGATGTCCTCCTTTTTTGAATTAGACCTCTAGCCCAAAGAAAATCTGATACGTGTCGGATATGTGCCAATTCGAGTGCAGTGTAAATAACCGTTGTCAGTGCCAAGGGCAACTTGACGTTGACGCCAGCATCTGCTCAAACGACACAAATAAACACCCCCAAATAAAACACGACTGTAAATCTAAATTATACATGGGAGGCAAGTTAATTGTTAAATAAATAATAAAGAAGTGGCACAGTCGTACTCCACTGAGTGACTGAGGAAATCTTTCCTCCCCGAGGCCATGCATTTAATTCCACCATGGGAGGGAAATGTTATTATCACATTACCTCAACTGTACTGTCACCATTTTGCACACGGATCGCCAAGCACCTTATTTCGGACCTTCAGACACTGGAATTACAACCTACATTTTATTTCTGTATCCCCAAAAACAGGAAAAAAAGGCTTCTATCTCAAATATATGACACTTTTTTTTTTCAACAGCACTTAGAAAAAGTCTTCATTACGTCTCATCTGGATTACTGTAATTCACTTTATTTTGGAATCAGCCAGTCCTTCCTCAAAAATCTCCAGTTGGTCCAAAATGCTGCTGTTCGTCTCCTAACTGGAGCTCGTAGGAGGGAGCACATAAACACCAATTCTGGCCTTTCTTCAATGGCTCCCTGTACATTTTAGAGTTCATATTTAGATTCCTTCATTTGTTTCCAAATCTTGAAATGGTCTCACCCCATCGCCAAACTCTCCATCCCTGCACACCTGCCCAGGTGCCTCAGGTAAGCCGACCAGACGCTACTGGAGGTACCAAGGATTAAGCAGAGGCTGAGACGGGGTCGAGCCTTTTCCGTTGCTGGTCTCTCTCTCTGAAAAACTTGAGGCAAGTCCCCTCTCTGTCCATTTTTTTTTTTTAACTCGTCTTAGAACACAACATTATTGCTATGGCTTTTGGCTCAATATGAGACTTGGTATTGTTTTGGGGTTTTGTGTTTTTTACAGTTTTATCTTTTTTTTTTTTACAAATTTTGGGCCAGTGTCTGAAAGTGGGTAGTGGGCCCAACACAGTGGCACAGTGGCCACGTGCAACTGTTAATGTTAAAAAGTTATGCTTGTCATTATTATTTTATTATTGGTTGTGTTTATGTTTTCATAACCCCCATTTAATTGTATCTGCACCATACAATGACAATAAAGGCTTTCCAATTTATTTAGGCTCCATCTTTATGTACCGGTACTTTGTCTTAAAATACAGCGGTGGCTGTTTTCAAAGTGTTCTACAAATAAAACAAGAGTTTTGAGTTGAGCATCTCAAAGACTACAGTGCGAGTGTGCGTACACACAAAGATGTATGCACTGTGAAAATGGGAATGCTTCATAACTTTGATTGCTTTCCTTTGGCAACTAACAATTACAAAGGTAATACATCATTCACTGTAACCGTATGTAATTCCAGCAAATAGAGTATACTTTGAAGAATTTGATATTGTCATTGTAATCACTGCGCATTTGCATGGCAACCAGAACTTAACGCACCACCTTACCCCAAAAGCGGATGTGCAGCGAGCTGAATCCATTGTGGAAGTGATCCCAGTTTTTAAAATCTTATCTGTATTATTGTTTTACTTCTATGTCATTGCTGCCCAATGTTGACTCTTCTGGAGCCATTTGCGTGCAAATCCGGCACTGTTTCGTGTTCTGTCAGTTTATTGTGCCACTTGAAATTACCATGAAAATAGCAAAACATATCTACATATTTCATACTTTGCACTGCAATGTAAATTTGGCCTCAATTTCACGCAGGCGCGTGACTGAGAAAACGAAAAATCAAGGTAACATGCCATACCTGTAATTTTTTAATCTCTTTCTTGAGGTCAGCTTCATATTTTTCCTTCTGGTTTGCATTAGCTGCATTGTGAAGCTAAAATACAAGACAGGTTATATTCCTGGTTAACCAGTATTTTCTTTTCCAAGAGAGTCAGAATAAAGCACAAAAGACAAAACGTTCTCACCTTTTGCCAAATGTCTTCAAACTGCTCTACGCCTTCCGCTACTTTTTTCAAGCATCTGTCAATCTCACCTGTGTGGGGAGGAATAGCATTAAACACACGTGTACCAAACCTTGATGCCTCATTCATTACGATAATGTCACACAACACAATGAGCGGGTAATGTGCCAACATCACAACTGCTGACACTCCCCCTTAAAAGTCTTTACCTTGAAGTTTTCTCTTGTCAGCCATGGCTCTGACTACGACGATGTCCACATTCCGTCTGTCACAAAGTTAAACTATGTGAGCAAAGTGTGGGGAGAACCGAAGACAAAACACCCACAGCATCAAACACAACACAATTCCTCACACCAGCTTGCACGGTTCCCCCCCCGCCGCCACACTCGAAATGACGTTAACTGGCGCTCCGTGCTCGTTAGCTGCGCACATTCAAATACACGCTCAAACGCAACAAACTACACGGTCGTTTCGTTTCGTTTCCACACAAATAAACAGAAATGCTCCTAGTACAACTATGACAGATATGGCTGGCAGCTAGTCAGCTAACGCTAGTGCTTAGCCAGCTGCTAAGCTCGTCCACCTCGCTCGAGGAACCTACGAGCTCGCTTCGAAACAAGTTAGCGCGATGCATATCGGCGGAACGACACCGCATCCGTGCAACGTTGAATGCATAGCATTGGTATAGTGTTGCTGCGTGGATAAAATGCACGATATTTCAGAAAGCGTTCACATCGTAAACCTGCGAGCTAATTTGTCTTTCTGGCTAGCTAAAGGCATAAAATGCTAGCTAGCGGCTCGGCTAGCCATATTTAGGAAAAAGGGAAATTGGGTCGAGCCGACCATCGAGTCACACTTTTTTTTTGTACGACATTTACCTATGATATGGGCTTTCGTTTGTCTTTTTTTCAATAACAGCCAAAACTTATTCCAGAGAGTCTTCTTTACTTCCGAATTGTGTTTTCTTTTTCGACAAGCTCGCTCACTGGAATATAGCTGAAGTGAAGATGGACGGTTGCTAAAAGATCCCACCTCCGCATTAGCAGCCCGCCCTAAAGTCTATCTACGGCCTGTGATTGGACGAAGGCGATGTCGGTCATGGACGGACTTCCGCTGGAACGAAGACCAGCCATTGGTTCAGCTGGAAGATGAGTTATTGCCCCGCATACACATACATGAACATCATCTTTTATGCCTGACAAAACTTAAATTCTATTATTTATCTCATGAAGTTGTCCTAATTCATCCCCAACAGTCTATTCTTCTAATAGAACGACTGGGATAAACTGTAAAAACTGTCTAAAAATTACACTGTTCTAACAAAATAATTGAGCACCTTATAAAGTACATCTGCATTAGTCTGACGAAGGAAGGAATTAATTCTACTACTTTGATAATCTCGTCTTGCTAAATAATGAAAGCACAATATCACAAACATCTCTGATGTGGTGAGCAAGGGTCACCAACATGGTGCCCGCAAGTACCAGGTAGTACCCAACCATTACATGAGTGTAGTACGCAGTTCCGTTATAAAAAATAATAGCTCACTAATAATAAAAAGATATTCTCATTTCCTTGAGCCGCTGTAGAAATGATCCTTTGAAAATATCAATACTTACAGATAATGCATTTAAAGTGTTGCATGCGGAATCGTGTTTATTTATCCGCTTTCTACTGTGTTAAAACAATGTTGTTGACAATTATTGTGAGAAATCATTAATATGATCAGTGTCTTTACATAGAAAGGTATAAACGTATATTTCAGAAGTGTGTATCAAACTGGTAGCCTTTGGCATTAATCAGTCACCAAGAACTTAGCAATCAGTTTCAAAAAGTTTAGTGACGACTGATCTATAGCATTCTAATGCTTTTAAAAGGTTGTCATACACATTTAAAACCCCACAAAAAAAGGCAATTGTTAAACATTTAATGCAAAATATTCACATCAGATCAACAAATCAAATATGCAAAAAACAATATACATAAACGTAATGGAAAATTTCTTTTTTTTAAAAAAGGACACATTATTGTGGGATGTCATTCATTATACAACACAAAATATGCAAACGGGACATGACAGTACCTGTTCTCTAACTTATTTTCCAATCAATCTGGTCACACTGTGTGCCTCTTAATGTACATATATTTATTTCTGTCAGTGTGATAGTGAGGTTGGACTGGGCATTTCTCCAAACTGCGTGTCCGACAGCACCAACATGTCTGCTTCATTCTGGGGAGAAAAGCAATGAAATCATTTGTAGACCATTATATCAACATTTGCGATGAATCCTGTTTAAGCGCAGTGGGAGCCGAGGAACACTACGTAGAATAAGCTGTACCTATCGTACTGTCTGTGTTAGATACGGTACATGCGTGTGCCTTTAAGAGGCGGGGCTGGTGAGGTGCTCAAGTGTTGGCGAGTCTGCGTGAGTGTCTCACAGTAGATTCTTGGCGCCTGTGCTCATATTCCCGCTGCTAAATGTAAAACTGAAAAGTATAAAACGACTATGGCTCCCCTTTCCCACATGTGAGGGCATTACAGTACACTTTCAATGTGAGATGGACGATTCAAAAGCCTACTTGTGAATCTTTGTCCTTCTCCTGCTTCGGCATCACGTGTCTTCTCTTCTTGGGCCCTGAAGGATGATGAAAAGCGGAAGCTGACGTAGAGCCCGACACGCCGTTTATCCGATCATCCGCTGCGACATCCGAAGGCGCTCCAGGCTCGTCCTGGAACACATTTTTTATTTTTTATTTTTGAGAAGTGCGATATTATGAAATGAAAAGGCGTGTACAATCTAAGATGTCTGTGGTTCAAGGAGAATAATAGCAGTTTTCGAATGACGTAAATAGAATATGTACAGTCAACAACTACTGTTTTTTTGTTTTTTTTGCTTTCATTGCGTAACAGCGGACCTCCAGCAGCATGGTGAGCTGAGCGTTCCTGTAGTCGTCTCCGTGAGCATCAAGAGTCTTCATGAGGAACCTGCAACGGAAGCAAAAGTCAAAAACAAAGTGCCTCCGATATAATTAAGAAAGTAGATGAAAGTAAAACTATTTCATACCGCCTTTCTTTCTTCAAACGTCGCGTCAGTCTTTGGACTTGGTGAAGGCGGCCGAGGATCTTGTGATTCACCTGAACAGGAACGAATGGCTCAGTTGTGAGGATTGTAAATAAAACACACTTCTGCTTATTCTTATGATCCGATACGAGCTTCATAGATTTTTGAAGCCCCTCCAAATGGGAGTAGTCTACACAAAATGGTTGTCATTCTCTGGAGAGTTTTTGTACAAATTGTGGAGTGGACATGGTTTGGGGCACAAAAGGATAGAAACAAATACAAAATACAATTCAAATTATGCGGAGGCAAATACAGACGCCACCTGTTCAATTTCTTTGCATCGTCTGTTCAGCGCCAGATATTTCCTCTTGTCGAGAACTCTTCTCTCTTCGTCCTCCCGGGCGGCGGCGCTCTCCAGAAGTTCACTGCCGGCCGGGCCCAATTCCACCTGCAGACGGACAATCATCTCAGACAATCACTGAAAAGTGCTACAGTTTCAAACAGAAGACAGAATAAAGTTTCATTTACAATACTGTTGCAGTGAAAATCATTTACACTTGAAATGAATGGAAATGCCATTAATCTGTTAAAAAAAAAAAAAAGTAATAAGCATCTTAATGAGCAAAAATTGTACTCCATAATATTATTGTTTAAAAAAAAAAACATATAACGATGTCATAAAGCAGATTAAAGCAGCCACATTACTTAGCTGTTCAAATACAAAATGTGTGACTATGCTTTTGTTTTTGTTTACTTTGACAGAAAACTACACAACAAATGACTCGTAAAATACCTCCCCGGGTCCCAGCTCCACACCACCTGGCTCCAATTCTGCTTCCAGGATGTGACCCCCAAATAGAGGAGGGAGAGCCAAACCAGAGAAGTCTTCCATGGGCACTGGGAGATAGGAAAACTAAAACTGCAAAGTAAAAATAAAAACATCACAATCCATTACAAAAAAAAAGAAGAAGAAAATATTTGTTGCCATGTAATAATTTCTGTCATGAAGCACAGCTCTAGAAGTTAATTTGGACTTAAATGGAAAAGTTGAAGTAAAATGATGCTGCCCAATAGAATAACTTTCAGTGTTTATGTTTAGCAATTTCTTATTTTCTAGTAAAAGTATACAACATGCTGAAAGGAATTTTCTGACGTCACTTATTTGCGCGAATACATTTGCTGCTACAATCATTTATGGGTAAACTTTTTTTCCCCGTCGTTGAGGTGTTTAGATAACATTGAGTAAAACATAACTTAATTGTAAGAAATTAAGAAAAATATGTATTATGATGTGCAGAACAGATCCGAAAAGGTGAAAACCCTCAATAGTAGGCAACAAACAGAACCGCACTTACCAGCAATCGATGTCCAAGTCCACTTGAGTTCACGACGGGGTCACTTCAAAGTTAGGAAACGAACATCGTAAGTAACACATTCCAAAATAACCTAGTTATTTATTAAAATGACGATTAGATAATTTACTAACACGACATAGCGAAGAATTTAGCAATTTAGCATGAGAACCGGTTTACTTAGCCTCGCTACTGTTTACATGCAGCAGACGCATGAAATATACGTCACGAGTTACGACAAAACTACATTTCCCGTGAGCCACCCGTTCGTTCGTTACGTTCCAAGATGGCGGGTGCGTGTTTATTTGGTCTTTCCCGACATGGAAATCGGTTGAATTAAACATAATTATTCCTGATATCAGTGGTACATATGGCAATAATTCATTTTAAGAGACGTAAAATGCTAATTGTTGTGTAGAATTTATATGATTTATTAGATTAAAACCGTAAGTTTGACCTTGGCTGTATTGCTAACGTTGGTTAATGTAGTTAGCTTTTTGTGGATTCAAATTTCCTGCACAGTAATTTGTAGTAAATGCACGCCTGTTAACATGTAAATGATTAACGTTTGTATCTCTGTGTAGGGGTTGCAGCCTTTTTAAAGAATGCGTGGAATAAGGAGCCTGTCATCGTCGTCTCATTCGCTATAGGACTAATGGGTGAGTCAACAACGAGACAGACAGTTTGCGCATGATACGGCACATTGGTTAAATAAATTGATTACTTCTTTCGTCAGGTTTAACGCTCCCAGTTATAAGTCCTTACACAAAGTATGCGGGAATGATCAATCAGGCGACGCCGTACAACTACCCAGGTAAGGTCTTGACAGTTGTCAATCAGCTCGTTTATTTTATTATTATTATTATTATTTTTTTATTTACTAATGGCTGTTATTGCGTGTTTTAATATGGAAAACCCCGTTTACCGCGGTTCCAGATGAAAACTTTTTCGTGTTTGTTTTAAATCCAACACAACGTAGAAACATTTAAGCTAATTAAAACACTATTCTTTACTGCCTGTTTACTTTCACACTCGATGTCAAGAAATGGGAGACTGTAATGGGACTCGTTTGCAGATCTCCAAATATGAGGTGTTCATTTTATGTTAATGAGTATTTAGTGTACAGCTCCATAAAACATTTTTTTTTAATCTAAATTAAAATTATCTTAAAATGCAAATTTGCATGAATGAATGCAGCCACTAAATACCTCTCAAGAGTGTTTTGCTGTTGCCTAATCTCTTCCTCATTCCCCATCGCAGTTCCTGTGCGAGATGATGGAAACATGCCCGACGTTCCCGTGCACCCGTGTGAGCAAAGGGGAGACAGGCTGCAATGGCTCAAAGACCTTTAATTTCACAATTCTCGCCCCTTCTGTTCTGCCTCTCCATGTTTTTCCAATATCCCGCAATAAAAAAATGTGTCTATTTAATTGCCTGATTGTCTGTGATTGTACTGGAAAATGAGGATTACGGAACAATGGATTGAGACTTGGTTCCGCTGATGAAAGTTTCAACATCACGCTGATCCCATTCGAGGGCTTTCAAGCTGATTAACATTTGAAATGAACGAATTGTTCCACACAATCGTTAAGTCAGCGTGCACAAGGAATAAAATTAGGATGAACCGTGAGAACAGACGTCTTGTGTTAAACTATTTATCCAGAAAGTTCCAATCTGAGTTGACACAATGAAAAGGGGGAACAGATTTGTATTTATTTCACACAATGTCGATATACATTGTTATGTCCTGTTAGGAAACTACAGCTGTGTCTGTAATACAGTATACACATTGTATATTTCATATAGTTATGTATGTCGAAACAGTGTTAACATTTCACTTTGGTAGAAGACTTTTTAAATATGTCACATAAGTAGGTAGGCCTATATACATCACATTTTTGTAAGTTTTTTATCTTTTCATGGGACAAGTTACAACACTTTGCTACAGTAGTCAGTGTACCGCTTGCGTATTAATTTAAATTACCATTAATGCCTTAATATCCATTGGCAACAAAAGTGAAAAGTCAACTCGGGTGTGAAAATGTCCAAATTGGCCACATTAGCAACACAATGAAGAGGGTGTTTATTTTTTAGATGATCTACATTTATTTGTTTTATAAGACATTGACATCATTCATTACTCATTTCAACCTCACACTTTAAACCAACCTCATTCTTCAACATAGATACAAATATCCTGCTACCAAAGTGAAAAGACAACATTCATGTTCTAATCACAATTTGTTCGAATGCAAAAGCATCCTGCTTCATCGTTTGCGTGGAGATCCTTCTTGATGATGTCGCCCCCTTGAGGGACTGAAAATATCGACAGTTAGAACATCAACTTTTTACAAAGACGATATTTCTGTTGCGGGTACAGAGCTACTAAAAAGGGCATTTGATGTCTCGTTTAATATCGAACGCTTCCTTGGCCCTCGTCAACTTTCCTGTAAACCTTCTCCAGCACTTTCCAATCAACTTTTAATCCATTCAAGATTCTGCTGGGTCAACGCAAAACAATGATCGTCTTTAGCCCACCTTCATGAAGACTCGCTTTATATTGGGGGTATATGAATTTTCTTAAAACGTAACCCTCCTCAACTTTCTTCTTCCTATCGAGAAAAAACAAAACAAAAAAACTTTTCAAATAAAAGCATCCTGCCGTCCAAGATGTTCCCTCTTACGGTCACACAATTCTCGTTTGCATTCTTTAAAAACTGGCTGCTACTGGCATTTTTCCCCCCATTCATCTATGATTCATTCATTGGTGGATTAATTACATTATAACAGTGGATATAAAAACGTGAGGAAAGGATTTATTTATTTTTTTTTGTAACTTTTTGCCACTGCACACTTGAGAACGGTGTTTCTCAACCGGGGGTCCCCCAAAATATGCAGTTGTGCACAACTCACTGCTAAAGAGCAACACTGGCGACACGCGATGTCAAAGCAGCAGCGTGTTTGTAGATTACTGGCCTAAAATCTGTCAAAAACCACCTGCTCACTCATATAATTTACACAATAACTACATCTCAAAGCAGTCTAAAACACTTGAACTGAAAAGTATAAGGCAACACTCCTGAATTTCTAATGACAATTACAATATGAACCTGTCCACAAGGCACAAAACGTGATCGTGTAAATGTGCTGTTGCTGTAAAATTGGATCCAGTCCTGAAATTCACAAATCTAAAAGCACTTTTGTGAATGAGGCAAGAAAACAAACAAAAGGGCTGGAAAAGGCAACGACGTTCTTATGGAGAAGTCTAAAAATGTTGATTACAGCAGTCTGATCATATACAGCAAAAAAAAAAAAAAAATCATGTAGATTTGGAATATTAGTATTTCTCTAGAGCAGTGGCGGGCCTTAAATTATGTACAATATATTTATTCATAATAATTTGCTCCATGCTATTTTATTTTATTTTTTTTATTTATAACTTGAGTATAGCCCTCGGAGGACTTCCCTGATCAGAATGCAGTGGCCCACCCCTGCTTTCACAATTTAGGTGTCTTCTCTTAGTCACAGATCAGTTCCGCCTACACACATACACGTTTTAGAAATACTGTACTTAAAAACAACAACAACCTAACTACCAGATTAAATGCCTAAAACGAAAACAGAGAGGAAAATACTACTGAAGCGTCGATCCGTTCTTGTCCTGATAAGTGGCGCTCACTCGATGATCGGGGCTGAGCGATCGTTGGTGACCGTTCTTCGCAGACGAACGTGGGCAAACGGGTTGGTCCTAAAATACATTAAGAATACACACATACACATATATATATATATATATATATATATATATATATATATATATAAAAGCATCTTGAATTGTCACCTATCTTTTCAAGATAGATATTATTTTATTTTAGCCATCTTCCATATTTCAATGCACAATTTACAAAAAGCACAGTCAATGTCAGCAAATTAGCCATTTTTTCATAACACACAAATTTTCCCGCGAGTAACTGATGGCCCCCCAAAAGATTAATAATTGCCTACATATGGAAAAAGATGGCACCAAAGCACTACTTGTCTATTAGAAAAGGCTTTGGTTGCTTTAATAAAAGTTCCTCTTGATCACTTCGACATGTTTCCTTGGTACTAATGCTGCCTTTATCGTAATTATGGCGAATACCACATGTCGAGTAGAAAATTGCACGTGAACGCCCCCCCATGGAGAACTGGGAATTTATTTTGATACGCGAGTTGACTTTTCAAGTTTCAAAATGGCGGAGAACGCTCAAGGATTTGTGAATGGCAAGAAATATTCACGTTAACGTCCGCTTAGCACAGCAGGCTGTTTTCGAATCTACACAATTACGCAGCACGTTCAATTTTGCTATAACAACAAAATCACACGAACAGAACTCGGTCGTAATTTGGAGTTTCCGAGTGGTAACGTCCATCTTTCTCATAGCACGTCAAGGCAGAGCCACAAGATTGTACCAAAAGTTAATTTTCTAGTCAACAGGGCTTTGGCGCCATCTTGTGGCATCTTAGGGCATTTCAGAAAGATCACAGAAACAGCGACAAGACAAATTTTTCAGTCAATAACAAAAAAATAAATAAATAAATAAATAAATCGCAAATAGCTAATAGTCAAGTGAAAAACATATTTGGTAACTTTTTCAACCATTTTAATAACTACTTTTCAAAAAGTCACTTTTTCTTTTTTCTTTTTTTAAATTGCCACTCAGAAATGAATGACACGAGTGGAATTATTTTCACATTGTTTTGTGTATGACAAAAAAAAAACTGGAAAGCAATCACGCAGTCAAATATGTGCTTCCAAGCTGAAAATATTTTTGCTATAGTGATGAAAATATATGCTGGGGGGAAAATAATATTGAGAAAAATGTAAGCAAATCTCATAAGGGGAGAAATTTGTCATTGTCATTTGCATTTTCAACATTAACATTTTGGGTCAGTTCACAAATACCTTGTTGGAGACGGCGGCGAGGAGGCCAACTGTGCACAGATCTGTCATAGATGAAAAAAAACAAACAAAGAAAAAAAACAGATTATTGCTCATTTCACATCAATGTTTTGGTTTGATCACCCTCTGACCTTGTTGGTGTCGGCCATGCTGTAGGGGCGTGGCCGGAAGGTGCTGATCCTCTGGGGAGGGAGCGAGCGCTCCTCCTCCGACTCGGGGGTGAGGGTGGGAGACACCAGCTGGTCCAGCTGGCTCATGCTGGTGCTGTTGGTCTTGGAAAGGAAAAAGGAGCTGCAACAAAAGAGGGGCGTGATGACACACATGATCAGGCAATTGCTACAGTCACTCGACGGCCACTTCATTAGGCACACCTGCGCAATCTGCCAAAATGTTGATTGCAAAAGTTCATTTAGGTGAGAATCTCTTGGTGTACCTAATGTTGTGGCCAGTGATTGACGGCGACAGTATAAATCGTAATTATGTTATTGTACCTTTTGGGGGTGTGGTCAAGGCTGACTCGCCTCTCAAGGTGATCCATCCTGCTATGTTGTGGCTGAGTGTAGGAGAAAGGGAACCATCCTTTCCTGTCAAAAACAAAAAGAATATTGATCAGAATATTGGTTTCAAATTAATCAAGAGTCCACTACTACAAATGGAAATGTATGAAAAATGAACCTAAATCGCCCCAGTGAATATTTGCCATGCCATCATCATCATCATATTCATGCAGCATGTGAAGAGAAAACTCACTCAAGGTTTGGGACTAAGCGGCCTTGGCGTGTTTCCGTAATCTGATGTCATTGAGAGAACGTTGCAACATACCGTCCGGTGCGATCATTCTGCCCGTAGTGCCACCCGTCTCTCGGCTCCGAAATCAGCAGGGTGATGCCGTCCCCGGGCAGGAAGTGCAGCAAGGAAGCACCGCCTCCTCCTCCTCCTCCTCCTCCTCCTCCTCCTGCACTTTCCGATGCTGCGGGCGAGTGAGCAAACATGGCCTCCACTCGCGTGGGCCCCGAAAGAGGCAACATCCTGGCACCTGGGTGAGAAGATGGACATTTGTCATTTGTAGTTGGTGAGGATAAAATAAATCAACATGCACGTTTTTGGAATGTGGGGAAAAAGCTGGACTCGCCGTGAAAACATGCAAAAGTCACACTGAGATTTAAACCCGGAACCTCAGAAGTGTAAGGCAGATGTTCTACCCACTACATCATGGTAATAAGATTTGTTATTGAATGTGATTTGAACTCGCTGCCTGCCATCTATTTTCAGAACAAACGATTAATTTAAACATTATTAATTAACCAATTATTTAATAATAAACCTCCCAGCGCACTTATATTTATCTGATGATTTTTTTTAAATTCTTGCACACAGGAAATAAACAAAATCTTTAAAAAACTAATACTAAAACTAATAAAAACAGAAATTTAAGGAAGCATTAAAAAAAGACAGCTCTGAGAATTACTTAAAACTAACTTAAAAAAGAAAAAATACAAACATTCCCAAACTATTATAATTATTTGATTTGTGAATGGTTGTTTATAAAATATTTATAAAATAATATTTTTGTTGAATTTTTACAACATAATAATGTATTTACCTGATGATTTTTTTTTAAATTCTTGCACACAAGAAATAAACAAAATAAAAAAATAATAAAAAACTAATACTAAAACTAATAAAAACCTTCAAGGAAGCATTTAAAAAAGAAACAACTCTGAGATTTAATTCAAACTTTTTAAAAAATTAAAACATTCCCAAACTATTATAACTATTTAATTTGCAAATGGTTGTTTTTAAAATATTTTAAAAATATATTTTTTTTTGTTGAATTTTTACTACGTAATATTTATCTGATGATTTTTAAAAAATTCTTGCACACAAGAAATAAACAAAAAAAACTAATACTAAAACTAATAAAAACTTAAAGAAGCATTAAAAAAAAAAAAACAGCTCTGAGAATGAATTAAAACTAATTTAAAATAATAATAGAAATATTCCCAAACTATTATAAACCCTTGTATCAAACGTATGGCGTCCAGAAAAAAACTTTGCGCTCCCCATCACCTTGAAAGCCGCCCATCCTCATTTCACTGCCAGGCCTTTTGGGTAGCGGAAGCGTGGACGTGGCGCACACGTCCGCAGTCTTCATCAACCACGGATGAGCAGCCGGCAGAGTGTTGTTCCCGCCGGGGCCCACCTGTTGGTGCAGCAGCTGCACGGGCGTCATGGCCCTGGACATGGGGGCGCTGTGGGGCAGCGGCGGGCTGTGCGGGGCGCCGTGCGGGATGGCGAGGGTGACGCCCTGCGAGGCGCTCCCGCCGGCGGACGCCTGGCCGAGCGACATGACGGTGGAGGGGATGAGGCTCGGCGACAGGTTGCTGGTGTTGGCGGCCATGAGGAGCGAGGAGGGCTGCGCCGCGCCGCCCGTGGGCGTGGACGCGGCCGGGCTGGCGCTGCCGCTGGTGCTGCTGCTGCCGTCGGCCGGGGGGCTCGTCGCCGACACGCTGAGGGGGGAGCAGCTGCTGTGCTGGGGCGACGCTCCGGGGGGCAAGACGGGCCGGAAGGTGCGAGGGGACTCCTGAGGACAGGCGTCGCTCTGCAAGGAGGAGGAGGGCAGCGAGCGCTGCTGCTGCTGTGAACGGTCGCCGTTCAACAGAGGCGGGACTTCTTGAACTGACAGCCTCTGCAAAACAAGATGACAGCTACGTAACCTCTATACGGTGTTTCCTTCGTTTATTGCAGGTTCATCTTTCTTTTTTCTACAGCGTGTATTTTTTAAACGTGCTTTTTGTTTTTTTTTGTTTTTTTTGGTATTTGCATGGTCATATTTCTCGAACCCTGCGTCCGACCGGGGACATACGGGCACCCGCGGATTCGTCTCGACGAGACCTTTCCAACGGTGTCTGTCCCGTCGCTCCACAACATTGCGTTCCGGAGATAGAAAATATATACTGTGCTGTATAACAAGTATATTTAAAAACAAAACAAAACATATTTTTAATAGGGAAAAAATGCTAATAAATACATGAAAAATACATAAAAATGATACAAAAATGAAAATAACATAATAAATGAAAAAATATATACTGTGCTGTATAACAAGTATATTTAAAAACAAAACAAAACATACTTTTAATGGAGAAAAAAATGACTGTAATAATAAATAAATAAAAAATACATAATAAATGAAAAAAATATATTGTGCTGTATAACAAATAAAAAATAATAATAATACATAATAAATGAAAAAAATATATATTGTGCTGTATAATAAGTAAATAAAAAAATTAATTAAAATTAATTGGAAAAAATTGACTGTTAAAAAAAAAACAAATGGTGAATGAAAAAGCATTCATAAACTAAAAATGATACAAAAATGAAAATAACATAAATGAAAAAAATATATACTGTGCTGTATAACAAGTATATTTAAAAACAAAACAAAACATACTTTTAATGGGGAAAAAAATGACTGTAATAATAAATAAATAAAAAATAAATAATAATAAATGAAAAAAATATATTGTTCTGTATAACAAATAAAAAATAATAATAATACATAATAATAAATGAAAAAAAATATTGTGCTGTATAATAAGTAAATAAAAAAAATTAATTAAAATTAATTGGAAAAAATTGACTGTTTAAAAAAAACAAATGGTGAAAGAAAAAGCATTCATAAACTAAAAATGATACAAAAATGAAAATAACAAATAAAAAAAATATATACTGTGCTGTATAACAAGTACATTTAAAAACAAAACAAAACATACTTTTAATGGGGGAAAAATGACTAATAATAAAGGGATTTGATGTTTTAAAAAAATAAAATAAAATATAGATTAAAAAAAAAAAGATAAAAATCTGGACTGCAAAATGATGACAGCTACATGGATTACCTCCACAAAGGAAGACCAAATCCAGAGATTCAAACCCCGAATCTCAGAACTGTGAGCGCAAACATGCTAACCACTAACGCCACCGCGCTGCCAACGTCTGACGAGATTGTGTTCCCCAACCTGTTCTGGCTGAGAGCAGCCCAGCTTGGTTTGTCGGAGGACCTCGGCGATGCCGGCAGCGCCGGAGCTCTGCGGCGCCGTGTGACGCAGCAGGTTGAGAGCGCGCTCTGGAAGTTTGGTCGGCTGAGTGCACGACTGCTGCCACGACGACAGTTTCTGCGACAGGAGCTCCCTCACCTGTGCCGGAAAATAAATAAATAAATAAATAATAATATGGGTTGTCAGGTGATTAAATTTTGTCATTGTAATTAATTGTATGACTTCAATAGGTAGCTCATGATTGATCGCAAATTTTAGATCTGTTTTAAATGTACAATAAATTGCATGCTAAAATAGTTTTTCCTACGTTTTTATACTAAAAAAATGTTAAACTAATACAAATGTGGCTGCATCTTTTAGTTATTGATACAGTAACGTAATAATTCATAAAATGGAGTTAAATTAAAAAGATGTACTCCACTGTAAATAAAACAAAAAAAACAAGTGTGATATTGATTTGTGTTGATCAATTATCTGCCACTAGATGGCATAATTGCATTTGTAAGATGTTGGTGACGGCTCAGTGCCTTTTTTCTTTTCATACTAACAGATATCTTTAACATGAAGCAACTTGTGAAATTCTGCACAATTTTAAAATTGAAAAATACAAGTTGACACCAGTGTCCACAAATATACAGGACCGTCTCAGAAAATTAATTATTATGATAAAGTTCTTTGTTTTCTGTAATGCAATAAAAAAAAAAAAAAATGTCATCCATTGTGGATTCATTACAAATCAACTGAAATATTGCAAGCCTTTTATTATTTTAATATGGCTGATTATGGCTTACAGCTTCAGAAAACTCAAATATCTTATCTCAAAATATTAGAATATTTCTACAGACCAAGAGGAAAAAAAAAACCATAATCAGCAATATTAAAACAATAAAAGGCTTGCAATATTTCAGCTGATTTGTGATGAATCCAGAATGTATGACATTTTTGTTTATTTAATTGCATTATAGAAAATAATGGACTTTATCCCAATATTCTACTTTTCTGAGACAGTCGTGTACGCGTTATTATTATTATTACATTTAAAACTGCAAAATTTAGACGTGGACGTGTCTGCTGTGTTGCGACTGCAATTCGCCCCGGTAAGGGGCGCATTTAAAAAAAAAAATCAGTGGCATTAAAGGAACTTTAAATTAACTAAAAAAAAACTAAAAAAAAAAATACATGCAAATGAATGACGAATTTGGAAACCCAAACTCAAATGTTTTGCATTTTCTTGATGTCAAATATTGAATCAATGGCAATTGGACTGTTATGTCTTCATCTCACCTTGCTGTGGTAGTTGATGAGCAGCTTGGTCACGCAACACTGCCGATCCACCAGGAAGCAGTATCGCCTCCTTTCCTCGGTCAGCGCCGACCTGTAACCCGTGGCGACCAGCGTGTCCAGCTCCACTTGGCGCCGACTCATCAGCTCCACAAACTGAGAACAGAATCAGACTGATGGCCATTATTAATAATAATAACCCAGCGTACATTCTTTATTCGCAGCCACACATGTAGCTGGAGCAACCTTTAGAGTCCATTGTTACAAACACACGTGACATCACTTCCTGCATCACAAATAAATCCAAAACAGCAACCCGTGGCCTTGTTGTTGACCTTTCCTCCGAAACAACACTTGCTCCTTGACTTCCATATTAAGCAAATAAACCCTTTTCAATCTTCCCGTTGTGAAGCGGCTCCCTGAACAATCAGCTGACGCAGATTGCAGCGTAAGCTCATTTAGAGCGACCTGTTTAGTTCTTACAAACAATACAGACTCACAGCGCGCTCGTTTGGGATGCCCGGCTGCGGGAGAGTTTGATCGTACTCGCCTGCATCTCTCTGTCGCCGTACTTGTTGGGGTGACGGCTGCCCAAGCTCTTCCTGCGCAGCTTCTTCAGCTGAGCCTGGCAGCGCTCGATGGAATCCGTTTTGGAGCGCCGCTCGTTCTGGTACTTCTTCAGTGTGGCCTAGTGGGCAAATTCACATTTTTGTGAATGTTTGATTTAGGGGTGTCAAGCGATTACAATTTTTAATAGTAATTAAACACTTTGACTTCAAAGGTTAACTGACGATTAATCACAAGTTTTATATCTGTTCTAAATAATAATAAAATGTACATAAAAAATATATAAGTTTTCATACGCAACATAAAAGTGGGGAAAAAATGTTAAACTAATAGAAATATGCCTGCTTTTAATTTCATAATAATTCATAAAATTGAGTTGAAATGAAAAAAGATGTACTGAACTGTGAAAACAAACAAACAAACAAACAAAAAAACTGTGATATTGATTTTCATTGAGGTCATTTTACTGCCACTAGATGGCATAACTGCATTTGTAAGACTTTGGTCAGCGCATTTTTCTTTTCATATTAACTCATTCATTCCCAGCCATTTTCACATTTCGCAATCCCCTTCCACGCCGGCTGTTTTACTGGATTTTGACTGATTTTGCAAGGCCCACAGAATATTGTGTTCTATTGATATAAAAACATACCAAAAGTACGGGGGAGAGCTCGCGTCCTCGCGTCGACTTACCGTGAGGTATTTGATGTCCAGTTCCAGCTTCTGCTCCAGCTGGGCCAGCAGCTCGGAATGAAACAACTTGAGCTTTTGAAGGGCGGCCAGAGACACGCAGACAAACGTTAATTCACGTCTCATTGATGTCCGCGATGTGCCGCGCGCGAGCGCGCTCTTCCTCCATCTTACCACGTCTTCCAGCTGCACCTGGATCTGTCTGTGGACCTCGGCCATCTGAAACAATGTGTCTCCTGCACAAAAGGGTCACGCACAATAGCATAGAACGGAACAAAATAGAATAGTCTGTTGCGATTGTTGGGAGACAATGGAAAAAAGCTGATGATACAGTAGATATGCGGAAAGTTTGATGTATGAAAACCTCTTTGCATTTTTCATTTCAGGTATTATTCAGACGTGACGCCATCAGATTTTAACAGATTAGGCTTTGCAGGAGAGTCTAGTTGAGTGGTAAAACATCGCTCCAAAACACTTCAAGAAAGCTCATTGAGCCATTTTCAGCAGTAAAAAGTTAATATTTTGTCTACAATTAGTGTGGTAACTTCACTATTTTTCATGTAGGATTAATACCTTTAAAAAGTTGTTTTTTTCGACTTGCTGTCGACTAAAGATGACATCACCCGTACAGAGGAAGTAGGTAACGACCAATCATGGCTCAGTTTGTTGAGCAAACCCAGAAAACAGGTGAGCCATGATTGGTCGTTACCTACTTCCTAAGCACAGGTGATGTCATCATCAGTGGACAGCAAGAGGAAAAAAGTTTTTAAAGGCATACTTGACTCATTGAACAATTTCAGCAGTGAAAAGTTAATATTTTGTCCAGAATGAATTTGATAACTTCATTATCTTTCACGTACAATTAAAATCTTAAAAAAGTAATTATTCTACTTGCTGTCGACTGATGATGACATCACCTGTGCTGAGGAAGTAGGTAACGGCCAATCATGGCTCACTTGTTTTCTGGGTTTAGTCAGTAAACTGCGCCATGATTGGTCGTTATCTACTTCCTCAGCACTGGTGATGTCATCATCAGTCGACAGCAAGTAGAAAAAATGACTTTTTAAAGGTATTAATTATACATGAAACATAATGAAGTTACCACATTAATTATAGACAAAATATTAAGTTTTTACAGCTGAAAATGGTTCAATAAGTCAAGTATCTATTTAAAGATGTCAGCCCAAATTTATTTTTGACAATATGTTCTATGCAGCACCATTGGTCTAAATATGGTATTATGGCTAATATCGCGTTAGTGCAATATGATTTAAGCTGCAAAATCCAGACATTTTTAGCCATCTCAGGGGGCGGCCATTTTATAACTTGCTGTCAACTGAAGATGACATCACAGTTGCTCAGGTCAGCTTCAGAAAACAGGTGAGCTGTGATTGGTCGTTGCCCTTGAGCCACTGTGATGTCATCTTCAATCGACAGCAAGTGGCAAAATGGCCGCCCCATGAGATGGATAAAAATGGCTAGATTTTACTTTGTGACTCTTATTCGATAAATGTAATATTAATCAGAGTGTCATGTAGTGACGTCACATATAACATATTATTGTCAAGAAATGTTTAAGGTTGACTTCCACTTTAAACGACTTAAAATACACTTTTACAATGTATTGTAAATCAATAAAAAAAAAACAGCAGGCATAAAATAATGAATAAATAAATCTAAACAATAAAAACAGAGTTCAATGGTGACAATTAAAAAAAATATTGGTATATAATGTGAATGGTTTAAAGGATTTTTTTCGTGGTTTGCACACCGGCCGTGGTTGGGTTGACAAAGTGTAGCGAGCCTCCTCTCTGCATGGGCCACACAGTGCAGCAGTATGCAGCGAGCGAGCGAGCGAGCGGCTGGCATCTCGCCCTCTTGACACTCCTGCCCGCCTCCCCCCTCCCACCCCCGCTGTTTTCGGCATCACAATGAGATCATGTGGTGTTGTTAATCTCCCAACAATGAGTCCACTCTCTCCCTTTCCCTGTGTTTCCTCGCTCCCTACATTTCCTCTTGTGTCTTCATCTCCTCCCTGGACAAACACAAAGCTCCCAGGCCCACAGACTATTTTTCCCCACGCTCCGAATCCTCTGAGCTCGCCTGAGTCTATAAGCGGCTCATTTTTCTTTTTCTTTCGTAACGACGTCCTTCAGTGCCCCTTATACGCATGCGCTCACCCAACTCCTTGGAGCCTTGGCTGTCGCTGGCCAGCTCTCCCAGCTTGACCAGAGCGTCGAAGTAGCCCTTCGCTGCCACTGTCACCCCTGGAGAAGACAGAGCATAGTGGGGAACTTTCATACAGTACTCAGGACAGTACTTAGTTCACTACTTGTTTTGTTTTCGTTATATACCTTCTCCATTGCGTTCATTTAGCATATAAACCAGTAAATTAGGCACAACAAAAGGTGCTGTAACAATTTTTCTTTTCTGTTTTATTACCATATTTTCCCATTCTTGGCAATGTTCTATGCAGCCCCACTAGACTTAGACTTGACTTTATTGATCCCTTTGGGATGGCTCCCTCTAGGAAATTTACATGTCCAGCAGCAATGAGAAAGGATAATAAAATGAAAAAAAAATTAAATCAATCAATAAATAAGGTTATTACACCAGAGATTGAATTAATACTACTACTAATAATAATAATAAAATTAAATCAATCAATAAGTAAGGTTATTTCACCAGAGATTGAATTAATAATAATAATAATAATAATAATAATAATAATAATAATAGTAGTAGTAATAATAATAATAATAATAAAATACAAAATAAAAATTCAATCAATCAATAAATAAGGTTATTACACCAGACATTGAATTAATAACAATAATAACAACAATAATAATAATAATAATAAATAAAATAAAAATTAAATCAATCAATAAATAAGGTTATTATACCAGAGATTGAATTAAATAAATGAAAGTACAGTAAAGTGCCATATTTGTCTAGTCTAAATGTGATATTCTGGTTAATATTGTGTTAGTGGAATATGAGTTAAGCAGCAAAATCTAGCAGTTTTTATCAGTATCAGAAGGTGGCCATTTTGCTGTCGAGTGAAAATGACATCACAGTTGCTCAGGTAACAACCAATCACAGCCCAGCTTCAGAAAACAGGTGAGCTGTGATTGGTTGTTGCAACCAAGTGGCAAAAATGGCCCCCCCCCTGAGATGGATTAAAAACGGCTGGATTTTGCTTCATAACTCATACTCCACAAATGTAATATTAATCAGAAAGGCATGTTTAGAGTAGTGAGGTCAAATATAACATATTATTGTCAAGAAATGTTTAAAAATGACTTCAAAGCAAGAAGTCGGCCCCCCCCCCAAAAAAAAAAAAAAATGACCGAAAATGAATTAAGTATCATACTTCCACCATTAGACTATCACAAATATTGGGACGCCATAATGAAAATTGGCTTCAGCTCTTATTACCGGTATTTGAGGTTATTTTTAGCCTTTTCATGAGGTCACACCAACTCATCTCTTTTCATTTTTAAGTGGTTCTTTCATGCCAAACTCACCCAAGCATGACTTTATGGGCCTTGCTTTGTGCCCTGCGAATAATGGAAAAGGGCCTCCCACTAATTTGGAAGGATACGGTTGTCCAAATTGTCTTGATAAGATGAGCAAATATGATTCTTGATTGCAGAATTAATTGATTAGGAGGTGTGTTTCACTACTTTTGTTCATTAGAGGATTTTATTTTATTTTAGTGCTGGCCTGGTAGTAAAAGAATCTAAAAAGTACTTAAAAAAAAAAAAAAAAAAAACTCAACCGTTGGGAAGACAGGGTCTAAAGTACTAATATAATCTGTTTCCAGTTTGTGATTTACGATTGTTTGCATTTGTTTATGCAGCTGTCTCTTGCTCCCAGACAAAATTTCTCCTTGGAGAGATTAATAAAGAGAAACCATGAACTTTTAATTCCATGTTTGTCTACCTGATACTTCTACCATCTCTCAGTGTTATGAAATGCAAAACAAAAATATTGAATGAATGAAAACAAGTACATTCTTGACAGTATACAGAATGTTTTGTTAATCGCTTTTGTTTTGGATGTCAATAGATTGCAAAGTTCACTGTTGTAACGGTGAGTGTCAAATCGGGTCATCGCTCACACCCACGCTACATCATGGTTTTCCTACGCACTGTCATGCCCTTGCATGGGGGGGGGGCATTCTCTGGTGCGCTTTTCAGCCGCCTCATACTGAGCAATAGTGACGAAAATACACATCACAGTTGCACAATTACCCCAAAACTGCGATGTTATCGGGAAACGTTTTGAGGCTCCACTTACACTCTAATTTGTTTTTTTTTTGTTATTGAGCTTCAAATGGCATGGCACGGTTGTCAATAAAGAACTGGAGACTCCCCACGCTTCACCCTTTGAGTTTAAATGTGTTTTAATTAAAGCTGTCAAACGATTACATTTTTTAATCAGATTAATCACATCTTAGAATTTTGATTAATCACGATTAATCGCTTAATTCAAAAGGCTTTTTATCAGCATTTTTTTGCCCGCCAAATTTAAAATGCACCTGTTTTGTGTAAATTTTTTCTGCATTTAATGTTAAGAAGACGTCGTCAAAATTGTTTTGATCCACTGCACATGCTCGTCCTTCTCTTTTTCTAATCAGTTAATTACTTGCATAATTTAAAGTGGAAAAAAATGACCCCAATAGTTTGACATGAACAAATATTCTGAATGTCACACTCAAACATTTATTAAATGCTTCACTTTAATGCATGTTATGTTAATTTTTCAAACGCAACTTGCGCTACCTTTAGCGTAGCCATCTGCTATCAAGATAAAGAATCATCTGCAGTCAAAATTAAAAGTGCGATTAATCTGCGTTAATACATGATCAATGCGATAATTTTTTAGTATTAATTAATTAGTTAATGCTTTAACTTTGACAGCACTAGTTTTAATAGATGTGCGGGATGGGTAAAACTATTTAATTTTTTTTATTATTTTTTTTAAGATTGTAGATTTTCATCTATACTGCAAAAATGCAAAAAAAAATAAAAAAATTGACAAACCTGTGAGCGCTTTCTCGTAGTGTTTGCCCATGGTGACAAAATTCTTCAAACTGGGGTTAAAGTGGTCCAGAATGCCCTGTTGGCAACCATCATGTCAACATGTCAAGACAACATTACTCCCGCAAAATCGTCAAGAGCAAAAATGGAGCGTTCGTACCTTATAAACATTTTCCGTCATCTTGTTGACCTCGTCCGTTCGGGACATTTTGCGCTTCTATTTCGCCGATCTCCAAGTGTATTGTTACTGACGGTAACTCCCTCTTCTTGGTCAGGACGCTCTGATTTGCAGGAGATGAGAAGAGAGATACAATTATGGCGTCGTATTGTATTTATTAAAGCGTGTGAGATTATTGCAGATGATTGGTGAAAGTATGTTATAAAAAAAAAAAAAAAAAAAAGGCAGTGGAGGGCGTTTAGAGGTCGCAGCGACCTCACGCCAAGATATGAGCGCATGACCTTGACTAAAAGCAGATATTTTCACACGGATCTCCTCCTAGACTGGCTGGGCCAATTCCAGCTCTATCGCGCTAATCCAAATATTCCACGAGATAAGAAGAATGGGGCGGCGTGGGGTGAAGGAGTCACAGGTGTCAGAACGGGGCGACACAAGAGGATGTCCAGTCCGGTGTTGCATGTTGGCGAAGAAAAAAAAAAAAAAGTGCAGCCATTGGGATTTTTTTTTATGAGTGAGATTACATGCAAGACATTGACCCAGATCAGCTAATGCTACGCGACACAAAAGAAAACACTTCCAGGCTCTTGCTCATTAAGGCCACCCGCGTGTTTCTGTGTATGTTAGAAGTGCCACTACAACAAAATGCAGGAGAAGAAAAAAATAATAATAAAAAGAAGAAGCAGACTGTAAATTCTTCTAAAGTGGCGAAGATCTCGCGAGATTTTATTCTGAGGAAGTTGCGGTGTTTTTAACATAAGAGGAGAAAGACTGCAGGTGGTTGGGAGCTGACACAGAAGATGCATTCATGTGGTTTAGCCTCTTTAAAATGTGCATGGGAAAGGGGACTAATTGATGCATTTAAACACGTTTTCTGCAAACAGGAATCAACTGCCAGCCAGCCATCTTGAACAAAATGAGTGGGTGGTGTGAAAATGTGAAGTAAAAGGTGGATACCTTTTTTTGTGTATATATTTAAAAAGGTGAGGATGAAACCATCTAGTAAAATGGATACCACACAGCCCACTCTAAGCAGAAAAACCATGTGACTTCTCCCAACCAACCAAAGAAAATTACGTTACATAATTAGGTCCTTTTTTTTTTTTTTAAATGTACATTTTTCATAATTATACGTGTTGCCAAAAAGCACAAACTTGATTGTTTGTTTGTTTCAAACATTATAATAGTAAATAGATTTTTTTTTTCTGGTCTAATCTACTCTGGGTGACTCAATTGTCAATTGTTAAAGGTCTTAAATTTGTATTGATCTATTTTGTTTATAATGACAGTGAAGGGGATGTTGTTGTTTTTTGGGTAGGTTTTTAGTTAGTACATATTTTTGTATATTTGTTGTTTGGGTGTGTGGAAGTCAATAAATATATTAAACACGATTCAAGAAAATAGCAAAAAATGAACAATGTAAAAAAATAAGTGCAAGGTTTCTTTTTTTAAATTATTTACATCCCACTTAAAATTGTTTCCAAATTATTTGATTCTTTTTACTGCCAAATAATAATGACTAAAGATGAAAATAATGAAGGAAAAAATATCAACTTGACTAAATAAAATAAAAAATATATAATCAAAATGCATGAATATTAAAATATTGTGATTTAAAAAAATAGAATTATATAACAATAAGAATAATACACTATTTGTTTAGAAACAAAAAAAAAACAAAAAAAAAAAACTTGGCAATACCCAATATAATACCGGTATAGCATTAAAACCTTCATAAATAAAAATGATTACATTTAGCAGAAAAATGTAGCAGTGATGTAGCAGTCAGATTGTCAACATTACACAAAACGAACCACTGCCCAACACAATTCAGTTGTATTTAACTTTGAAGTTCAATACATTTGCATTCTATTTTCATGAAGTTGGTTTTAAAACATTTACACAGGAACAATTTTATTTCTGTTGTATGGGCAGTACATTTGAATTGAAACATCGCTGTACTGCATTTTCCCCATATTTAAGTGCTGTGTTGTGTGGATCAAAGCAATAATACACAAATGGAACCATTTCTTGTTTTTGATGCCAATCCTAATGTTGGTCATGATGATGGAACTTAAAGAGAAAAGCATTTTATTTCACAAAGGTGATACTGGATTAATTTTTTTTGGAGTTAAAAGCATTTCATCGAGTTTCCTATACAGTAAAGGGTTAAGACTAACAATGGTGATGGAAAGAACAGGAAGCGCAGTTCAAATTTCACAATATAATATACGACCACCACACAATCTAGCAAAAATACGAAACTGATCATTTACAAAGCCAAACTACTTTAAAGATCCTTTGAAAAATGCACAAAAATGGTCTTGTAATTGTAGTCGATGGATGTTTGGCCTTTTGCAGCCTGTTGAAGTGAGCAACAAGTGTAACAGCACACACACACTAAAAAAAAAAAGAAATATGAAGCAAGTAGTTACCTTGTTCTCATCTCATTGTCGGAAGAGGCGAGTGAGCGAGACTTCCTGATGAGCCGTCCTCTCTTTTCTTGCGCCGGGTGGGTTTAGTGTGAGTGGGGGGTTGTTTCATGAGGCAGGCCACTAAATCTCAACTGGCCTCCACCCCTTTTTTCACATGCTCTCTCTCTCTCTCTCGCCTGCACACAAGAATGGAGGTCAGATATTTGGTGCCGTTCGGTACCTCTCCTCATTACTGAGCCGATTAGCAACATGCCTTTCACGGATGCGGAAAAAAAAAAAAAAAAAGTGTCCAGGAGCTCTCTCTGCAGCCCTCCCCTCCACTCTCCGCTCGACGTCCACCAGGCTTCCCACCGGAGCCTGGTCAGCCTCCAAACTAGCGGCCTGTCGTTCTCCTGCTCTCTCTCTCTCTCTCTCTCTCTCACTGGGCCTGAATAACAATGAGCTGACAGGACCTGGTCTGAATAGCAGCAGGAGAATAATGACTTGAACTTTTTAAGCCAAAAAAAAAAAAAAAGTCCATGCACAGGCCTGGCCTACATAGATGAAGCGTAGCACGCATTCCTGTTCCCTAAGGGACACGGCGGGCAGGAGGAGGAGGCCTCACTGCATGCAAACATGCTGCACTCGACTCTTCTTCATGAGGTTGGCACATCCAGGGCTGCTGAGGAGGCCCTGCTTTTGTTATCTACCTTGTTTAAACGGGCTTTCGCTTTTTTTTTTTTGTTCCCAAGAAATACTCACTAGACATTTCATTAATTCTGCCTTTGTTTGCAAAAAAATGTTTCAATTGATACTGTTGGAGGCAAATTGAGAATGTCAATTTTTTGTTTGTTTTTTTCACGCCACTGCCATCACATCCCAAATCCACTTTAACAATTTGAATGAATGGAAATGGAGTTAATCCGTGCCAGCTCCTCAAATGAACCAATATTTTGTTACACGTTTTTAATACAAGACAACCAGAACATTTTGGTAAGATATAAGAACATAGCAATAAAGAACGTAAATAAATAAACTGGTTTAATGAGGAGTTTATAGAGAAGAAGCCTTGCATAATATCCACCTATAGGACAGGGGAGCTCATAGTACTACAAGTGATATAATCGGCAGCCATTCTTTCAACTAATGACTGTCTATTTACTAGGATTTCTGGTTATCTATAATTATATACTTTTAACATATACATATGAAATAGAAAGTTTATTCTAAGGGCCTTTAACCATATTATTACTCCATTATATATATGTTACTTCATTTATATGTTCATGTAGTCAAGAATAGCAAGGACCACACATCCAATGACTTTTCCCATTACTTAGGTGGCATTTTTTTCCCCCTGCACTGAAACCGCTTAAACCCCTTTTGGCCACCAGAGGGAAGCAGATCAAAACTACTGTTTTATGGACACTTAATGTGGCTAACTTGTTAGCATACTCACAATTCTTACAGCTTGGTTGTGTGTTTCACTATCATCAAATAAATGCAAGTGCAGCTTCCTGTTTACACATGACCGCATTAGTGAAAATAATAATGATTAAAAAAACAAACAAACAATGCTAACCCGTGAACCCGCATCAAGCAGCTCTTGCTAATGGAGGTTTAAAAAACTAACAAAAAAAAAGTGATTAAAAGTCACCCACTGACCTTGATTTAAATTCAACTATAGTGACAAAAAGGCATTACATTATAATTATAGTAAAAATAAAAAAAATAAAAAAGTAAAATTGGTACATGTACTTGTTTACTACATTATCGGCCACTTAGCTAAATGCTACGCTATATGAGCAAGTGCTATCAAAATGGATGGATTGTTATGTACTATTTTGTCTCACAACTGGCGTCTAAAGTCCTTGAACGTAAGCGCTAAAGCCGTCTGTCTTTCTGTCTGTGTGTCTTCCTTAGGACCTAATTCTAAAGGAGGCTCACGCTGACCTATTAACATACAGGTGAGTCAATCTCATCATCACGTGATATTGGCAAAGAGCGCTAGCTATGTTGCATCAATGTCTTCTTATGACAAAACAATATATTTATATTTATGCTGAATAAGATAATTACAATAAATCCAACTCAATTCTCAGTTACATTACTCATAATTTTCCATTCCAGTGTTTGTGTGTGTGTGTGAGATGTTTAGTTGACCTCTGACCTTTAAAGCAGCGACGTGTCCCGCCGCCACCTCCCGCGTCAATCAGGTCAGTCGCTGGCGTGCCGGCATGTCCGGTAGTTGCCAAGACGACAGCCATCAGGTACGGGCGGAAGTCACGTTCTTGAAAGGTAAGCGGCGGTCCCATTGGAGGCGGGGCCTCCAAAGCGAGAGGGGAGGAGGAGAGAAGAGGGAGACAATGGGGAAGGGATTGAAAGAGGAAATCCCTCTCAGTCTGATCAGTGTGCGTACAACTCGACTGCGTGTGCGTGGACGCTCGAAAACACCAGGTAAGAACATTTCGGATTTTCTCAACACAAAACACGAGAGTTTGATGTTTTACGGCAGTCTGTAAAAATCCGGTTCAGCTACAGTTTAAACATGCGCAATATTGTAGACACAAATGGAGTAAAGTTGTCATTTTTGTGAGTAAAGTTGTAATTGTCATAACTCATTCACTGCCATTGACGGAAAAAAGATGTCAAAAGATGCATTTTTGCTGAGTTAAGTTTTAACTAAGCAAGAAAAAGTCTAAATGAGAAAAAAAAAAGTACCGGTAGTTAAGTAGTGTTAAAGTAGTAAAGTTAATTATAAAATTAAAGTAATATTACTAAAATAAAATCTCACTTTTCCGTTAGAAATAAAATCCAACTAAATTGTGAAAATCTACAAGGAGTCAAAGTATACTTTATGAGTTATAATCAATGGGGGGAATCTTAATATTATTCAAATTAAGTCATAATACACAGAGGAAAGTTGCAATTTATACAAGAAAATGTACTAATATAAGTAAAAAAAATAATAATTCTAAGAGAGTGATGCTGTAATTTTATTAGAAAAAGTGTCACAAAATTCCAAGAAAAAAAGTCATAATACAGTATTTCTAACAGGAATAAAGAAAAACTTTAAATTAAATTCTCAATTTAAGTAGAGTTAAGGTTTATTTTTTTGAATCATAAATGCATAATAGAATGTGAAAAATTTAAAGTATAAAGTTGCAATTTCTGAGTTACATTAAGTTGTAAAATTACATGGAAAAAGTCATATTAGATAAAAAGTTGTAAATTAGGAACTAAGTTAAGGAAAATATTCATAATTTCACATGAAGTTGTGGTACAATAAAGTAATAGTTTTAGAATGAATTAAAGCAATTTGTAATTTTAGTAAAATGTCATAAAAGTATAAAAGAACTTCCACACAAAAAAAGTCAGAATATTACATTCAAAAGTTGTACTTTTATGATTAAAAAGTCAGAGTATAAAAAAACATTACAAGAATAGGTGTAATTTTCCCCTCGAAAATATAATTTTACGAGTACAGTTGTACTTTGTACGTACATGAAGTGTATTTCAGTATTTCATCAGTGTGAACATTTGTGTGCGTTTCTAAGAAACGACGACACACAAAAATTACGTCAACGCTGCTCGTGCCGCTGAAATGCTTCCCGTTTATTTACACGAATTGGAGCTTTTAATCACACATCGAACCACACTTGTCAGCTTTTAATTTACCTCTAATGGTGCTACTTAAATATCCACCTCTGCCATATGGCGCCGCAACCTCGCCGCGGATTACCGAAAACACGCACACGCACGCACGTGCACAGACTGAGGAGGAGGAGGAGGCCGAAGGAATCCCAGCGATCTGAGGCGAAGGTAGCACAACAAGTGCTGGTAATTAGGTTAATTGAGCTGGTTGCGGTTGCCGGTAAACTGATCAAGTGGCCGGCGGCTCAACGGGCGAGATTGGTGTTGACACGCTTCTCTACTCGGACCATCTGTCTGGCCTCCATAAGCCTCGTCACTCACAAAAGCAAGCAAAGTGCTCACCGCAAACGTCCTCATTCGATTTCAACTCCATGTTAGCATCCCCATAAAAAACTACAAACGAACATGAAGACGTTTGTTTACTATTACATGCTGCAAACGACACACAGACACACTTGGTAGCTGTACATAGGTCACGCGTGTCACGTGTGTGGCATTTGAAAATGCCCACCTTGTATAATGCACGACCTGTTCAATATTTCATGTTTGGCCATCGCTGTAAATATAAATAGACACACTGGGATTGCCTTTCACAACATGCAACTTCAATCTATTAGTTGCCCCTTAAAGCGGTGTTTCCCCAGGTTTTATTTGGCCGAGGAACAAACAGTATTTGATATTAGAAGAATTGCGCTGCACTCCACCAAACAAAACAGGCACAAGAAGTGGATTCACAAAGTCAATTGTGTACATTGTATGCAGTGATTCTAAAAGTGTGGTCCTAGTTAAGTATCATCAGTGGTACATGGGCTTCTTTTAGTGATACAAGTTAAAATCACTGGCTGAGTACATTTTATTGACTAATCATTTAAGTATTTTGCCACTATATTTAACCAGTGTTAATGTTAAAATTGTGCATAATGTTACAGAGGCTTGCAGTAGTATTACAGGGATACTTGACTCACTGAACAATTTTCAGCAGTGAAAAGTTAATATTTTGTCCAGAATTAATTTGATAACTTCATTATTTTTCATGTACAATTAATACCTTTAAAAAGTAATTTTTCTACTTGGCTGTCGACTGATGATGACATCACCCGTGCTGAGGAACTAGGTAACGGCCAATCATCGCTCAGCTGTTTTCTAGTTTTGGTCAGTAAACTGACCAATGATTGGTCGTTACCTAATAAAATAAAATAAAATAAAATAAAATAAAATAAAATAAAACAAAACAAAATAAAATAAAATAAAATAAAATAAAACAAAATAAAACAAAACAAAATAAAATAAAATAAAATAATATAATATAATACACCATTTTTTTGGTCATTTTTTTTTATTTTTAGGTTTTTGGGATGTCTGCAGTCAGTTTCATCCCACAAACATACACATGGAAAAAAACTGAAAAAAAAACTGACTTAACTGGTTTTCACATAGCAGCAACAATATTTAATATAATAATAATAATATGATATAATATTAGTAATAAATGGGAGTACCGCTCTGCTGCTCTCATGTCTGTTGCATCTGAAACCAAAAGAGCAATTGTTTCGAATCTTATCATAACTACAGAGTCTGTGGCTCGGCAAAAGTCTCTTAACCACACACGACATGATTTTTTATTTTTTATTTTTAATCGTAAATATTGAACTTTATCATCTCCGACTGTTTTCCGAGCTGATCGGGGAGTAAAAATAACTCAACACACCCGCTGCATCATATACGTTTTAAGGACATTTGAAAATGTCACGATTCGATTTGGATCAATTAAATCAAAATTACTTATTCAAATCTGTTTTCGTTGCACCTCTAGTTAGGATTTTTTTTTATGTATGTCTTGAACTGTGCAATGGAATTCTGGTGATAGAGGGTTTAGTAGATGAGTGCAGACAGATAGCTGAAATTCTTGTTTTGCAGATCCATCCCTGATATACGTAAGGAACAAGAATCAACTCACCTGGACAATGCACTTTCAACTTTGATGATCAGAGTGCGAAAACAGAAGGATGGCGACAATAAGGACGACTCCACTCACATTCGTCATCCTCCTCTCTCTGCTGCTCCTGCCCGCATCTTCCACTTCGGACTTCAACGACCGCCACGCCGCCCAGCCGCGTTTCGTCTGCACCCCTATCCCGCCCGACGCGGACCCCGCCTGCTTCCCCACGGCGGGCCCGGGCGCCGGGGGCCATCAAAGCGCGCCCCCCGCCGGCTGGTGGGGCGCGAGCGACGAGGCCAAGACCACCATCCTGCACCTGCGCGAGAGCCTGCTGCGCCAGAAAGAGACCATCCTGGACCAGAGGGAGACCATCCGGGAGCTGACGGCCAAGCTCGCCCTGTGCGAGGGCTTCGGCAGGTCGTCTCACGGCGAGCAAGCGGGCGCGCCCCCGGACCTCGCCGACCACGGAAGCCACCAACCGGACTCGCCGCATTCTGACGCCGTTAAGCGCCAAGAGAAGGACGTCGTCAAACACGGGAGCTCAGGGGATGTCGCGTCGTCGCCGGAGCAGATGGAGAGGATGCTGCAGGCGCTCAAGGAGAGGCTGGACAACCTGCGGGTGAGATGCGGCACGGGCAAATTCGGCACTTTAGGAGAAGTACAGATTTAAAAGAAAAGGCTTCAATCTAGAGGTACTGATTCAACTCTAAGACCGCTCTGGAGCCACATGTGGCTCTTTAGTCCCGCCCCTGTGGCTCCCTGTGGATCTCTAAAAAATATTGTATGCTTTTATTGTTGTCTGTGCTAGGCACTTTGAGATTTATTTTATAAATGTAAAGTGCGTTACAAATAAAGTCTATTATTATTATTTATTTGTATTTTTTTTTATATAAAATGTGCTTTAAATGAATTAATGATTTATATTTTAAAAATGAATAATTACAAACGTTGGAGTCCAAATTTTTAAGTTATCAAAAACAAAAACAAAAAAAGACAAAAACCCATAGATGGAATTTTTCTTTTAAATTACTTAAAAATGTCCAAAAAGTTACCATAAAATGTCCAAAAAGGAAGAGGAAAAGCAAAAAATTCCCATAAAAATGTCCATGAAATTGCCAAAAATAAAAACAAAAGAAGGCAGTAAGTTACCATTAAATGTCTTTGGAATTGAGAAAAGAAAAAAAAAGGCAGAAATTTTAAAATTACTGAAAATAAAATGTCCAAAAACAAAAGAAGAAAGACAGAAAATTATCATGTCTTTGGAAATGGGAAAAAAAAAATGCCAGAAAATTAATTTTAAAACATCCGAAAATGTCAAAAAAATTATCTTTGGAATTGCAAAAAAAAAAAAAAGAATGCTGCATGTTTTTTCTGTTCTGGTGCAGCTTTAATTATCCCTTGGGCCTTCAGTGCATTAAACTAACACTAAAACACTGTTTCCTTCATCGAAACCCTCCAATGTTTTGCGACCCCAGCCAGATTTTTTTTTGTTATTTATGTATCCTAAAATGGCTCTTTTGACAAGAAAGTTTGCTAACCTCTGCCTTAGACCAACAAGTAAAAAGTAAAGAGAAATACAGAGGGACGAGGGGGAGGAAGGGGGGCAAAGGTCTAAGATCAGTAGTAATTACGGTGATCTACCTTGACTGATGTAATCGGGCCACGCACATGCACAAAGCCCGGATTACCTTACCTGACAGGCACATCCAAGAACACAATGAAACACACAAACACGCCATTTTCTTAACCAGCTGGAGGCGGAGCACAGCTCGGACGGATCGACCTGTCAATCACAGGGATAAGTTTCTTTTTTATTTTTTTTTTGTACTCATTAGGGTGGCAGGTGAGATAGAGCCTACAACCTAAAAACAATCCTGTTTATTTGGGTGTCTTATAGACAATTAAAATGGGACATTCAATCAATTGTGATGCCCTCCATTCAAACCTGAGACGGTGCTAACCACCCGCCGCCGTGTCTTGTAACTTCCCGAGCAGAAGAGGAACTCGTCCCTGACCTACTCCAGCTCTCTGAGGGAGCTTCTGCAGAGGAAGATCGACACTCTGGAGGAGCAGCTGCACCCGCACGACCACCACCGCCACCAACACCTCAACGACCACACGGACGACGGCAGTGCCAACCACACTGAACACTTTGACGAGCACAGTGACGGAAGCCATTACGCGGACGGAAGCCTCGACGGCGCTCGCGAGAATAACGAAGCGGACGGTCACGGTTACCTCCCACGTGAGTGTAAAAAATACTTTGGTAAAAGTAGAAGTCCTGATTCAACTTCTTTACTTAAGCAAAAGTAAGAAACCAGGTGGTAAAAGTACTCTTGTGTTAGACATACTCTGGTAAAAGTAAAGTAGAAATACTGATTTAACTCCAGTATGACTAAAAGTAAAAAAAGTAACAGGTGGCAAAAGTACTTGTACTCTGTAGTTAAGTCGATACTTGTGTATAAATAAAAAAAAATAATAATAATAAAAAAAAGCTCCACAACTCACTTCAGCATAGTTCCACCGTGTGTACCAGATTATAGGTTCCAAAAAGTCACTTTGCAAAGGCCGAATATGTGGAAGTTCACTATCTATTTTCAAATGTGGGGAGTAAAAGTAACAAGTTGACAGAAAAATATAAATACTCGAGTGAAGCACATCTACTCACAGTAAACAGCGCAACAAAGTATCTGTAATTTGTAACTTGCCACCACTGCAAATCCACAACATTCAACATGTCAATAAAATAAAGCGCCACTGTCCTTCCTCGACCTTCAGGTTCCAAGGCCAAGAAGGAGCCCGACGCCTTCCAGCTCAGCTTCCCCATGCGCACCAACTACATGCACGCGCGCATCACGAGGACGCTGCCGCGCGAGATCTTCGCGCTCACTTTGTGTCTGCGGCTCAAGGCCGGCGCCGGGCCCGCCATGGGGACGCCGTTCTCCTACTCGGCGCCGGGCCAGGCTAACGAGGTGGTGCTGATCGAGTGGGGGGGCAACCCAGTGGAGCTGCTGATCGATGACCAGGTAAGGGGAGGATTGGGCTTAAAAATTGAGAATAAGTCTCTTTTTTAGTCCCTTTCGTAGTGTAGAGCGATGCATTGTGGGACATTTTGATTTTTTTGGTGACTAAATGTTACTAACCTTTTTATTTTTTTATTTTTTTATTTTTTTTTTGTAGGCCGTGTCTCTGCCTGTGACGCTGATTGACGGCAAGTGGCACCACGTATGCGTGACGTGGTCCACACGGGACGGACACTGGGAGGCCTACCAGGATGGCCACCTGCGGGGGTCCGGCGAGGATCTCGCCCCCTGGCATCCCCTCAGAGCAGGAGGGGTATTCGTCCTGGGACAGGAACAGGTGACGACAATTGAATAAGACATTTTCTATTTATAAATGTTTTGATTTGGAGGCAGATTCACATCAACATAATTCACGTGCACCAAGATGCCTCAAGATGGCAGCAAAGCACTACTGCAGGGCTCACTGCTCTTGTAAAAATATATAATAAATGAAATTACACTTTGGTAAAAGTATTAGTACTGATTCAAATTAAGAAGAAAAAAAAAACACACAAAAAAACTTTACTGAAAATACTGTCTGTCATTGGCTCAACTTTTATACTATCAACAAGAATTCAAACTATACGACTCAAATTCAGTAACTTAGTATTTATTTCTACTTGTTGACTTACCTCCGCTGCTTGCAGGACACTCTGGGTGGCCGTTTCGACGCCACACAGTCGTTTGTAGGGGAGCTGGCCGATGTGCAGATGTGGTCCTCGGTCTTAACCGGGATCGACATCCAGGGCCTGGCGTCGTGCAACAGCCACTTGGCCGGCGACGTCATCTCGTGGTCCGACACCGACATGGAGCTGCACGGGGGCGTGGTGAGACACACTCTCGAACCCTGTCACTGAAAAAGACTCAAGTTCATCCAAATTGAAGGTGATGACCGTAATACTGTAAATGGGGGTCAAAGACTATTTAAAAAAAAAAAAAAAAGCCTCCAAATGAGAATTAATGCCTTTCTTTGACCTTTTTCCCCTTTTTGTTATTGTTTTCACTTTTAAAGTATTTTGTAGCAACGTAGTGGCCTGAATGGCCAATACAAGTATAAGTTGGGTGCTGTGACATATTGTCATATTGTTCATAATTTAGATTGAATAGTTTTTACGTTGTTCTAACAATGTGTTGGCAAAATGATCTGGAAGATTTCCACATGAAATACAGCTAAATAACCAAAGAAATTGTCATCATTTTTGTTAAGACATATGCATTATGTAGATCTTACCGAGCGTCCATTATTGACATTGACTCGTAAAATGTTGTTTTTGTGATTGTTTCATTGAAAATTGTTATGTCCTGTAAAAGCAATTATCTGTGACTGTACTGTATATAAAACGTTGTTGCATTGCTTGTATTTCCTCATATAATTTGTAACTTTATACAATGAAGTGAATTTGTCACGAATGATTTAACTATGAAGCACCCAATCCAAAAAAAGCGCGAGCTAAACTAGCATTAGCACTGTAAATAAGTAATGTCAGCTAGCCACAACTGCTATATAGCATAATTTATTTGTAGTACAGTGTCAGTAAAACACAAAATTTATCAGTTTGATATTTTATACTTTGGAATGCACAATAAAAAAAATTGAGAAGGGGTGATACACATACCTGCCCAGCTAATGTTGCTAATTCCGTGTCACTTCAGAATCCTCTCAGCGGCGGCGGCCTGAGGTCCCATGCTCATCTGCTCGTTTGCTAACATTAAGATAAGCTAATAGCAAACAAGAGATTAGCTTTTCTTTCTTTTTTTTTCCCTTCCTTTTTTAAGTGATGGATATGCCAAAATGGTCCTTGGCTAGGGTTTTTTATTTTTATTTTTTAAATAATAATAAAAAAAAAATTAACCTGCAAATTTCCCTTTCAGTTTGGATTCAAATAATATATTTGACAATATTATATTGATATTAATAACCACAATATACTGCATAAAAGCAAATACTAAAGGTAACACATTTTGCAACTTTTTTTTTAAAAACTTGTATTTTTGGTCTGCTCAAATGGAAATGAATATAAACACACATCAATCAACAGTCAATCATCATCTTTTTATTGTTTACACAGTAGTTTACTGGCACCAATGTGTGTGTATGTGTGTGTGTGTGTAGGTGGTTTGCACCGTTTGCTACATTTACATCTAGCTCCGTCTTCACCTCACCATAAGTAAATAAATAAATAGAAAATAAAGATATTTTCAGAAGGAGGTGGCTCAGAAACAAAAGAATTTCGGTGTGCACTGTTTGTAAGATTTAGCTATTTTGACTTAAGTTTTTTTGTTTTGTTTTTGTGTTTTGGCAACTTTGCACTTCAAGAATCCCCAGAAGGTCGAAGAAGGCCCGCAGGTAAATACGCATAAGCATGAACGGGACACGCGTAAGGCTGGGCCTTTGTAAGCTTTGGGAGAAAAAACGACTAACGTAAAGGCAACTCACGAAGTTTTTGTTCATCAGCTTGACCGCCGCCGCGGCTGGAAAGGTCCAAATACGATCATCAGCATCATTCAGCCTCATGCTACTTGTTTTTTTTGTTTTGTTTTTTTAATCAAGAACAAAAACAACTATACAGCATGAAGGTTGTGAACTGCTGAAGTTTAAACTGAGCAGGTGGTAGCATTTTATATCTCAACATGCATTGGGGAACCAGTTTTAATGTCCTACGAGGGCCTTCAAAATATGATGTACCAATTTAGCAAATGTGTTTAGAAGATGTCCTCCGAGTTCGGCCTGCACATGGTTCGCCCGCCCTGCTCTCAACACTTATTGGTGAGCCGGTTCACCGACGCGCGTCAGTCGCAACAACTAATAAAGTGCAGTAAAACAAATAACGTAGCTTTAGTTACCGTCTACAAAAATCATGAACACGTCAAAGCCGATTCAGCAAAAACAAGGTCAAGGAACACGTTTCATCTGGATGGATCGGCGGACATTTTGTGTTCCGTGGACACCGGGAAGCAAAGGAAGCAAGAAACGTAAAGAAAAGTATCAAATCATTTCATAGACGCTTGTGCTTCACCAGGCAGAACCGGAATTATCCTGGCGGCTCTTCTTCTAGGCAACGAGGCACACGCTAAAAGATTTGTGATCGACTCCACGTCTGTCAACATGCGCTCCGAACAGTAGCTCATACAAAACAGGAACAATAAATTAAATGGTCTCTACAAGTGTGCCATAAACTAAATATGCTAACATCTATTTACAAAAACAAAAAAAAGTCGTACAACGTAATGAGCTGCCTTTAAACGAGAGGCCAGTTGAGGAGGTCAAAATGTCGCGTCTTCATCTACTTGTCAATATTGTAGGCTGGTGTGATGATGCAATGTGGGAGGGGGGGGGCTTTATCTGGGTCCAACAATTGCTTATTATTATACATGGTAAACCCAGTTGTGATTTACTTCTCGTAAATTTGGATTTTTCCTTGTTAAACTTATCGTCTGTTATTCACTTTTCTTTGTCACTTTTTCTGAAATGTATAAGTGCCACAAGGTGGCGCCAAGGCCCTGTCTAATAGAAAGGTAGTGCTTTAAACAACAACAATGGAACATTGCATACTCACTTAAGTACTACTTTGGCGCCATCTTGTGCATCTGGTGCCAAGGAACTATGTAGAATTGAGTTGAGGAGCTTCATTTGTAGTGCTGTGCTGCCATCTATAGGTAAATGGAGAACTTTTGGGGGACATTGATTACTCATGACTTTGCTAAGTCTGTCCATTGAAATGAGGGAAGGGGTTTCTATCCAAAGGGTAACAGAAAAAGAGCGCTTTAATTCTACACCTAAGATGCCAGAAGATGGTGCCAAAGCACTCCCTTTTTTTTTTTTTTTTAATTAACCAGGGATTTGGCCTATCTAATCAAAACTCCTCCACTCCATTCAACACAGATTCTCAACACATTAATGCCACAAGATGGCACCAAATCACCATTTTTATATTTGTGCTTTGTTGCCATCTTGTGGCAACTTATGATGTTTCGGTAAAAACACCAAAATAGGACAGGCGCCCCTCAAAAATTGCACATACTTGGATGGAGGAACACTATATGATGAGCGTTTGTGTTTTGGGGGGGCTTTTTAGAAGAGTTCCTCTGAGATGTTGTGAGGACAGCACGGAGGCCCGTTTCGGGGTTCCTCGCCCCTGACGTCATGGACGGACGGCGTTGACGACGGCAAGAGTGTTCAACATGGCTGCCACGGAGACAAGTAGGAGTTTGGGAGGAAGATGTGGATAAAAAGAAGAAGGACGGAGGTAATACTCTAGGGCTGCTCTTCTTTCTTCTTCAGCGATATACGTTTCTTCCTGGCGGCGAGCATTTCGTAGAAGGGGTCCACGCTGACCGCAGATCTGGCGTGACACACGTGCGCACAACACAAAACTTGACTCAAAATGGATGGTGGCCCAAAAGTGACAAAAACGTGACATATTTCACAATGTCTAGTGAATCTATAGAATATGTGACTTTCACTTTCTGAAATAAATTCTGTTTTCCATTATATTCTAATTTGTTGAGGTAGTAGTGGACACAATATGTATCGTTTCCATTGTGTTGACGTACTTGATGCTGTGGATCCACTCGTCCTTCTCCTCGGGCGTGGGGGCGGAGATGCGGTACACCATGTGGTTTCCCTCCACCACCCGGCCGTCCGCTTCCGTCTTGCACGCCTTGATCAGCTGACCGCGGTTGTTGGGGATGTACAACTCGAAGCAGTTCTGTTGGGACCAAGGTTACTTTAACAAAAACTAAATAACTACAACTATATAAAAAACTTAAAACGGAAATGCTTTTTAAAAAACAAAAAACTAACTGAAACTACATTTTACATTTACAAAACTATATTTATATTATTATTTCAATATTAACCGGAATAAGGACATTTTTTTAGATTTTTTTTACTGGAATAAGGATGTTTGACAGCGTGTCGCACAGAATTGAGGTCATCGAGCAGCAGCCAATAGAAAAGCACCTTCAGACAACGTCGCTGCAGGTGCCGATTTTGCGTGTTTAACTTTTGGCTCCAATGGCTTGCCTTGCCTGCTTTTTCATTTAATTCGGCTGAAACGCAACACTAGGTACGAAGGGCGTTGCTTTTTTCATTTTACCATGGCATTTATTAAATATTGCACACAAGTAATACTTTTTTTTTTTTAAACGAAAACTAACCCTAAAACTAAACTAAAAGAAAGCATTTCTGAAATAACTAAAACGAATAAGAACTAACAGAGCCATCCTGAAAAACGAAATAAAAACTAACTATAATAAAATTTCCAAAACTATAATAACCCTGGTTGGGACCAGACGAGAGCGGCTTAATAGGATGCGACATAACTAAAAACATTTGATGGCCAAAAACAAAAACAATTGGAATTGTGTCAAGCATGCAGGCTACATCCAGCCTAGGCACAACAAACAACAACCTGCGTGGAATGTGATCTTACCGGTTTGCGCGGGTCCTCCACCTCACGGATGCTGAGATTCTCCAAGGGGATGATGCCTCGGGGTTCTTTGTCCTGTTTGAAATGAGCCAGTCAAAAATCAAGGTAGTACATTTGTTTTAACACACTAGACAACATTAGGGAAGTGTGCAGACTTACTGTTGTATATTCAAAGTAGTAAAGACAGTTGTCTGTGAGAATGAACCATCGCCTTTTCCAGGTTTTCACTCGTCCCCCTGAAACCAATTGACGACAATCAGATCGATCCGCCCGTGCGCAAATGTTTGCCTTCTAGCAGCTAACTACCTCTCTATGCGCGCAAACGTAACGGTAACTTGGGTCAGTACATACCTCCTGAGAAAACAAGCAGCGGCAGCGGAAGGCGGAAATCGCAGGAGAAGAAGTGGAAGATGAAAAGGGACCAGCGGATTTATTTAGAGGGAGACGAGAGAGGAAGAGAGAGAGAGAGAGGGAGGACATGATACATTAGTGACACACATCACAAGCCCCGCCATGCCATGCAAAAACAGCTCCGCAGCAAGCCATTCAGCCGCCATTTTGTCATCAGGTAGACAGACGCGGGTCCGAGGGGACACGCCCACCACAAGCCAAAAAAAAAAAAAAGCCTCAGAACTCCAAAATTCATCTGCAGTTAAATTTGAGTGTCGTGTCGGCGCTCTCTCACCGAGTTTGAGCAGCCAGCCCTCTCTGTCGGGGTTGAAGAAGGTGTGCGTGAGGTCGTTGCCGTCGTCCTCTGGGATCTTGAAGGGCTCGTTTTTGATACTTTCGTACAGGTTCTCCAATGAGAAGAGAGGGGAAGAATAACGTTTAGCGTTTCACTTTGGTGTCTGGGCGGCAGACGGCGCGGAGGTTAGCGTACTCGCAGGAGGTCCTCGGGAAGGTCCCCGCCGTCGTTGATCCCTCGGTTCATGGAGATGAAGCGCTCCACGCCCGGCTTGTCCCTCACGTTGGGGTTGTGAAGGCTGGTGTTGAGCATGATGATGGCGAATGACAGCACGTAACACGTGTCTGGAAAACAACAAGTTCAACCAAAGAGAAGCTAGATGAAGGGTGACTAACCAAGTGTGGCAACCATAGTTATGTATTTTAAATAAATAAAAACAGCGCTGTATTGCACAAAAATAATGTAAGAATGTCAAGAAATAAACTGGTTTAATAAAGTGTAAATTAAAGCCACACACACACTAGGGGTTGAACCAATTAGTTGACTAGTTGGTTTAATTACTCCGCTTCGACATGTAAAGCTTGAAGTTAACTAATCGGTAACAATGTGGTTTTGGCATGTCATCAAAATATTTGACCAAAAATGAGACCAGTAGTATGGTCATTTTTGTCTACCCTTGAATGCAACAAAAAAACAACACAGTATGTAAAATAAAAGTGAAATTGAGAAATGCAGGCCGTGGCGCAAAAAAAAGCTGGAGACTACTGTAGTGTTCTAAAAAAAATATCAACCAACACGACTTTAGTCCAACTCTAAACATGCACACGCACGGCACACAAGAACATCTATGTGTTGTGTATCTTTAAGGGGCGTGGCCTAGTGAATGATATCAGGACCTGCGGTTACATTTACTATGGGGCTGAAAGTGCATTGGTGACTTTTTCTTTTGACACTAAATGTACAGTTGTGCACTAAGTTAACGTATTACTGTACTTTCACTTTCACAGTGGCAGGAGCAGAAATTCAAGAAAAAAAATGAAATGCTGTGTGAGAGCGTTTGTGTGTACCAGTGCTCTGGAAGACGCCAGGGTTACAGCGACAGTATCTCTGTGCAAAGGCCTCCATCATTCTGTCAATCTTCTGTGCTTCACCAGGCAGACGGAAACTCCACAAAAATTGTCTGCAAACATGTCAGTTACACAACAAACAGCCTTTGAATCAGCTTTTTGTGCATTGTAGACTAAATGGCAGCTTGGGCTAAGTCCATTAAATCCTGTTGTCGATTGCAAAATATACGTGCTTGAGTTGTGTGTGGCATGCAAGACTTTTGCACTTTCCATTACGCCATGTGATTGTCTTGCGAAGAGTGGCAGGATTCCAAGCAAGACATTTGATGTGTTTCATTTACAGAGTTGACGCTCACCTGAGGGCCTGGACGAGGTTGAGATCGGTGAACTCGTGCAGGTCAACGAAAGCCTGGAGGACTTTAATGTTGAAGTCGTCCCTACACCAGAGCAGTGGCACAGCCATAAATAAGGAGCACAACAAGAAAAAGACTGAGAGTAAATTCAAATGCACCACCTTTCGCCGAGGTAATCGCCTATCGCCGTCTTGTTGAGGCCTTCTCCTTTGTAGAGGAACTGAGCGATGTCCTCCGGAGTGTGTCTGAGCAGCTCGTTCTCCACGAGAAACACGATACCCTGCAATGACAAACACCATCTATGCTCCCCACTGAAAGACTTTTAGCACTCTACAAGCAATATGTGAACATTCCTACCTTTTTAGGATCCATGTTGAACTTCTTCCTTCCCATTGCAACATGCCGATTTTTCTGAAGGGTTTTACTGCAATGGACAGAAGATGTGACTGTTAGCCAGCATTCTAACATGGATTGAGTTCAACCTTAGAATGATGATTTAAAGCATGTTTTAAATTACATTTTAGCTTATTACTAAAATTGCTTGACAACAACAATTGGGCCTCCCAGGCCCATTACCCAGTCCTCACCTGCCCTCTGTGCTGGCCTCCAGGCCCTCCACCTCCAAAATGGCTTCCCTGAGCTCCTCGCGGAGCCTCTGGATCTCCTGCAGCAGGACCCCCTTCCTCCTGCGGATGTCCTCCAGCTCTGAGCGCTCCTCTGGGCTCAGGTCTACTGGGACTGCGGGGAGGGGAAGCCGAGAAGAATGAGGCCGTTAGCTCTGCCCCAGCAGATAGGACAAACACTGACGGCGCTCTGACAATATAACCAGGGGTGTCTCTTAATTATCTTAAAATAAATCAGCGGCAGCATTGTTACTCACGTTGGGAATGACAGATTACTGCCATTGTCATCGGGAAGTTAAAAAGAGACGGGAAAGCAACAGTAAGGGCTGGGTAGCAGAATTAAATTAAACATACAATGGTGTGGACAAGTCAGCCAACCATCAATTTTCTATACAACTGATCTTGTTCGGGATCATTGGAAAAACTAACAAACCACTACCTATCCCGAAGGGAATGTCTACTGATTGAGGGCTGTATTATTAACGGTTTTTGATTATATGACCTAATGTAATGCAGCACGGTGCACTAGTGGTGGCCTTATCTGCCTCACAGGTGTGGTATAGGGTTCAATTCCAGGTTCCCCAAGCTTGTGCGGGTTTTTTTGTTTTGTTTTTTTTAGCTACACCAGCGTTGCATTATTTCACCATAACACGTTCTTGTCTTGATGACATTAAATTGTCCTTACGTGTTACTGGGTTTTGACTACACAACAGATGACATGCCCAGATTAGAACCCTCAACCTCGAGTTCACCCCCACGAAGTTAAAAAAAAAAAAAAAAAAAATGCCCCCACCCCCCCCACCAACCACGCCCACTGCCTGGAGTCAACAAAACAATAACAAACGGCTTGTAACGAGCCAGGATTAAGAAGAATTTTAAAGATTAAGACGCAGTGTACCGTGAAACCCAGGCAACTGTCCACCGGCCGGCCTTACCTGAAACACCGGCCGAACCGATCGATATTTAAGCTAACGTCTGCGTCAGTCGAACTGTGCTACAGCGAGACTGTTCCTTTACAATTTTAACATGAATTGAAGTACATTTTCTGCTCGTTTACGTTTAACTGCGTACTGATTTGCCTCTTTGTGACACTCAATCAAATAACAAGCGAAAAGCGACTCGGGCTAGCCGCCGCTAGCTTCACGACAACGTCTCCATAAAACTAGCTTAGCGACTTACTGTAGTCCAAGTCATCCATTTTCGGCGCTTTACTTTTAGGCATAAATATTTCCGAGTCGACTGTCATTCAATAGAAGAAAAATGTGGATATATATGCAAATATATCCTCAGACGTGAAAGGAAAGAGAAAAACACGACTACTAGTGGTTTCGATACGTCGGGTCGGAGACAAAGAAGGTGGTGCCCACACCGGAAGCGGTGTCGTGATAGAGAGTAGTGTTTCCGGTCAGCGTTTTCTTTTTCAAAAGTCTGAATATGCTTTTTTTTTTTTTAATATATAGATAAAGTGTTTCCGCTCAGCTGTGTATTTTTTTTCTTCTTAAAATACAATATTTTGATATAAAACTTAAAGTTACAAAGAAGCATCTCGTACATGTCATGTACGTGTACTTAATTTAATCCTGAAATCATTCACAAAAACTGTTACTCTTAGTTGGATGTGTAGTGTAATTGCAGTAGTTAAAAGCAACACATTCTCGATAACAGGAGATAAAACAATTTACTCAAAACCGGTTTTGTTACATTTATTCAAAACATATACACCTATGACCTGCACAATGTAGTCATGTATTTTCTTCCATTATTTTAGTAATAAATTCAATTTCCTTACAAATAGGGCCACTTTAGCTGAGTGCATGGCATTATTAAGAGGCCTGGGCATAATAAACAACAAATACATTTGTTCACTTTCAACATCTCTTCATATTGTACATTTCGGCAAAAAGTGTAAATTGTGATGTTTTTCTATGTGGTGTTGTTACAAACCTAGACTGTTATGTCATTGTGGTAGACTAGCTGTACTGTGCAGAAACAAAAGAAAATACAATGAGCAAAATAGCAGCCTCGTGAGCAGTGAAAAGTAGTCCGCTTTTTGTGACTTTCAACAGGATTATAATACAAATGCATTGATATCTCCAGGCATGACCAGGACATGCACTGTGCTGACAAGGACCCAAACAGTTCACACAACTATCTTGACTGATTGATACAGTGCACATGCTATTGATTTGACCAATTCATCAGCAGGTCTCATAATTACATTTACACAAAGTAGGTCATCATTTGTCACTCTCTGTTGTCTGATTCCACTTAAAAAAATTAAAAAAAATAAAAATATCCGTGCAGTCACTTAATACAAAGCCCAACTCATTGACATGATTTCAGTTTCCAACGTTGTCAACCAAATCTCCATCAACTCCTATTGTGAGAACGAAAACAATTTTTTTATTTTTTATTTTTTATTTTTTTTAGCTAAAAATGTAAAACAAATGGACAAATGTAATCTCTTTTACATTGATCCTTTCGTGTAGCATCTGCTCTAAGATACTTTTACAAGTGCTTTCTTTCCTGGAAGTGACTGCACCTAAAATATGAGTGCATTCAGTGTTTTTTTTTTTTTTTTTTTTAAACTAACCCCTTTCACACCGCCTCTAAAAGATGGCATTTCCCCTCCCTTTTTAATGTTGTGGTTCAGTATAAACAATATGGAACTGAGTCCACTTTCTTTCTAGTGACCAAAAGTTTTTAGAGAAACAAGTCATTCCTCGGCTGATCAGTACAAAAATTTGAGAAACTAATAGTGTTAGATGTTGGCAGCAAACGAAACACACTTCACAACATCAGCAGCAGTTTGACAGATGGTGAAAAATTCTTTAAGAAAAAGAGGCTTCAAGCCGTTTACTTTCAAGTTAGACGTGTATTTTAAAACAACCTCATCACTTTGAATGTCTGTCTGCTAGCTTAATGCTAACAACGCCAAAAGCCATGGGCGGTGTTAGCCTTTAAAGCTACCCTATTAGCAGTTAGTGACCCCAAAAACACACAAACAAAAACATTAAAATAGTCTTTTTGACCATTTATGACTCAAAACATCTTCTAATTAGCAGATTAACACCTTAGGTGTTCACAATGTGTTCACAATATTGGCCTCTGGTCAATAGTTTTAAGACTGAATTTGGGTTCAAATTTCCCGCATGCTGCCTGTCAATGAGACGTGGTGTCAAATCAAGTTTATTTGTGTAGCCCTTACTCAAAAAAAAAAAGAAAAGAAAAAAAGTTTCCTCGCATGCGGCAGAATAATTGTCCACTTTCCTTTCACATTAATAATGCGGGTAGCCGGTTAGTAGTAACCGTCAACTAGTGGACTAGTCTGCACAGACCATTTCTTGGTTGAGTTCTGCATAAAAGGTAGAAAAATGCCTTCTGTTCTGGCTCTGTGTGAAAGAGGCTTTCATGTGCTGCACCAACATCACGTTAAATGTCCTCCAGAGGATTATTGAGTGCAGTGTAATGGAAACATCAAATACTCTTGCGCTGTAAAGTAAGTGAAATGAAGTTGGTTAACCGCTGAAGCTGTAACTTTGTATCGTGTCGCTTGCAAAGTCAATTGAATGTTCATCTTTCTCCCTGTAAGGCAAAATTCTGGTAGTGCTTCTGAGCATGCATACTATCATGTACACATGCACCCAAATCATGCACAATCTGCGCAAAATAAAACAAAAATCAGCTAAAAGTATTCCCTCGTTATTCCAGGCTGTGCAGTTTTCATGCGTCTGCGGGTTCGCTAAGTGTAATCCCACAGCTGTGCAACGCGGTGCAGTTTTCATCCATTTTTCTAAAACAAAAATTAATCCCTACATTCCTGCTCTAACGACACGTGGCTCGGAAAGGTTTATCCCTTTTTCGTCAAACTGTTTTGTGCAATCCAGATTACTTCAATCCGTCATCAGCATACATGGCAAGAGAAATGACATAATTGAGAAGCGAGTGCGCTTTTGATCAGCTTCAACCAATCCCTGATTAGAACCTGGTGAACTGCTCTCCCGAGTCACCAACAATGAGGCGCGCCATGGAGGGATGAACCTGCAACGAAAGGATTACATGTCAAAAACATACAAGTGACGTGATTTAAGTCAACATAAAAAAAAAAAAAAGTGTTATATGCAGCCCCACGAGTCTAAATATGTTATTCTGTTTAGTGGAATATGAATTAAGCAGCAAAATCCAGCCGTTTTTATCCATTCTCAGGGGGCGGCCATTTTGCCACTTGCTTTCGACTGAAGATGACATCAATGTTGCTAAGGTCTCGGGTAACAACCAATCACAGCGCAGCTTCAGACAACAGGTGAGCTGTGATTGGTTGTTGCCAGAGCAAATGTGATGTCATCTTCAGTCGACGGCAAGTGGCAAAATGGCCACTCCGAGATGGATGAAAAACGCTAGATTTTACTTCATAACTCATATTCGGCATTTGAGGTCACATATAATATATTATCACAAAATGTTTAGGGTTGACTTCCACTTCAAGAAAATGTTAGACAATTGAAAGGGATTTTATGGTATAATTTGAAATGGTCACATTGCAATCTCATAACTACATTAACAAGGCTAGTTAGTCTCCTATAAGGGTCATGGACCCATGAAGTAAATCTGCACAATACTAGGGGATGGCCGATTATCGGTGGCTATTGGACCTTTTCAAAATATTAATATTCAGCCGGAGTTTTGTGGATTAAATGCTTATTATATAATATTTCTCTCTCATGAAAGAGTAAATGTTGTTCAGTTGCTATGGACAGGAAGTAAAGGACATGAATGGCTGACAGAATGTTTTTCTGTCTGAATTACATCCTTCTCGAGCCTCTCAATTCCCCTTTAAGACGCAATGATGACTGCAGTAAATTGTATATTGTATTTATTTAGATTTGCTAACGCATTTTGGGTGTTATGGCGACTGTCTGCATGGCAAGATGTAGAAAGAAAGTTCCTAAAAAAAACAATTCAACTGACCTGCGCTTGCAAGGGCCCATATGGCACCAGCTCTCCGTCCACAGTGAGGGTCCCGCGCGCGGACAGAGGCTGCAGCCGGAAGGCGCGGCAGGAAACGTGGCTGACGTACGGCGAGCTGACCGAGTGATGCGTTCCCCTCTCCATGGCGAAGAACAGTCGTAGCAACGTGGCTCTGGATATGCCCGCCCGCACAAAGGTCAGGTGGATGAGTCCGTCGTCGAAGCGGGCCTGCGGCGCGGCGTGGAGGTCGGCCCCCAGGTGGCTCTGATAAAGGGCCAAAACCAGGACAAAGTCCCCTTCGATCGTGACCCAGTCTCGCGTGGGGAGGGGTTGGTCCAGCGGGGGCAACAAGTCGTCTCTCGGGACGTTTAAAGGCAACGCGACGTAAGGACGGTTCTTCAGCGGTCCGGCCGGCTCGGCGATGTCGAAGCTGAACGAGGAGGACGCCGTGCGTGCGGGCGGCGTGGGCGAGGCGGACCCGGGCGTGTTGGGGCGTGGGGCCAGGTAGGACGAGGAGCGCGGGGAGGCGCACGAAGGCGACGACGGCGGCGTGGGGGACAGCGAGAGGGACAGCGAGGGCAGCTTTGGCGGCAGGGAGTTGGAGTGGGAGTGCTGCAGGAGCGACAGGGGCCTCGGCCGCGAGGAGTTCTGGTTCTGGTCCGCAGTTCTGGGTTTGTAAGAGAAGGGGGCGTGGCGAAAGGGGGAGGAGATGGTGAGGGCCCGCTCACGGGCGACATCCAGAGGGTAGACCTCTTTCTGGTAGTAGCTTCCATTCAGGTCCTCTGCCTCCTCGCAGTCGGCTTGACCGAACAGAGTGTTGGCGATCTGGCTTGAAGGGGCGGAGTTCTTCCTGAGGGTCCGCCGGGCTTCCTGGAGTCCGTCTTGGTCGGTGAAACAACCTTCATCTGCTTCCAATTCCTCGCCAAGCTCCTCAGCGTGAACCGCCCCCTCACCTTTTACCCCATCCCCGGCCGGATGCTCCTCCTCCTCCTCCATCTCACTCGAGTCCTCCTCCGTTCTCTCCTCATCCTGCTCGTCTTTAATCCGCGCCAGTCCGCCGTCGCCTCCCACGTTACAGTCACCCCGTTCCCTCTTCAGCCTGGCCTCCTCCATCTCAACCTCCCCCTCGTTCTCCTTCTCCCTGTCCTCCATCAGGCTGCTGGCCCTCACCACGCCGGCGCCGCCTCCCCGAGCTCGCTCGCGTCTCCGCTCCCTTTCCCGCCGCCGCTCCTCCTTCTCCCGCTCGCCCTCGCCCCGCTGCAGGCTCCGCTGCTCGCTGATGCCCATGTCGGAGGAGGTGCGATGGATGGGGGGTTTGCAGTAGCCCTCCAGGCCCTCCGTGATGCTACGGGAGAGGGGCCTCCTGGGCGGGGGGGGCGTGGCATCCGGCGACGAGGACGCGGCGGCGGGCGGGAGGTAGGAGAGGCGGCCCTTGTAGGAGCGGAGGGAAGCGATGCGCACCAGTGTGCCCAGAGTGAAACGGGCGGAGCCCAGGCCTCGATACCTGCCGGCACATGACAAAAAAATAAAAAATAAAATCAGCTCAGCGAAGATCAGAACTACATTCAGCGCCAAGGTCGAGTTCTGCCATTTTTATTTGGGAGGGCTTGATGAGTCTGATACGCCGGCACTTTAAATTGCAAGCACTTTAGGGCAAAGTAATGAGACAAACAGCCAGCAGAGGGTAGCAGTGCACCATTTTAGACTGTTTGCCAACTGTTTACAGTGGAGGGGGGTGTAAAAAATAATCACAGAACACAGTATTTTGTGGATTTTTCAATAAACTATTTGATAACTTCGCACCACGAAAAGTATATTTTGCTTCTTTTTACCTAGTAAAAGACTTACATAGTGCTTGTGCTAAAACAACAAAAAATAATCACGTTATGTTTCAAGTTGTTATTATAGGTGCTAGCTAATACTGGCTCAACATTTATGCTGTCAAACGTCACATGGCCAAACTCAGAAAACAGCTGAGCCGTGATTGGTTGTTAAGCCCTGAGCAACTCTGATGTCATCTTCAGCTAACAACAAATCACAACTCATCTTCAGAAAACAGGTGGCAAAATGGCCACCCCCTGAGATGGATAAAAACGGCTGGATTTGGTGCCTAAGTCATATTCCACAAACGAATTATAAACCAGAATGCTGCATTTAGAATAGTAGGGGAGCAAACAAAATATTCTGATAAAGAAACTTTTTGGATTGTTGACGTTTACTGTATTATCTCACCTCTCACTTTCGATGTCCACGTCCGACACGAATCCCCAGGCGACGGACAGGAAAGAAAAGTGCCTCCTGGGCGCGGCAGTAGCCGCGCGGTTGCTGTTGGCGGTGGGTGGGCTCGTCGTCACGGAGACCAGGTCCATGGGCCGCACGCCGCCGCGACACAGCAGGAAGCAGCAGTTCAAAAGGAGCGGCTCCCGAAGGCACATGTCATACCTAAGATGCCAAGACGGCCATCACATTTTTATTTTATTTTTTTTTTAAAGTTAAACGAGGTCTCGAAACAATTAATCGATTGTCGACTGGATTGTGAAGGAGCAACGTTTCCTACCCTGCATGGTGATTGACGGAGCCAGCCAGCGCGTTGCCGGAGCCGCAGGGCAGAATGCCAACAGGCGTTTTTATTGCTTGCTCCCAATCTGGACGCTCCATTAGGCCGTTTATCACCTGCCGGATCGGATCAGAGCGCATCGGATCACGATAATGGCGCGTGTGACATGCGTAACCTTCACCTTTATCCATTCTCACCTCGTGCAGGAGGCCATCTCCAGAAATGATGACCACGCCGTCCCACTCTGGGAGCGATATGTCCCTGATAAGCTCTCTGGCGTGGTTTTGGCGCTCTGACGCAGATTCAGACACAGTAAGCAATTTGTTACAACAAAAATGAGTACACATTAAATTCTGTAGCGTAAATTTTACTCTAAATAGATTATTTTTGGTTGCACTATAAAGTAAAATTCAAATTTATTCAAAGTATTTTAAGTGTTTATGAGAGAATTTGCCTATCCCATGAAAAAAAACTATTTTCAGTTAGTAATTCACAGTAAAGTTTATTAAGAAAAAAAAGTTACACAACGGTTACGGAACGAACTCACAACATACTTCAGGTTGGGAGACTGTCACTCTACCACCTGCGCTATGCCACTCTTACTGTTGCTACTAATATCCAAAAGGAGACTTTATTGAGTGACTTTATTTAAATAATAATAATAATAATAATAATAAACTAGTAAATTGTAGTGAAAATCTCACCTTGCAAAATTTACTTAGTATTTCTGAGTGAGAAATTTTTCATAGGTTTTTATCATGGGATAGGCTAACTCTCTTGCACACACTAAAGATACTGTCCGTCTGTCTGTTAGCTAGCTAACTGGATGGATGGACGGACAGACAGACCTAGAGATAGCTTGCTATACATAGTGATAGCTGCTGAACAGAGATATTAGCTAGCTAGTTAGCTAGCTAGCTAACTAACCGAATGGATGGATGTGTGAATGGATGGATGGATGGATGGATGGATGGATGGATGGATGGATGGATGGATGGATGGAGAGACAGACCAATAGAGATAGCTTGCTAGACAGAGTGATAGCTGAACAGACGTTAGCTAGCTAGTTAGCTACCTAGCTAGCTAGATAACTGGATGGATGGATGGATGGATGGATATTTCACTCTCTTCCAAAGTGTAAATTTTACTCTGCTCAGAGTGGGACCAAATAGACTATTTAGAGTAAAATATAATATACTCTACATAATTTACTGTACTGTGTAGCATAAATCTCACGAGGGTTCGTTTGCGTTGGCGGCGCTACCTGTCTGTATCAGGTTGTAACTGATGTTGGCCTCCCTGATCATGGGCAGGATGTGCGTCTGACACCACTGCATTGCCAGTCCTCTCCCGCTGAAGGGATTGACCAGCAGAAGTAGTCGCCTGGGACGAGGTAGGAGGCTTCGGGAAAATTCTGACAAGAAAAAAAAAGGGGCGGGGGGGAGAAAATTCATTAGTGGGGCAACATAATCGCTTCGTTATCTTAAAAGCAGGCCAAGTGAGATGTGACGTCAACTGTCGCCACAGTTTTGTCCAGGATTCACAGTACTTCACACAACTCAAGTCTGTCGGTAAATAATTGTTAATAAAATGACAGGAATCTTCCATCCAAAGCAATATTTCAACCTTTCACTACTTCCAAACAGACAATTCTTATGCGATACGGCCACATGCTCAGATTAATCTTGGCTTATGTAACAACAATCCACCCGCGCTCAAGCACAACTCAACAGAAAAGCACTGAAAACTCATTCGGAGCACTCCAACAAACAACAACAGAGCAAACAAAAGAGGAGATGATGGATGGAATACGTGGCTGGGTTAGACTGGGGACAGCCATGTTTATGGCTACAGTAAACACGGCGAGATGATGAGGTTTTAGTTGAGGTCAGGAAACAAAAGGAGAGAGTGAGATTAGACACTTTTAAGAGGCAAAGGAGGGAGGAAGGAGACAGGAAAGGAGGTCAGACGCTGGTGAAGTGCAAAGGCGACTGAGAAAAGGTTAACGCGCAAGACGCGAAAACTGGTAAACAACTCACAGTATAGTTAACACGAACGTCCACATAACAAATAAATCCATTTCAAGGGTTGACCCGCTTGTTGTTTTTGTTAACAAAAACGTCCGCATGTCTTGGTCACTATGACATCAAGTTATATTTAGCAACAATTTACAAAGGACGCAGGAATCAAAATGGGAGGAAGAGAAAAAGAGTTTTGTAGTCAGCTCCATTGAAACAAAGAAGTATTTTTAGTGCCGCTACTTAAAGGCAACGTCAATACAGTAGTCCCTTTAGTAAGTTGTACTGTACTGCAATCTTATCAATAGTTGTTTCAAACTATGACTCAGGCGACTGTTGACAAATCCTACAAATGCGTGATTGCGAAATCTTCTAATATTTGGAGGTGCAGCACTGGATTTTTGCTCTTCATGACCTGAAAGCCACGATACATAAACACGTCACAAACGTAAGAATGCTTCAAACTGAAACTTGGAAAATTTGGCTTGTATTTTAGTACTGAAACAGTGATTCTCAAAAAGTGTGGTAGAGGCACCCTCTAGTGGTATGACAAAGAAACACTGCCTGTGTACAATTCAGTTGTATTTAACTTTTTAATCAACTCATTTTCTTTTTAATTTTTAACACTTGTTTCTTTTAAAACTTTTATGAAGGAACTATTATTTCGTATTTACCATGTGTTATCTATTTTATATTTTATATATTTTAGCACAGTGTCACTGTTCAAAGTGCGTGCATAATTTTACATTGGCTTATAATGATAAACACTGCCAGTCAAAAGTTCTGAAACACTTCCTTAATAAATGAAAAATCTAACAAAAAATATGTATTTTCATCATATAGTTCTTTTTTTAAGAAACTATTTTCTTAAGATACATCTTGCGTACAAATATATATTAATATATGACAAATATGATTATTTTTCTTTAAAAAATTGAACTTTTTTTTAAGGTACATCCTGTTGTGTACAATATATATTTATATATTACAGATAAATATAATTTAAAAATAGTACGAAACTAAAAATGAAATAAAATTATAAAATAAAAAATATATATTTCAAAAATTTGATTACATATTTTTATTTTATTCCATTAAAATGTTGAATACTCTTAAGTTAGCCATAATAACGGTAATACATAATAATTATCCTTGAACATTAAAAAAAAAAAAAAAAGATTTTAGATTGATAATTTAAATAATGTATGAATAATGTGAAATTTCAGCAACCAAACAATCGTACTCACCCGTTTCAGCGGTGACCGGCACCCCTCGGAGTAAACACTGCACGGCGGCCGACCAGCGCTCCGCCTCGGTCCTGCTCTCGGCCAGGTACGCCCTCACCTGGCGGCGGCGCGACACCCCTTTGCGCCGTTTCCCCGGCGGGTACCAGTAGAGCACCAGGAGCGGGGGCGCGGGGGCCCGGGGGCAGCTGCATCCCACCAGCTCCGACAGGGGCAGCAGCAGACGGGCCTCCTTGCCCGGACGTGGCGACAGACGCTGGACGTGGATGTGCGCGTGGGTGAGGGTCAGGGCGTAGTTGGAGGCCGGGGCCAGTGTGGGCGAGGCGGCTGGGGAGAGCCCGCCGGGACTGTTGGGGGAGCTGTTGTTGCTGCTGCCGCCGCTGCTGCTGCTGTTGTTGTTGTTGTTGTTGCCGCCGGACCCCCAGCTGGCAAATTGTCCGTGAAGGAGGGCTTCCGATGGGGGGAAGGAGGACGGTTCTGGTGAGCGCATCCTCGCTTGCTGGAGGCGGACGGTATTTACCAAGGCAAAAAAAAATAAAAAAATTAAATATGTGTGTAAAAAGCTGAGGCGGAGTTAAAATATACAACAACAAAAAAAATCTGTCAGTTCTTGAATTTACAATAAAAAAACAGTTTTTGTTCCCATGTGTCCTTCTCAGTGTCTTCAATTAGTTTCCAGTTCATAGTGTAAAATGGAAGCGTCCAGTGTGTCTACAGTTTACTCCCGGTCAGCTTATAATTTAACATAAAACAAGTCATATCCACCAGATAAAACAAAAAACAGCATCACAACTTAAGGCAACTTAGCAGCTACAACATCAAGAATATATATATTTTTTTAAATAATTAAACAAGACATCAAGTTCCACTTAAGAACACTGATCAAATGAGTAACACTGAAAACAAATCGACACCTTGACTGCACAAGGAGGCTCAAAAACGTCATTAAATAAACATTTGCGTTGAGGCTGCCAGTTACGGGCTGGATAAAAAAATGTTTTTTAAAAAGTGCAGAATTGTTCTTGATTTGGACAGGAGGTTAATATTAATAATAATAATATAATGAAGGACAAGGAGTGCCTTTCTTGCTTTTATCTGTCCTCCATCTGAGTGGCGGCAACAGCAGAGAGACAGGTGGACGGGAGACAAAAACAAAAATAAAACGGACGTACACGCAAAAAAAAAAATAAAAAAAATAGGAAAACAAGAGACAAGGTCCAGGTGGCTCCTTTGTTCATGTCATTGTAAAAATTCCAAGCGTCACGTTCCCTCCCGCAGGTCCCGGCTCCTGCAAGGAGACGACGACTCAAATTAATTGCAACTCAACTTTATTTAGAAAGGCGCTTTAAGAACAGCAAATTGAGAAATAAATTATGAAATTATAACCTCCTGGTTACAGGACAATGCGCTTTTACCAACTGTGCCACCGAGCAGTATCAGACACCTGGTAATGATGATAAGTTACAGTATATATGTATGGAAGTGGGCGTGGAAAGCGATGCTTAGAAAAAGTTCAATGACCGCCCCATTGAAAATGAATGGGGAAAAGTTGATATTAAATATTAAATTGTGCAAATACTGTAAGTAATGTGGAATCAGACGATATATACCCTGGGAGGCGTGAATTTTTGAAGCTAGTTGAAATTTGAATGATGTAAATTGGAGCTATTATGTGAGAGTTGTTAGGCGGCAAAAATGTGTGGCGAGTACATGGCAATACCTTTGAATTCACATTTTGTGCCTGTAAAATGAGAAGTTTTGTGAATTTGTCAATGAAAGCGTAGCTCTATGATGTTAACAATAGTCAGAGAAGAGGAAGATGAAAGTATTAGGGGTGCATGATGCGCTCATTTTGTTTTTTGCTGAGACGTGTTGTGAGTCAAAGTCACACTGGCAATTTGCTGACGCACAACTTGACTGTGAAGACAACGACCGCGTCTGTCTGCTATTTCTTACACTTTGGCCATGCAACATGTGCAAGACTGGTTGGTATCAGTAGGCCAAGATTGACTTAACATACCATTTTTTTTTTTATTTTTTTTTTTAGAAAACTGAGGTTTTCCTAGCATTGTTAGGCAATTAATTAAAGAAAGATTTATTTCATTGTTGCCAATTTCCACAACTGTTCTCCTGCTATGGTGTAACAGACTAGCCAAACGTCCATGTTTACTGCGATTGTAGTTTACAAGATTATTTGAGCCGCTGAGAAACTAGCATTAATTCATATGAAAGATATACTGTTTGACTTCATTGCTAACTTAGAAGAACAGACTTTTTGTTTTTCCCCTTTAAAAATGCAGATAAAGCTAAATATGACGAAACTGACACAAATGTACTGTGCGGTATTTTGCATTGTGTGTTAGCATTAAGCTAGCAAAATTTCCTGAGGCAAAGTTATTTTCTCTTGGTTTTTAAAGGGATACTTCACTTATCTAGCTCTTTTCAGCAGTAAAAAGTTCATATTTTGTCTATAATTAATTTGATTTTTTTTTAATTATTATTATTTTCCATGTGCAATAACTTTTAAAACATGTCAACTGAAAATAACATCATACATTCTCAGGTCTCAGGTAATGACCAATCACGGCTCATCTTTTTTCTGGGTTTGGTCATGTGACATTCGCAAGCTGAGCCATGATTGGTCGTTAGAACATGTGATGTTATTTTCAGTAATCAGCAAGTTGCAAAATGTATTTTTAAAAGTACTAATAACATGAATAATGATGAAAATATCACATTGTAGACAAAAAAAAAAAAAAAAATTACTGCCAAAAAAAATATGACTTCAACTAGTTTTGGATTATTATTATTATTATGCGATGACTATGCTCAAATATTCCAATTTCATGAGGCGCTCATCTCTCGCTTTCAACTTTTACGACAGTCAGGAAGCATTATGCAAGCTGCGCCGCAGACTGAATCAATGCCTGGCTGATGTCCTGTTTTGATAAGCGTCGCGTTCCAATTGGAGCAGCCCTGCAGCCATTGTTGCACCTTTGGTCCTTGAAACAGGGCGTGGACACGTCAAATAATAATACAAGCAGCGGGCTAATTTGGACTCCTGCACAATGAAGCTGCTGTTGACTGACTTGTGGGTGTATTTTTGGGCATGTGTGGGCAAGCTCTTGCTTTTAACCCCTGACTGCATTTTTATTGTTAGACGCTCAGCGGTAACATTAAGCCGTCAATCTTGTTTAGAACAGGGATTCCTTAACAGCTCAAGATCATAATTAGAAATATGACCAAACTTATTCAAGTACATTGTGTATTGGCATTAAGTAGACACAAGCTGTGCATATGAAATAAGGGATTTCTTATAGCTTTTGGCAGTTAATGACATATCAATATTTTTACTTTTTGCTTTAATTTACAGAACTTTTGGGTGATTGCTTCATGTTTCAACAAGCAAGTTGTGGTTGAAATGTATTTTACTGTGTTCTTTTATGCTCTTTGTGACGATTTTTTTTTATGTTTACCGTGTTTTTTATGCTCTTTAAGTTACTTTAATGTTTGTGTTCTTTATGTATGCATTACATCGCTATTGTGACATGAATTGTGCATGACTTTGTTGGCCAGATCATCCTTAAAGAGAACTCGGCCTAAAATTCCAAATGTTTAACTTTTTTCGTTTCCTTAATGACGTTTTAATTGATATTGATTGACAGCGAGGATGGGTTTTGAACTACAGCAGTAACACCAACAAAATATTTTATTCTGAGTAATACATTCGAAATGAATCACCCTGCACTAGCACATTTTTTACTTTGGACAGTTAACGTATCAGCAGAAATTTACTCATTTTGGGAGCCTAATTAACATAAAATGGAAAACTGCGTGTGCTGGTTGAACTTTAACCAACCAGTGTTATGCGGATGTTAGCTGGCTAGACTCTTGATAAGGAGATCGAGATTAATTTCAAAGTCCGAGCTACACAACATACCAATTAACAACGAAGCCTTGTAATTCGTCCCAAGTACACGATTGTGATTATTGGCGACTTTACTATAACGGTTAGCTAACAGTGCTAAAGTAAGGATGCGCTAACTTGGAAGCTAGCTGGATGCTTACTGTCTTCGAAGCGTAAACCGATTTAGTGTCAAATTGATCATTATCGAGCTGTAATATATAGATTCAGAATGCATGAAAAGCTGGCATTTTGCAGGTTCACGACTAGCTGGTTGTTAGTCGAATGCAAGTTGGCCAAGACGTCAGTTAGCTGAGGTTAGGGGTTAATTCAAAGCGAAGGTTTAACAAAGCGGAAACCTTTTGACATTATGAAGCAGTCAACAATGAATTCAACTGAGATGGGATTAAAAAGAAGAAAAGGACATCGCCGTACCTCATCTTGTCCGCCGTAGCAGCGGTTCGTTCTTGTGACAAGCAGTGTGCTGTGTAGTGCTGCAGGAAGTGTGCGCATTAACTGCCGCTGTTGCTGCGTTGAGCGGCGCAAAGGAAACCCAATGGCGAGAAGGAAAACATTGCAACACCCTCCGACATTCTCCAATCATTGACAGACCATCACGCACTTCCTGTTTGGGCCAGAGTGCTTCACAAAGCAGACCCGTGGATGATGAGTTGCCCTTATTACGCTTTCATGGCAAAGTTGCCCAATGGAATGTAATGTATCATTCTTCAAGGTTGGAATTCCAAGAATTCGCACACTGTCACTTCGTGGCGCCATATAAGGGGGAGAATAAAACAGTGAAGAGGAAGTGATGTTTTGTACAGCCAGTCTTTTATTTGAATCAGAACGCATGGTAAACAAAAGAGAGACTTTAGTTCTTGTAGCCACGGCTGGCTCTGCGACCACGAGCTCTCTCGAACTTCCTGCCCTTGGAACGAACGTAGGGCCTGGAGGAAAAAAAAAAAAAGGGGTTAAGTTAGCACAAGTCATTGTTAATGCACATTTTTATTTTTTATTTTTTAATGACTACAGTATAAAGCCATTAAATGTGTGACCCTAAAATCATTTAAAAGCAGTGATTCGCAGTGTGGTAACCAAATGTTCAGCTGGTGTAAAATATTACAGTGGCTCATAATTTTTAAGTTGATTTTTTTTAGGAATAAAAGCCACCATCTTGTGTTTGATGACACTTAGGCCTTGTGCATTTTAATATTGGTGGTTCTTGAAGGATTGTATCATTTTAGATGGCACTTTGTGTAAATTTGGCGTAATTCATACACATATGACTTTAATATAGCCACCTTATTATAGAATTGTACAAGAATAAATGTCCAAGTATGCACATACTTGCTGTGGCTGTGAGGAGTTCCAGGAGCTTTTCCAAAGTGCCTGTAGACCTCTCTGGCCTTGCGAGGACCTGGGGAAAGAAGCGGGGTCATTAAAAAAAAAAAGAATATACACACTACTTGATTGCTGTTAAGCTTCTATTCTTCAAAAATGATTGTTGCAGTCATCCACAAATATAATAAACATGTGGCGGTGGAGAAATTTTGCATCAAGACCTGAACAGGGCCGAATTCTCTTTTGTTGTTGTAACTATCAGTGTATAGTATCATATGTGATTAGGGCTCTAACCCCATACCAGGGTTTAAACCAGGCGATGTCGATGATTATCGTGAACTGCGGCATTGTGAAGCCCTTTGAGACTCTTGTGAGCGAAGGGCTATAAAAATGAGTTGCGATAAAGTCTCAAATCAATTCAAGCAGTCTTTCTCCTCCAGTTCTGGCTCAATACCGCCAAGAGGGAATCATGGCACCACGGGTTAATGTTTCATCAGACATGCTATAGAAAAGAACATCCATATCTGGATATTGAATGATAGCGGCTGGCCAAAACAAAGGGAGTGCGAGCATACGGTTTCCACATGACTCGTCACGACTACGTCAATTGCGCTTAATTTACTTAACACGTTGAACTGCAGTCTTTCAAGAATCCTTCACTACTACAACACATTCACACAAATCTACCAAACGAGCTTGGCATAAACAAACAAGTCAATCACATAAATCAGATTAGTAATTGTAAAAGTAGCATACAGCGAGCATGGCCTTCATCTTGACTTTTTCCCCGTCCCCCGAGACCGATGAATATGTGATGTTGTACTTACCAGACAGCAGCACTGTGCCTTGGCCTTTGGGTGCTGCCATAGCCAGCTGGTCAAAAGTCATCACTTTGCCTCCGGCCTGCAGGAGCCTGCGGCGCGCGCCGTCAGTCACCCTCAGAGCGCACACCTTCAGAGGACAACATCACACTCAGTGCAAGAAGCTTTGATACTGCCAAAAAGTCAGCGCCAATCGGCATTTGAGCATTTCACCCATAAATATTTTTAACAGCGTTTTTTTTTTCTACACTGACCTTGAGCTTGGGAACTTTCTGGATCCTGACGTCATCAGTGATGGTTCCGACGACGACAGCAATTTTGTTGTCACGGCCGGTCAGCTTCATCTTGCAGATCTGGAATGAGAAGCAAACTCAGCGGAGGAGAAATTTTATCTTAGACCTGACAATCTGAGGGGTTAACTTGAATATTAACCGGGGGAAGGAGGGAATAAAATTAAAAAAATAATAATAATAATACAGGGCAGGGCTGCTCGACTACGAAAAAGTTATTAATCACGATAATTTTGGTAATAATTTCAATCACATTCATTCAAAAAATCATATAGTTTCGTAAATAAACGAGAATGTTTAAACATTTTTACTAATATTTAAGAAAAGTATCAAATGAATTATTTTACCATAAAAAGGTGCAAAATTATAAATTAAAACAACTCCAGCAACTCAAAATTAGTATGAATATATGTTAATATTATGCCAATTTTGTAAACATGGAGTGAAATAATTGATATTGCAATTGAATTTTCATTAATTGCAAATTTGCACCACCCTAATACAGGGAGTCCTCAGTATACGTGAAAACCACCCATTCACTAACCAAAATCATAACTAGCAAGCCAAATATTTGTACAAAAAACACTAAGTTCTGAGTCATAAAAAATTAAACAACAAAATGAAAACGTGAGGGCTCCTTTTTGTGCCACATGTCCTCAATACCAAATCAAAGTAGAGAGCGTGTGAGTTCAGGTGAGACTGACCAGGCGGGAAAGTGAGATGGGAGGCCTGTTGCTCCTGCTCATGAAGAGCCTCTTCAGGACAACCTTGTTGAAGGATGCATTGGAGCGGCGGGCCAGGAATCTGTACAGCTACAAGGCAATACACCTTCAGTACATATTAGCAACACAACACCTATACAGCCCCACAAGATAGAGGCTCAGCGGTTGTTATACTAACAGAGCGGGGAAAAAATATAAGTATGTGTTGCTCTTCTGTGTGTGTTAAAAGCAGCAGTTATTTTAGGGGGTTCGGATTACCATAAACACTAATCATATGTTCATTAAACTCTCCCCAGCTATGTGTGACACACTTACCTTGACAAGGAGCCTCAGGTAGATATCCTGGCTCTTTGGCTCCTTCCTGTGCACCTTACGGTCCTTGTTATGTCTGATGTCGACTCCCTTGAAGAATAATGAGCACACATGGATTAATATCACATTCCATTCATTCATTACCTCGGTTCGTATTTCATTAAAAGCAGTTCTTTCGTTCACATTTACTCATACAACAGTTATACTATTATTGCATTTAACATGCAGTTGAGCCAAATTACATGAGTCACATCTTGAAGTCACCGTGTCGGTTTACACGTTGACACTCAAAAGCTGCCGGCTAATTAGCACGACAATGCTAACATGGCAAGTTTACCAACACTACCACATGGAACCCAAACTGATATCGAAGCAATTCTTATTTTCATATTGATACCTGTTATTTTACATTAGGGACCATTTTAAACGTGTTTTGTGTGCAACGTCATAGCTTTTAGTTTGGCTAGCTGTCGGCACCAAGAGACGAAGCTAATATGATTTGCAGCGACATATACCACGAAATCGCTGTTCAATTACATCGTAAACTGTTCCCACAATCGATCGTTTTTACATTCAAGAGGATACGCGGTGAAAATTTGGAGGATGACCGTGGATAGTCAAACTTGCGTATCATGAAAGTTAAACTAGCGCTACCTACCATCTTGGACTCGAAGGGAAAAGGGAAAAGGGAGAGCGTAAGTCTCGCGATAAATAGTGCACTGAAATCTCGCGTTCCTGATTGGTTAAAGACTAGCACAGCTTCCGGCCACGGAAAAAAACAAAACAAAAAAACTGGGCAACATTTTGAATGGCGCCTCTAGCGTCGTGAAGAATCAATGCATGTAGTTGAATGCCGACTAATAAATCAAATCTAATACATATTACGTAAAATTGAGTTAATAATAAAGATGGACAGTATTAATTCAGTGGTTTCCACATGTTTAAATAAATGTCATTAAAAAAAGAGAGCGTATGTAGCAATACTTGTGGCTTTTATATGAAACAGTTATTGTTTACAACAAATTTTAACAATGCACCCTCTAATATTAAGTAAAGTCAAATTTTATTTATTCAGCACCGATTCAAAGTCATCTTAAGGCACTTTACACATTGAGCAGGTCAAGACTAAAGTCACAAACTTGATGTATGTTACGTTAATGAACTCATAATATAAACACTAACACCTATTAATCTGTTTCCAATTTGCATGGTCGCTTCAACAGAAGAAATGATCATAATAGCTAAGCAAGCAACCCATGATATGACATTTCAGTTAGAACCTTAATCCCATGACAAACCCATTAGTATCTTGAGTAAATTAGAATGTTTCTGAAATTGTACTACACATGCTATGAAAACTGTTAGCAAAATCAAAACAGTACAGTAGATCATAGAATACAAAAGTTGTGTAAAATTCATCTGAGTTTGTGGTCCTTTTGCTGTCGGAGGTGACACAGGAAAATGGTGAAGACGAGGGCGACGCCTCCGAGGAACACGGTCCGAGCCACGGGGGGGACCAGGGAAAAGTTCACAGCCTCGGATGATGATGATGATGATGATGATAGGACAAAAAACATAAAAATAACATAAATTTCAATTCAACTTTCACAGGAAGAAAGATCTCACCTGCATTGTCGACCAGAACACCACACCGGTCTGAAAAAATACCCAATTAACATTGTATATTCATTTTAGAATAATTTACAATGAAAACAAAAATCGAGAGTGCACCTTGTAAGACGTCCAGAATTTTTCTCTCCAGTCTTGAAGAAGATCATCTTTGTTTTCTAGCATACTCAAACCTAAAAGGAGAATCGACACGAGGGACAAATTATTAGGATTGAAGATCAATGTAGACTTAATTTAAATATTGGCAACATAAACAGTCACAGCACTGTACTTACCTTTTATTTAATTACTCCAATTATCAATTCTGAATTATATACACAGTCATTCAAAGTGATTGTGAAACGTGTTGTAACTTGTCCAGCTGAGAAAGTGTACTAGAACTCAAGGAATGCAATTATAAATTAATTACATATTTAACTGGTATAATATTCCAATGATTAAGCATGTTAAATAAAATTTTCCTTTTGATAATAAAATAGTACATACCACAGGGATACAAATGAATAAAAAATATGCAAACAGTTTTCAAAGTAAAAAACACGGTTAAAAATACTATCGTTTATATTTAAAAAGGCATGTTCACTATAGAAACAAAAATATGAATACAAATTATTGTTTTTTTTGTGCAAAAGTGACCTGTGCATGGTTGCTTTCCAGCATGTTGTAAAAAAACATATATAAATACATAGGAAAAAAAAAACATTCCTCATCCCTTAACGCCTGAAACTTAAAAAAAAATAATAAAAAAAATCTAGCAGTCGCAGCTGTGTAAATCAACATCATCAGTCACCACTAGGCTGTTGGTAGGCAGAATTCACTGGGCGTGGCCTGAAAGAGATACTTGACTCACTGAGCCATTTTCAAAAGTAAAACGTTCGTATTTTGTCTATAATTAATGTGGTAACTTCGTTATTTTTTTCATATACAATTAATACCTTTAAAAAGTAATTTTTCTACTTGCTGTCGACTGATGATGACATCACCGACCAATCATCTCTCAGTTTGCTGACCAACCCCAGACAACAGGTGAGCCATGATTGGTCATTGCCAACTTCCTCAGCACAGGTGATGTCATCATCAGTCGACAGCAAGTTAGAAAATAATAGTTTTTAAAAGTATTAATTGTACATGAAAAATAATGACGTTATCAAATAAATTCTAGACAAAAGATGAACTTTTCACTGCTTAAAATGGCTCAATATCCAATTGGCCAATGTAAATCTGTATTATACTGCCCCCAGGTGGCCAGGGTGCATACACAAGTAGGAGCAGTACAATAGCCATTGAATGGATGGAAAAAAAATAATTAAAAATCACTGCTATCACTTATCACAATTACCAAGTGGTAAAACTGAACAAAAACAAACATCGTTTCAGTCGGCAACTCACCAATATAAAAGGCACTGATGGTGAGCGGCGCCGCCACCAGCTGATCCACCGCCACCTTCACCGTCACCGCTTTGACCCCGCCTCCCGGCAGCATCCTCTCCAGCCAGCGCAGCCATTGGTAGTTGAAGTTGGCGTGGAAACAGAAGCCCACGGTGGCCACGCGAGCCGTCTGGCGCCAGTCCACGCCGACGGAGGCCTCGGACCCGTCTCGGCGACCCAAAACACGCTGCTGGAAAAGGTCGGCGGAGGCGAACAGCGCCGTGTACCCGACCACGTTGCTGATGTACGGATGGGCCCTGAATGCGGCCCAGGCCCTGTTCATGGTAGAAACCTAACAAAAATAGTGTTCCATCAAAGGTGACTGATGTTTGGAACAAAATGGATTAATCCTAGATTTTAAAACAAGTAAAAACTAAGTAAGTATGAAGTCTAAATTCCTCAATCTTTGCTGTCTTTCCTCCCAAAGTTAGTCACGTCTTCCAACTTCCTCGGCCCAGAGAGACGCCCGGCTCTTCTCCCCCCGATTGGCTCTGTTGGACGAGGAGGAGCTGAAATCAATCTTTGAGGCCCTTCTCACTGGGTCAAAGTTCAGCTTCCCCCTGTTAAAGCGGCCTGGCAATAAAATGTTATATCAGCCTGCTCCAAGTCTGATAAAATAAATAAATAAAAAGAAATATCACAACCTGCTTATTAATTAACACCCATGATATATTTTTTTTCGTTTGCTGTGATGCAAAACACACACATTCTGTATTTTATAAATGGCATTATGGTGGTTATTTACCAGAAGAGAATTGTTGTTGTCACGGTGTAAATGGTGAGACAGAAACGTAGCCGTCTACTCACATCTCACAAGCTCATGTTTGATGCTAAAAATAGACCGCCAAGTAGTAAAGAGATAGAAGTCATAATGTGGGGGTGTAATTTTGTCATCACTGTAAATAAAATTGACTCTCCAAAAATGATAGTAAAGACAAATTTGTTTCTTAACACATTATACATTTCTGAAGGTAGTTATTGGAAACGTAAGAAAACTGTGTACTAATACTAAATTGTGGAGTTAAAACCAGTTTCCCCCATTTCAGTTTCCTGTTTTATTTGGGCCTAAAATGGCGCCCAGTGACACACTTGGGAGTCTGGCATGAGTCGCCAGTTCCCCACAAAATGAAAACTTGATCGTCTATTATTAGTAGGCCAATTTCTTCCCTCTTAGCGGCAGTTTGCTAGCTAGTTATGCCTACACCCTGAAAATTCATCTTCCCCGGATACCAAAATTTATAGAACAGCTTGATGTTATTTAAATTCCCAAGCAAGAATGTGCTGAAAGGAGCAGCAGAAGCCGGTTAGCTCACGAGCTAACTGGCGGCTATGCTAGCACCTCTCGCCGTAGCGTGAAAAGCGTGTAATGTAGGCCTATTCCAGCTACTAGTGGCTTCAAGTGGATATATTTTCATGGCTCAAAAATGTAGGCATGTGTAGGCAAAGGGAGAAGTTACTAGATGAAACATCCATTTTTCATTGTGGTGTGGTTTTCAGCAGATATGCCCAGTTGGAGAGCACAAAGGGCTTGATTTTTCACCATTTTGAAGCGTGATTTTACAAATATGGCAATTTTTGGCCGGGTTATTAGCGTCACTGTCTTGCTGTAGTGAGTCAAATTTTGTAGATTTAGGAGAGCATTATTTCATTTTACGGGGAATAACGACGTGACATTAAAAGGACAAACAGTGGATATAAAAGTCTACACACCCCTGTCAACATGTAAATTAAAAAAAAAAAAAAAAAAGAGAGACTAAGTAAACTTTTCCCACCATGAATGTGACATATAACAGCTACATATGAATTGAAATACATCTATTTTTTTTTAGTAAAAGGCGGGAAACCCCCCCAGATATGGTTTGCAAAATTGTACACACCCCCTTATAACTGAGGATGTGGCTGTGTTCAGAATTGACCAATCACATTCAAATTCCCCATTTTTTATTTATTTTTGACAATAATATGTTCTATGCAGCCTCTCTGGTCTAAATATGGAATTCTGGTTGATATTGTGTTAGTGGAATATGAGTTAAACAGCAAAATCCAGCCGTTTTTATCCATCTCAGGGGGCGGCCATTTTGCCACTTGCTGTTGACTGAAGATGATATCAATGTTGCTCAGCTCTCAGGCAACTACCAACCATAGCTCACCTGTTTTCTGAAGCTGAACTGTGATTGGTTGTTACCTGAGTAACAAGCGAGTGGCAAAATGGCCGCCCCCTGAGATGGATAAAAATGGCTGGATTTTGCTTCATAACTCATATTGCATAAATGTAATATTAATCAGAATGTCATGTTTAGATTAGTGAAGCCATATTATAACTAATTACTCATAAGAAATGTTTAAGGTTGACTTTCACTTTAAATGAGAATCTGCTCAGCTATTTGGAACGGTTCAGAATTCCCCCCCCCCCCCCCTTCTTGACTGAGGCCACATTTCCCAGGTTCACTCTTGGTATGGTCCTTCCAATCAAGCCAGTTTTCTTCCAATCAAGTAATTTCCCTTCATTGTCCGCCATTTGTGTCCAAATTGGTCCCACCTGCCGCTGTAGCCATAGATATGTTGGAATCATCACTTGGAAGTTGTTTGCGGGCAATGATACGGGTCAATTAAAGGCACTAGCAACCACATAGACTCTTTTCTTCCCTCTGAGAATGTGCTAATGAGTGTCACGGTTTAAGCGACTCAATTAAGAACCGCACAGCAAACGGCCTTTTGTGCGTCATACAATGAGCACGACGCGTGTCCATGGTTTGCCTCGCTGGATGACTCTTAGCAAGTGGGATTTCGTTCAGACTGACGGCGCGCAGGGTGGGGGCGGGGACTGGGGGGAGTAGAAGAAAAAGGAAATGTGGCAATTTGAAACTGATGTCACTTTTGAGTTGGGTTGAGCAGGCACACGAGTGCACTCGCAGTGACCGGCGCAGACCAAAGGGAAACCTCGTCGCTATTTTGGAGGAAGAACACAACAGCAACAGCGCAAGTACGCATTTTTAAAGGACTGTGTCTTTAAATTCCGATAACACTGCAACCATTACTGTAAACGCAGTGTCTCATTTCACAGCTGCTACTTTTTTTTTTTTCTGTGTCTGATGTCCAAGGAATGCAAGAGTCCGTGACGGAGGCCGGGTCGGAGAGAGGGGCCCCCTGGGACCTGTACACGTTTGTGACGTCGGCGGCGGCCCACATGATGAGGACCCTTCAGAAGCCCCGCAAGAACCGCCCCTCCAAGCGGCAGGTTAACCATCGACGCTTCCTGCACAACATGATACAGAGGTGTGTGGACACTGCTTTGTTTAATTGTACAGTAACAGTAAGGCGCTCATAATTATTTAAGGGAGGCATTCAATTATCACGTAGAAAAACTCAGCTAGTAACTAATTGGGGCATGGCATCAATTTAAAAGCTCTGTTTATTAACGCGTTTAAAAACTCTTTATTAACTCCCAAAAACGTATAAATACGTTCTATTTTAAATGTTACTGGTGTCCCAAAGATGTATTTTTACGTTTTTGTTTGTTTGTTTGTTTGTTTGTTTTTTTAACTCATTCACTCCCAGCCATTTTCACACAAGCAATCCCCTTCACTCTTGGTTGCTTTACAGGATTTTGACTGATTTTACAAGGCCCACGGAATTTTGTGCTCTATTGCTCTAAAAACATGGAACCTACCAAAAGAAAGATTAAAGTCTCATCTTTCATCAAGGGAAAAAAAAGTATATTTCTACCTGTTTCCGTTTTGCAGCAATTAGCATGAGAATATAGCTAAGTTTCACCATTATTCACAAATCTAATTTGAAATTTGAGTATTTTTTAGCTTTTTTTTCAACATGGCCTTGGATGATCTCTTTTGCTCTGCTGCCACCTGCTGGCCTTTTATGCAATAACTATCATTTCTTCAACCGTTCTCTGCAGTTCAGAGGCTCTATCAAGCCTTCTGTATGATCTAGCATAAAAAAACAAAAAACAAAAAAAAAACATAAAAAAACGTATAAATATGTCTTTGGGACACCTAAAACATTTACAATAGAACGTATTTATAAGTTTTGGGAGCAAATTAGTTAATGCTAGAGCATACAGAAGGCTTTGATGCAGCTGAACTGAAGAGAACGGTTGAAGCAATGGTAGCAGAGTATAAGAGATCACCAGGACCATGTTGCAACAAGCTGTTTTCCACACAGTTATAAACAGATTTGTGAATAATGATGATATTTTTATAGCAATAGAAAATATTCTGTGGGACTTGCAAAATCAGTCAAAATCCAGTAAAACAGCCGGGAGCGAAGGGGGTTGCGAAATGTGAAAATGTCTGGGAGTGAATGAGTTACGAGTGCATATTGTCATGAGTGGGTTCAGTTTTAGTTAGTTTTTTACGTTACTTTTGTCATGGTTCAGGTTTAGTTTGGATTTTGTTTGATTTTGTCATGTTTCTTGAAGTTTCTGTCACGATCTGTTGAGTTGTTTATTCCTTGTGTGTCTCCCTTGGATTTTTCACACGCCAACAGGAAGTTTGCTGACATCGAGGCGGCAAATCGTCGACTGGCGTCCGCTCTCTACTTTCAGGAAGTGGCGTCATCCGCACCTGAGCAGTCATGTGACCATTTAGACGGACGCAAAGTCCAAAGCGAAGCAAAGAAACATGACACATCCTCAACATGTCCTCCTGATGACGCGTGCCATGCAGATGATTGTGAAGATGCCCCGCCCATCTCTCCCTCCCTCACGTCACTGCTGTCGCCGTCGTCATTTGACGACTCGCGCAACTTGACCGACGTCAGCGAGAGCGACTGGGCGGACATCATGGATCTGTTCTCGGAGGACGACGGGACCACTCAGGACGCAGGTCGCTTTCCAGAAAGCGACGACAGGGACCAGGGATGCAGTTGCCGTGACGACGATGGCGACGGGCCAATCATAACCACTCCCCACACAAATGAAGACTTTGTGGCTCCCGAACCAACCCCCGCGCTGTCCAGCTGTCAACACAAGATGATGTCATTGGGGGGCGTGGCTCAGTCATTTTGGGCCCCGCCTCTTGAGGCTTCGCTGCGCCACGTAGCGACGCCGCCTCGTGAAGATCAACTGATGTTCACTGACATCCTCATGGACTGCGAGTCTCCTGAATGTACATCTTTTAACATGTTTTGTTACCATGATGTTTATGCATAATTAATAATAATTTAAAAAAGCCTGTTTAATTTACTTACATTAGATACAGTGCATGTGAACTTGACAGTACTGAAACATCTTTTGTTCCACAGCTCAAGTTGAGATATGATTTATGACATTGACTTCAACTTTTTGATTTTTTTTTAAATAAACTTTCCACAATGTTTTTTTTTTCTTTCTTTTTTTTATCATTCAAATTTGCCAGGGTTGGTAACAACAGTCTTTGCTGACATTTATGTTGATTTTTACAGACATGTTAATGTCAGTAGTGCCATGTGGTGTGGATGCATGCTGTCAGCCTCATCTTCCAGGTAAATTTGACATCATCATCATCATCATCGTCATTATCACACTCTCCTACATGACTCCTCCCTCCCTGGCTCGCAACCTCTAAACCACACCCCCACTCTTTCCACAGGTCAATCACACTTACGTAATATAAACTGATAGTCTGCCCGGTGGCAAATAATCTGCGATGATTTACTTTGTCAAACCGCCACAGTGAGTTGCATCGAAACCCTTTTACATTTTTTTTTTTTTTCTTCAAACGTGTGATATGACGTACGGGTGCGCGTGCTGGCTGGTTGCAGCAGCTGTTTCGCTTCTTGAACCGTCTGATGCCTTTTACCGCATATGACACATGTTGGCATCACTGCGACGTCTTGACTGAGATTAAATCAGATTAAGAGAAAAGTAAACACACAACAGTTGTTCTCTCTCTCTCTCTCTCTCTCTCTCTCATATACACAGAGTATACTTGTAGTTACAATTTACAATTAAAATGATTTTTTTTCTGTCATTGACATATTGATAAATGTGTATGAAGTTACGTATAGTTCTGTCACCATATGAAAGCAAAACATTTCTGGTATTAAAGTATGTTAAAATACACATTTATAATGTTCTAGCTATTTTAATATTCTATGATTGACTTTTCAATAAGATGGTGTACAATTTGAATGAATGGGGATTGTGTGACAAGGTCAGGGGCAGCGGCGTGCGTGCGCACGCCCCCCGGGGACAGAACAGCCTCCCGGGAGCGCGCACGCGCGGTCACGACGACAGTTGACGCGGGCACACAGCTCGAGCAAGCTCCTATCAAAATTCATCCCCTTTCTTCAAACTCTCTTCAAGTTGGCAAAGATTATGATATGAAGTCGCCAAAGGAGACGTTCGGTGAGTGGAAGTTCATCTTCATTACTTAAAAGGGATGTCAGAATATACTTTTATGAAGTCGGAAAATTGCCATTTTGAGTCTTTAATGGTAATTGCTTGTTGGTTTGTTAGCTTGCTATGAAAGAAATTGTCATTTCAAAAGTGAAGAAGTTGGCTTTATTGAAGTCACTATGGACTTTCTTTTCAAACTGAAGTTGCTTTTAACAATAAGAAAAATTAATTCATGAATTCAGGTGGTTGTTGGTTAGAACTGACCATTGTAATATAGCTTGTAGCATGCCAGCATTGGATGTAGTCAATGCAGGCATAAGGTGCCTTTGAGACTTTACTATTTCACCCAAAAACAATCCAAGCTTTTCCATTGAACTTCATCTTCAGTGTATGTATATTTATCGATGATATGCTGTGAGAAACACATATTTGATCAAGCTCACAGACTTAATAAAGCAGACAGTGTGCATGCAAACAACAATATCTTTGAGCGTGTTGACTTGGTGGACAATGACAATGTGGACTTCCTTGGGTTATGTTTTAATTTAATGAGAACATGGTGGACCTTCAAGCAACATGATTCAGTTGGACTGTTTAAAAAATAATAATATTTTGAATTCCTGAAATGTCAATTGAGATTTCACTATATGACAGAGTGGACATACTAAGTTTGACAGCATCCAACTACACATTTAACATGATGAAAATTAGCGCCCCAAAAACTCGTCACTGTTTCAACCTCCATTGAAGAAAGACAAAATGATGGTCGTAATGTCACTGAAAGCAAAAGAGCTTTTCTTAAAGAGGGAGTTACCTTATAATGACAGGGTGGACAGCAATTTCCGGAACATGCTAAATGTTCAATATGATATGAAAATGTATGATTATTAAAATGACTCTTTTATTTGTTTTTGTTTTAATCAAATAACTTGTCATGGACAATACAGTCATAAAACTGCTGGATAAAAAAAAATATATATAACCCAATTTTGGTATTTTAAAGAGATACTTCACTTATTTAGCCCATTATAGCAATAAAAAGTTAATATTTTGTCTATAATTAATTTGACACTTTCATTATTTTTCACGTAGAATTAGTACATTTAAAAACACATTCTGCAAATTGCTGTCGACTGAAAGTGACATCACAGGGCTCAGGTAACCAATCACAGCTCACCTGTTTTCTAGGTTTGGTCATGTGACATTCACAAGCTGAGCTGTGATGTCATTTTTAGTCGACAGCAAGTTGCAAAATGCATTTTTAAAGGTACTAATTGTACATGAAAAATAATGAAAATATCAAATTTATTATAGTCAAAATATTATTATTTATTGTTTGACTGCAAAAAATGGCTAAATAAGTAAAGTATCCCTTTAAAAAACAAACAAAAAAGAAGGATACTAATTTCTGGATTATTTTTTTTTTGTCCAAACTATTTTATGTCCAAAACAATGCAAAAAAATGGTTGTTTTGATTTAAAAAAAAAAAAATGGTGATTGCCTTCCACCTGGCTTCTTTCTAGTCATGCAGAAAACAATGCAAAAATAAATCTACTCAAATCTGTTTCTTAATGACAATTAATGTTACTTTTTTTTTTTAAATAGTCACTAGAAATATTCTAAAAAATTGACAACACTGGCTGGTCTCTTAAACTTGCCCCTCTTTGCTCACAGCCATGTTGTTAGTGCAAACAGTGCACATCTGTGAGACCCCCACACCCCACCCCACTCCCAAATCGCCAGATTGTGGTCAACTTTGGATATTCCACTGTACCATAAAATAGAAGGCAAACAGGCGGTGGTGATTATTTAATGTTGAGTTCCGACTATTTTCTTAATTAGAAGCCTGCAGCATCTTAGATCCCACCCAGATTAACATTTAGTCGTCGCCACACGATGACCTCCATTTTCGCACGCGGCTGACTTGGGGGGGGGGGGGGCTGGTTGCGGAGGAGTTTCAATTAGACGGAATGAGGCTGGCTGCCAAGATAAGTGCACGCATATGCTTGTTATCGGCCACTAAATAATAGGGATGTAACAATATCCAAACATCACGATACAATATTATCACAATATGAAGGTCACGATACGATAATCATCACGATATTGTGGGGGGGTTGGTGATATTTAAAAAAGATCACCATATGGTAAAAAAAAAAAAAAGAGCTCATACTAAAAAAAACACAATATTGTGCTTTTGTACATAACAGCAATGCATATAAACCACCTCCAATCTCTAATAACAATATTGAGGCACACATTGATTGCTTCACAAGCAAATTCGGTTCCCCTTCATCTGACGATTAGCATAGATTTTAAACATCGAAGGCCAAAACATCCCTCATGAAAATTAAATTGTACTAACAAACTAGCCACTAGAGGGTGCTAGAACTGCACAAATGGAAATCAACCTGACTTTTTCAACAGATGTGTTCCTTTTGAATATTGTGAACATGACGCCGACGATATTGTGGCCGTTTTAATATCACAATATCACGATATTGCCCTTATCGTTACATCCCTACCAAATAAGAGTGCGTGTGTGTGGGGTTCGGAGATCACATTGTTTTACCCAATGCAAACTCTATTAGAAAATGTTCCTGGGGAATGGAACAGCATTACGCTAGCACTCTTATTGATCAGACTGGCTCAAAGCAAAGGGACACTAAATTGTATTTTAAAAAATGTATATGTTTTAAATGCGTTTGCCTCTCTTACATGTGCTACATTTTAAAGTAATGTCCAAAAAAATCGTTTGTGACGCTCATTCAAATTCTATACAAGCGCTACAAAGTAAACAGGTGCGAGTAACGAGAGCTCTGTGACGACAGAGAGGTCTAATCGGTGCCCTGGTTTCTAACTACCACCGATCAATAGCAAAGTATCGATGTGTGCATATTTGCATTGTCGTGGGTCGCTTTGGTTTGATGTTGTAACATTGTATGGACATTATTGACGAGTCCACACCTACTAAAAGCATCAAACGTAATACCATGTGGAAAAAATATAAGTGCCAAAATCAGAAAGCATTGTGTGTGCGTGAACAGTGAGAATACAGTCACTCACACGAAAATCATATCAATCCCCAGCAATTGTAATCTGTCCACATAACACCTGGATAATATCTGATAATCTGGGTGGGGGATTTGAAGGCACAAAAGGTGGTACGGGAGAGCATTTATAGTGAGAGAGGGGGCTCATTGGCCCAAAAAATGGGTTATTCTGATCCAGCATAAAACAGAAAAAAGTGTAAGATGTCAAAGTGCTGTCTTGATTGATTAATTAATTTAAGTTTTTTTTTTAACTCATTCAGACCGAAAAACGTGTAAATGCGTTTTTAATACTTTCTCCTTCACTCCCAAAAACGTATTTACACGTTTTTTTTTTTCATTTTATTTATTGATTTATTTTATGCAAGACCATACACAAGGCTTTGATACAGCTTCTGACATGAAGAGGTGGCTTAAAAGCAATGGTAGTTATTACAAAAAAAAACAGCCAGCAGATTGCAGCAGAGTATAAGAGATCAGCCAGGGCTATTTGCGGCAAGCTCTTTTTGTTTTCAACAGCTTTGTGAATAATTATGAAACTTAGATATATTCTCATGCTTATTGCTGCAAAACGGAAACAGATACAAATAATAGTTTGTTTGTTTGTTTAACCTGAGGAAAAAAGAGATTCAGGTCCTTCTTTTGGTAAGGTTCCATGTTGTTACAGCAATAGAACACAATATTCTGTGGAACTTGCAAAATTAGTCCAAATCCAGTGAAACAGCCGGGAGCAAAGGGAGTGAAAATGGCTGCGAGTGAATACGTTAACATGCAGTACCAAAAAAACAAAAACAAGAAAAAACAAATTACAATACAAACATTTCATACTAAAACATTATGTACTAGCTAAATCCCACACCTGCATTGTTATGCTACTCTGAAGTAGGCATAATTCTTCATTTAATTAATGACTTTAGTAATCACATTTTGACCTGCTTGCATCAGTCAGACTTGGGTCCCAAAAATTAAAGGGATACTTTACTTATTTAAACATTACTTCAAACATGAATATTTTGCCTATAATTTGATATTTTCATTATTTTTCATGTACAATTACCTTTAAAAACACATTTTGCTACTTGCTGTCGACTGAAAATGACATCACAAGGGCTCAGGTAACCAATCACAGCTCAGCTTGTGAATGCCACATGACCAAACCTAGAAAACAGGTGAGCTGTGATTGGTTACCTGAGCCCTTGTGATGTCATTTTCAGTCGACAGCAAGTTGCAAAATGTGTTTTTAAAGGTACTACTTGTACGTGAAATATAAGGAAAGTATCAAATTAATTACAGATAAAATATGAACTTTTTATTAGTATAATGGGCTAAATAAGTGAAGTATCCCTTTAACTTTTTTTTATTTTTATTTTTTTATCATCAATCATCTGCACAAAATCTTGTAGAACTGCAACTTTTGAATATTTTGAGAATCAATTATTCTTTCGTTTATTGCATCAACTCATCGAGTGCTGTAATCGAATACAAATTGACTTAGCGTTATTAAATAACAATCTGTGACTGAGTATGCATCTTTTAAAAGATGCCAACTGTGGGCATGCGAAGCCCTTTGAGACCTTTTTTTGTGATTAAGGGCTATATAAATAAACGTGACTTGACTTGATTGGCGAGAGACGTGGATCACGTCTAATAAAAGTAGAATTGGTTGTTGAAATGAGAGCTAACTTTAGCGACTAGCCTTCAACGGCTAATGGTTAGCCAGTCTGAGCGTCAATTGCGGCCATTGTGATGAATGTTTATCATGTGTTTATTTAGTTGCTGGTTGTTCAGTAAAGCAATTGAGTGCACCGGTGGCTGTATTTACCCTTCATCACATGTGGGGTTATTACAGGTTTAACTTGCGGTGTTAAACTTTATTTAATTAGCTAACTATGTCTATAACCATAGCCGTGCTGTTGTGTGAGACAGTTTTGTTTCGTAGTAGAAACATTGCGTTTTATATTTCTTTTCAAGTGTGAAATTATCCCACATTTTGGACATTCTCTCTCTTTCTCCCTGATTAATTGGATTTGAGTTATTCAACGCATTCAACACATGATTTATTGAAAACAAAAAATTACGCAGTCTGTCTCACACCAGCAAGTGTTTGTGCTACACTTTTTTTTTGTAGCAGGCTTAGCATGTCATCATCACATCTGTCAGCCTTCACCAGTCACTTTTAGGACGGGCATCATGCGCCACTCTCACACTCCCCGATCACCTCCTCTAGCTCTGTCGTCAGTTGTCCAGTGACACTCGGGGGGGGGGGTAATGGAGATAGCAGACCAGTATTGGGGTCAAGTACAGTGCAGCAAGGTCAGGACTTGCTGCTTTGGACTTTTAATTAATAAAGCAAAGAAATGCTGACTTAGTTGCAAATAGGCATCATAAATTTAGAGCTATGTTTGTATTTCACGTTTTAGTGCTTGGGGTGAATGAGCACTGTGATTGGCTTATTGTGGGGAAAGAGGCGGGTCTTTGGGTTTCATCGTGTGGATCTTCTTGAAGATCTGCGTTTACATTTCATTGTACGTGTTCAGATATTCACATTGTGGCGATTTTTATGATTTTATTTGAATCTCTTCTAAGCTCAAAGACGACCTGTGGGATGTTCTTGCAAATCGGGCTGACTGTAAAATAAGTTAAAAAAAAAAAAATAGCGTCCAGACAGATCAAAACAAAGGATTGCAGTCATGGTATGGTAGGCGTCTGATCATCTGTTTTTGCAATGAACATTTACGGTAAAATGCTGTGGAGTGAATGTTCGGTCCAACCAATGAGTCATAAGTCATTTGGATATGAATTTTACTGACGCTACTAATGTCCTATGGGCTTAGAGATGGTACTTGTATATTAGAATGTTTCAAGCTTTTGCTCAATGTCATTAACCATTCTCCCAGATGCTTAGGCGCTATGCCCGATTACGTCAAAGTCTCGCATCATTTTATTGTTTGAAATCTTTGTTTGATTGATATATTGTAGCGGGCTTAGCTACTACTGAAATATTTATTTACTTTAAGAAGACTATGCAACATGGCTAACTGTCTTTATCATTCTGTTTCTCTTGTCTTTTTAGGCTTGGCGGTGTGCTAGACAAGGTGTAAAACTGAAAGAAAACAGACAACCTTCAAACCACCCAGCAGAGGAAATCAAATGCAAATTTGGCGTTGTTTTCTCTGCTGCATGTTTTTGCCTGATGTGAGCAAGCTCATTGCTTTGACTGAACATGTGTCAGAAGAGAAACCGACAAAGATGAACCCATATGACACTTCCCATTTCAGGAGGGATCTTTTTCCTCATTTTCATTTGTTGCGGTACAAAGCAGGAATCGCATGGATGATTGTGTAAATATGCAATTACATCAGTTAGCTTCTATTAAGGAAGTTTGGTTTTGTCCAAAGGATTTCATGTTGCAAAGTCTAAACACTTATCAGGATTCAGAAATGACTATGAAAGGTAATTGCTAACTCTAAATATGTTTTGTGTTTGTGCTTATTTATTTTTTTAACGTGTTTCCAATTTTTCTCCTCTTTCCCAGAACGTTTGTTTGGCCTTTTTGTGATGGAAGTGGAAATCTGAAGTGAAGACTCAACTTCTCACTTAATCCCTAAAGATCCAAACCTTAAAACTATCTTCTTGAGTTAATTCCCAGAAACGTAAAGACGTCTTCAGGTGACCTGTGCACGTTCCCATTTGCCATTCCATAAATCATCCAACTAATATGGTTAACTCCAGACCAAAGTGCAAAGTAATTGCTCTGTGTTATTTTCTTCCATTTGTATCTGATAGGCGATATTTGATGGTGTGCTGTAAATGAGGTATGTCTGGTCGGGTATAGATGCATGCGTGTGTTTCACTTGATTTCTTGTATAATTTCATATTTATCTTCAGTATATTCATCATGGTAGTCAAGCAGATATGGGGACAATTTAAAGGCAAAATGGGAAGTTGTTAAAGTTGTAACATGATAGAACAAAATGGCTATCAAACATCTTCTATATGTGACATCGTTCTTGACTTCTAGAAGCATTTACATGAGCTGAAACAGATCAATTAGTTCATTTATTAACATGATTTGGGTATTTAATCTTTTCAATGTACTGTTTTTTTCTTTTGTTACACCAAAACCAAGCGGTTATGAGACCGCGAAGAACTGTATCGTAAGAAACTGCACGTTTTGCTCTTTTCAACTGCATGTTGACATGTCATTCGACCATATCGCCCTCATTATTTCCGTGTCCGGCGTTTGCACCTGCTCCCAGTGTTTACCAGCTTTCGTCAATTGGTGCCTGAGATTGTCTTCTCTCGTATTTCTTTAAACTGAGCAAACCCTGCATGTTTTTTTTTTCTTCCATGCCTGTTAAAGTCAATCCAGCCTTGCACTCCTCGCCAATTAACTCTTTTACTCCCACACGTCATCCTTGAAAACGTTCTATTTCATCACATTTCGTTATGTTTCTTTGTAATTTGATACACGGGCCAGCCCATTGAAGGGATACAATGCTGCCATCTGGTGGTCATAGTTAGTGAGTGTTTTTGACTCCACAACCCATTGACCAGGCAGCGCTGCACTCAGATGCTGCACTGCCCATTAATTAAAAAAAATAAAAATAAAAAAACATAGTTGACGTAATTTATTGTTTATGGCGGCATACGTCATGATTTTTTTAATCGTGATTAAACGTTTTTGGCGGTCAAAGAGTTAATCCTTGCCAACAGATATATGCTGATGTACCACGACCGTTATTGTTTTTAGTTTGCTTCAATGTATGGACAGTGTTTTTCCATGGACACACCTGTGGATGTACTTGATGAAACTGTGAGATCCATCAATGAAAAGCTCGTTCTTGGAAAGGACACCCGCAACATGTAACTCACCAATGACTTTGAAGGGATTTCTCCTATCACCATTGGCCAGTATGGATTCCGATTATTTTGTTCTTGACTGACACTATCGTGACCAGATCGCACAACTTGACTGTGCCGCATTGACCAAACGTCAGACTCGAGAGTGCGCGATGGGCGCGGCGCGTGTGAAACGGCGCTTCAGTGCTGTGGTGGATGGGCCGGTAGAGGAGGAGGAGGTCATGAGGCTGGCGCAGAGCGCGGCAGACGGCGGGAGCCCGACCGGTTCCGGAACCCCGAGCGGCCCTTCCCCGACCCGCGCCGTCAACGGCGTCGCCCTGCCTCTCGAGCGCGACGCACGGAGGCAGAGCGCCGCAGGAGAGTCGGCGGGAGGGGAAGGCGGGGAGAGAACGGGAGCGATGTGCTCAGACCTGAGGAGGGGAAGAGGAAGTAGTGTAGGAGGAAGAGGGGAAGGCCGGTCCAGCTCGGACCAGGACTCCCGTTCTTCCCCCTCCACCACGAAGCGCTGGCGCACCAAGCGTGCAGGCCGCCGGCCCCGAAAGCGCTTTGTGGGCAAGGACGGACGCTGCAACGTTACCTTTGTCAACATGAGCGAGAGGGGCCAGCGGTATCTCAGTGACCTCTTCACCACCTGCGTGGACATCCGCTGGCGCTGGATGCTGGTCATCTTCACTCTCTCCTTTCTTCTCTCCTGGCTGCTCTTTGGATTCGCCTTCTGGCTCATCGCTTCCGCGCACGGGGACCTCGCCGTTCGCCTCGTCCCCATCGCCGGCAACTCGGCGCCAGGAGGGGCCGGTCCTGGAGGAGAGGCAACGGCGGCGGCGGCGGCGGAGGAGCCTTGCTTCCTCCAAGTCAACAGCTTCATGGCGGCCTTTCTCTTCTCGTTGGAGACGCAGACGTCCATCGGTTACGGGTTCCGAAGCGTGACCGAAGAATGTCCCCTGGCGGTGGCGGCGGTCGTTTTGCAGTGCATCGTGGGCTGCATCATTGACGCCTTCATCATCGGGGCAGTCATGGCAAAGATCGCCAAGCCCAAGAAGCGCAACGAGACGCTGGTCTTCTCTGAAACCGCCGTGGTGGCCCTCAGGGATGGCAAACTGTGCATGATGTGGAGAGTCGGAAACCTGCGCAAGAGTCACCTGGTCGAGGCTCACGTCCGAGCGCAGCTGTTAAAGGTGAGTGGCGGGGCATCAATGAATGTACGATGTTCTCCTGGTATTCGCGGGGGATTAAAAAGGTTTTTGTAATTGTGTAGGATGCCACAAGATGGCAGCAATGTACTAAAACAGCGAGACAACACCGCGCACCTAGCATGTACGCAATTCTGAACCCATGTTACATAAGTGACTTTATTTAAGAACTAAAATTATTGATCACAAACAAACCACAATCATATGAGGCTCATAACTTGGTTAATCTATTATTTTAGCCTAAATAACACACCAGCACAAACTGACAGGAACAAATATGCGCACTACTGCTTAATTGGTGTGAAATCATTAATTAAACTCGCCATTTGGCATTTATAAACAATATTAAAAGTTAGGAAATACAGTCAAATTGTAACACTAAATTAGACTATATGGGATATAAGCAGGAACTTCTCATTTTCTAATAGGGATGGTCAATTATGAAGAAAATATAAATGACGATTAATTTGGTAATAATTTAAATCACGATTAGGGCGATTATATGTTTTTTGGTACAAAGCAAGAAAATGTTTAACACATTCACTGCCAGCCCAGCAAAAATGCATTGGATCATTTGACGTCTTTTTCCATTAAAGGCAGTGAATGAGTTACATGTAAAAAAATATATATATATATTAAAACAAATACATTTCTTTGAAACACTATAATTATGCACGTTTCTTTTGGACCAAACAATATTTATTAAATTAGTTATATAAAAATAAAAAAAAGGTAGAAATATATACATTTAAAGAACTCAAAATTAGTAGTAATATTCTTTTATTTTTGTTCACAATTATGCCAATTTTGCAATCTTGGAGTTTAATACATGTAATTGAAATGGAATTTCAATTAATTGCCCACCCCTAATTTCTAGGACATTTTGACCTGTGATGGTGCACAAGGTCAAATGCCAACAAAAAAACGGCATTTCAAACACAGATGAACAAACAACATTTTGCCCTGTCAACAGAAAAGCGCAGAGATGAGATTTTGATGGCGTCAAAAAAGCACATTGTGGAGCGAGCTAATGGAATGTTTATCTTCTTTAAAGATGCTGTTTCACAATGATCATGTTTAATAGTAGTCAAAAAAACTCTTTTACAATATATTTCCAGTTTCTCTGAGAGACTATTACCTCCTCAGGTGCTGCTGTTTTGGCTAGCAATACTTAAAATGGGATCAGAAGTTTGTCCATTTTTTCACAGAGAAACTTGGTCACAATTTGAAGAAAAACTATTTTTATATTCTCTGTCTTAAAATGACAGATTGAGAACTGCAATGCCAATGGAAAAGACCAAGACAGTATCAACACCTTAGATGCTGCTGTGAGTGATTGCAGCAGAGATAAAAAAGAGAGAGAGAGCAAGACAAACGAGTGCCGAGACCATCTGGCCTGTATTCCGTAGGTCTGGAGTTAATGAGAGCTTGTTTTATTCTCCCTCCGCGGGTTAGGAAGATTTACCATGGATTAACTCGCCCACTCTTCCTTTACCATTGTCCTTTGTCATCTCGTTTTACTCCGTGTAAAGTATATCAGCGTTGTTGTACTGACTCCTTTTAAACTTAACTAAGTCGCCGCGAGAAGTGTTGCGTGCGAGTTGGGTTGCTGTCAAATTTATCCTCAGGGGGAAAATCTGTGAGCTTTAGTAAATACGGTCTCTCTTGATAGCGCAGCAAAGGGGAAAAGGGCAGATGGGATTATATTTTTTAGAATAAAAAGAATAAATACAATTGTAAATACGGTGAGTGGATATCATTCACTAGCACAGTGCTTCTCAATTATTTTCTGTCATGCCCCCCTAGTAAGAAGAAAACACCCCCCCCCCCCCCCCGCGACTATAAATAGTATCATTTGCCTATAAAATTGTTATAAGCACACCTCTACGGACCAACTTACAACAAAGAATAGCTTTATTAACTGTAACAGAAAACATTTAAAGTGCATCTGAAATTCAAAAATAAAATTAAATCCTTAATTAAACTATAAAAAATTTTTTGACTGACCATGTCAAACCATATGATACGGAAAAAAATAAAATAAAATAATAAAATAAAATTACATAAAATTAATAAATAATAATGCATTCAAACTGATCACCAACATGAACTCAGGAGCACAATATTAAAAAACAAACAAACAAACAAACAAACAAACAAAACCTTTAACCTGCAAAACAAAAATGTAAAATAATTTGGGCTGATATTTTTTTTTTTTTTTTTTGCTGTGTGCAAGCTCGCATGCTCAGTGCAAACAAAACCCCTACACCACCGATGCTCCCTGCGCACACTCTGCCAATAATGAAAGCACCACTGCCCCCTAATGTGGTGGAGCTGCAATTGCACTTTATTCTAGGACAGTAAAAAATAAAAATAAAATCAAAATAAAAAAATAAAAAAGCATGTTCCCCTTGATGGAGTCTCGTGCCCCCCTGGGGGGGCCGGCCCCACTATTTGAGAAGCACTGCACTAGCAAGTGTTGGATCAGTGATAAGACTTCACAGTATTTGATTAGTGAAAATAAAAGTGACATTATTTCAAACGTTGGCGGCAATAGATCCACTCAATTCTCATTTGGCCCTGTTTTAGCCACACCCAGAAAAAAACAACAACATCTTTTTACCAATTGAATACAACATTTTAATAAATTACCCACTATGTTTTTTCTATTCCCGACTTGACAACAGTCAAGAGTGACACCAGAAGGAGAGTTCCTTCCACTGGACAACTTGGACATCAATGTTGGATTTGACACCGGCACCGACCGGATCTTCTTGGTCTCGCCGGTCACAATTGTCCACGAGATCAACGACGAGTCGCCTTTCTTCGAGATGGACCGCAAGAGCTTGGAAAGCGACACCGAGCTGGAGGTGGTGGTCATACTGGAGGGCATGGTGGAGGCCACGGCGATGACCACGCAATGCCGCAGCTCATATCTGGCTTCGGAGATCCAGTGGGGCTTTCGTTTTGAACCTGTGCTCTTTGTGAAGAAGGACTGCTATGAGGTAAGGACCACAAGACCTGTTCATTGATATATATATATATTTTTTTTTTTGGGGGGGGGTCTTTTTGTTGTTGTTGTAATGTATTTATAATGTGAGTCATTACTATTACTATTTGTGGGCCATCCTGATCCATAACAACTGCAACTAGTACTGGAGGCTACCGACACAGTTGTGAAACTCTTCTTCACGAGTGTTTCTGTCTGTAATATACTGCCCCCAGGTGGCCAAGGCGTGCACACCAGAAGGCGGAGCACAGTGTCCATTGAATTGAAGCAAACAAAACGTGTCAAAAACTTCATTTGAAGGAACAGTTCGGCTTTTTTGACATGAATCTCTATTTCACCCTCACCTCCAGTGTGTGCGATCATCACTGACTTACCCCTAACAGCGTTCTGTGACACAAGTACTGGTCCGGTGTTGGTCAAGAGGACAGTAGTCCGGCAAGTTGACTTGGGTCACAGAAATAAAGCGTTTATCTTCTAAAAACAATTAGTGTTCAAAAGAGTGATACATTTGCATCACTAAACTCATTTTCTGAAAAAAAAAAGTCAGACACTATTACCGCTGGGCACTATTTTTCTGTTCATCGTATCACTGTGCGGCGCCCCGTATACAGCTGATAGACGCGCACTAATCCACAAGTTGTTTGCCTTTTCGAAGGCGGAAGGATCAGCTGTCTACAGGGCGACGCGCAGTTATACGAACAGAAAAATAGTGCCCGGCGGTAATGGCGTCTGACTTTTTCAGAAAAGGAGTTTAATGATGCAAATGTAGCACTCTTTTGAACACTAATTGTTTTTAGAAGATAAACGCTTTATTTCCTTGACCCAAGTCAACTTGCCGGACTACTGTCCTCTCGACCAACACCGAACCAGAATTCCTGTCACAGAAGCTGTCAGGGGTAAGTCAGTGATGATCGCACACACTGGAGGTGAGGATGAAGAGATTCATGTCCAAAAATCCGAACTGCTCCTTTAACAAATATTTTACGGACCACATGTCTAAGCCGAACGTCGGTTTCCTGTTTTTTGTTTGTTTGTTTTTTTACAGGTGGACTACTCATTCTTCCATCGGACATACGAAATCCCAAACACGCCCTTGTGTAGCGCGAAAGAACTTGCGGAGCTCAAGTACATCAAAAGCTCACGCTCATCGTTCTGCTATGAGAACGAAGTGGCTCTGCAGCTCATTTCTCCTGACCCAGATCCCGAGTGCCCTGCCGCATCAAACAGGAGACTGTCGGGCCACCTCCACTACAACTGAGAAAAAAGTCTAGAATCAAGGGTGCAGGTTTGGAATGAATCACACACGCTGTGACATTGTTGGCTGATTGGTCCTGGCAATCTTTCAAAAATCTTTGAAAAATTGCGTCTGCTAAATCCCAACCTGGCCCATCACCACCGCAGCACACCGCCATCATGGACGGGATAAACAACAGCACCCCATGGTGGCTGTCACTTGCAACTGCATTTCCTCTGGACCTCACTGGGGGAGTTTCCGTCGAATTTGAATGCAGTGAATGGTAGTGTATCCTCACAGGTACACCTCAGGAATGTATCTCAGTATTGTGCTGATTTATCATCATTATTTTTCATATGGTAAGTATAGACAGTATATTTTTAGATGGTTGCATGTGCTGGTTATTATTCGACATCAATTACATGGAGAAACTGTGATGAACTAGCAGCGGTTTCAAGCTTTTCCATGTAATTATTGTCTGCTGTTCTTTTTTTTTTTTTAAAACAGTATGCAGAAAGATGACATGAATGTGACTTTTATTTTGATTTCCATTCTTTCACTGTACAGTGAAGCCCTGTTAGTTTCAGTGATATGTTCTAGACTAGCACATGTTGGGTGAAAATCTGCGTGAAATAGAAACCATACTTTCTAGTTTTAACCCTCCCACATGTTAAACACATTTAAACGTATTAAAATACACTGAAACATAACGAAACAACGTTAACCTGTAATGCTATAAACACTACAGAAGGGATAACAGAAATTATAATAGAATGTTACATTAATTAAAACGGGTTCATTCACTGTGCTGTAAATTTAAAAGTGTAATGTTAGTTTGGGATGGGTAAGAATATTAACCCTGAAAGTGTCTTGGTATGTATAAAGTATATTTTCCTACTCTGAAGAAGGAGGTATGAGGTGGAATTGTTTGCCTTGATTGGAGCAGGATGAACCGATGTGCTAAACCAAATATTGTATGTAAACAAATACTCCATTTTCCTTCACATACTGTTACCATTTGTATTGGGGTGGTGCCTTTGAGACACATCTGAAGCTGGCCATTGAGCTGCGGCAGTCGTTTTAGTTTCTTGAAATGATTTTTGAATGTGAGCTCATGTGGATTTATTATGTTAATAATAGAGAAACCAATGAAGTGAATGTGCGCTATTCATGATTAATTGATGCCCCACAAATGAGGGTTGTAATTGTCTATACATGCCACAAGATGGCAGCAAACCATTTCTTAACCTAACGTGGAATTCCTCAACTCACTCCAACGTAGTCTTATGAATAAAGATGCCAAACCCCAAAGAGCCGAAAAAAAGTTTTTATAATGTTCTTTTTAATAAAGAAAATAACACTCTATAGCAGTTCTTTATAAAACATCTAATAATAATTAAATAGAATGCAGATAATTACAACAGTTTGTGCATCATGATTAATTCATATGCTGCTCGTTGTGATGTACACACCTTGGCCACCAGAGAGCAGTATAATGCAAATGTACATACAAAAGAAGGAGACAATTTGCTCTAATAGTTTTTCGCATAGGATAAAGAATATATGCCTGTGATTGTTCTTGCATTGTTAAATGGAATGGAAAAAAAAATGCAAATATGTGAATTATAAATTTTGAGCAGGAGCACTGTATTACTACTAAAGCTGTTGTTATGAGCGTCACTTTTCGGTGTTACCTGTTGAACGGACAAACTCTATTTCTGTTCTTTTCACATTGAATACATGGAAGATTAATATCAGTCATGAAGCTCTTGCCTCTGTCCTAAAGTTACTGCAGTTAGGAAGGTTTTATAACCTACGTGTTTGAATGTTGTCAATTGTTGTGTCTTCCCAATTCCCATAAACGTCATGCACCTTCAAGTTCTATTTATAGGCTGCACAGTGGGTCATGGGGCCTGCCTTCACTTCTGTGAAATGTAACTTGAACTTTAGAGCACCATCACTTTTGCACTTTTTTTTTTTCCAACATTGCAGAAAAATAGTGGCGTGTACTTTTTAATCATGTCACCTCTTCCATATGTATTTACATCAGGGGTGGGCAAACTTGTGCTCAAGGGCCTCATTATTTTTTTTTTTTAAATGGACAGATGGGCCAAGTCATTTGTAGATATGCAAGATATTTTTTGGGTCAAAAACGGAGCAGACCATATTTTGCCCACCCCTGATTTAGACTGAATTTTATTCCTTAAACTTGCATATTTGTGAATTTGTATGATGGTAAAAAAAAAAATGTATTTTCATATTACATTTAGGGCTGCTTTTGGCATATGGGGCTTCGACACGAAACTGTGTGAGAACAAATAAATCAAGGTTGAGTAACTTATTTTGAGTTATTCCAACTGACAGCTGAAACCGACTCATCTGTAGCTTAATTTATTAGTTTTGTATGTAGTATTTGTATGTTTTCTCCAGATGAACCATTCAACTCCAGATCTGCAAAGTAAAAGTAAAAAGTACAGATTCTGAATTGTACTTGAGTACAAAATTTAGCTTTGCTCTTAGTTGAATGGCTTGATTGGTGATTTCCGCCTTCTTTGCAGCAGCAGTTTGATGTGTGACAAATTATAAAATGTTATGTGAGGTAAACTGCTTGAATCAGAGGATTGCCGGATGTGATATACATAGCAGGTAAGTTGGTCCAAAAAATGGACATGGTGGAAGTTTACAGTAATGTTGCTCGGATTAATGGGAGTTGTGCTCAAATGACACTGAGATGGATGAATAAATTTTCCATTATGTTTTGCTAAAATACTAAAAGGCACACCAACCAAACATTCCATACGTAGCTGTGGAAAAATGTGGCTTTAAATGGCTACAATGTCACAAAACAGTCTAATGACTTCCACATTTTCCACATCCACTCGTTTACAAAGATTACGAAATGGTCCATTTAAACATAGTAAGGAGTATAATGTCCATCTATGTGTTCTAATTAAGTGAATAGTAGTAACAATTCATCAAAAAATAAATACTTAAGTAAAGTAAGGATACCTAAAAAAAATAAATAAAAAATCTTAGGTTTGGGTGGGACGTTCTAAATCACGGACCTCGAGTCAGTTCTTGTCGCCCAATACGACTGCAACGCAGATAAACAAACCGATCCCAGATCAGTATCAGGTTTCGCCGCAGTAGCGTCGTTAGAAACAAAGGGCGCGCAAATCTCCGTACTGTTGCCAGAGGCACTTGCACCTGCTGCGGCCCTCCGGTTGGCTATCTCGCGCATCGATTGTCGCTTTAGCCCCGCCCCGCGCCTATTAGTCATTGGTCAGAGGCTTGGTCGCTTTGACGCTATTGGTCATCGCTTCCGTGTCTTGCCAGTCAAGGGGCGGACGGCGCTCGCCGAGTCGTCAGGGTGGCTTCACGGCACCCTTTGTAGCTTCCCATTGGTGTGTATCGTCGACTGGGCCCGAACTTTGGCTTTTGATTGGCGTTCGGACAGGAAATGCGGTTCTGAGGTTGAAGCCTACCGCTCTGCCCTTACGGCTGCCTCTCTCTCCGTCGACTTTATTCCCGAGCAGGACGTGTGTGTGTGCGTGTGTGTGTGTGCGGTGTAAGTGCGGCTCCACTCGGCTTGAACGTTGCGATGATAAAAGACGCCTCTGCGGTAGGCTACACACCTATCCCAGACCAAAATAGCCAAGAAACATCCTGAAGGAGGTCCTCCGTGTACATTTAACCTTTTGGAACTCAAGCTGAAGGTAGGAGCTTTGAATTGGAGTCTTAATTCAAGTTAAAATAGAAGCCGGTGTGAGGAGCCTTGAACGCCTCATATTTGTGCCTTGTAGCCGGCTAACGCTAGTTGAGTCTCAATACGGTGGCGTAAGAATGAACGTTGGTGGTGAGGCGTTCACGGGGATTTTTACCTTTTTTTTTTTTTTTTTTTAAACAAAGACGTACCATGAAAAGCTTTTTTTTTTTTTTTTTTTACCAAGGGGAAAAGCCACCGGCTGACTATGATCATTTCATTACGCATTGCAACCGTTGTGAATTGGTGCGCTATTACAACGTTTCATAACGAGAGACACAAAATGTAATATTGCACAGCTGCATGTCATTTTGGCTTCCACATGTCAGTTGGGAAAAAAGGGCCGTGGTCCTTGATCATCCTTGCAATCGATTACCGAGGTGTGGTTTTGAGTGGGGGACGTTTTCAATGGTTCCCCCCCGCCACCACCGCCGCAGAGGTGCGCTGTCTGTCTGTCCGTCTGTCTGTGTGTCATTATAATAATAGCTTCATTACCTTGGTGATAAAATGCCTCATCATGCACCTTTAAACTAGCCAAGAGGAGAAAGGCGTGTCCGGCTCCAATCCCTTAACAATTAAAATTTAATTGAATTCCCCTCATTATGTCACTCTCTCAGCTAAGCTAGCTATCTTGGATAAAAAAAAAAGTAATGTTTTAGCCTACATGAGGTAAATTGCTTCCCCCCTTAAAAAAAGCTTATTTTAAAATATGTATTAAGACAATTGACTGAGGTTACTTTCATTCCATTCTTTTTCCACACCTGATTTATTATTCCTTCATTCTTCCTTTCTGACCTAACTTCATGTTCTTCGTTTTCGATCATTCCATTTTTGTTTCCCAAGATGGGATTCGAACACAGAACCTACAACTGTTGAGGCAGATCTTCTAACCATGCAACCGTCATGCTGTCACTTTTATTTCCTTTTCCTATCTGAATGCAACAACATTGTGCCCCCTCAAAGTACCCTCCCCCAATGGTGGATGACCTCTGTTTAGGTTGTTGTCGTTGGGCTGCGGCGTTTAGGATGTTGTATGGGGGGGAAGCTGTTGGCTTGTCTATATGAGCGTCGCCATGTGACTGTGCAGTTGTGTGTGTAGGAACAGGACTAACAAGACAGAATTGTGGACAAATGAGTCCACATCTCCCACGCTCGCCCGAGCTCACAAGAGGTTGCACATAACAAAGCGTTTTATGATGACAACTTTATGGAAATGGCCGCATTCCGTCACATGGTTTTCACTTTGTTGGGGACTTTTGAAGCAAAACTGACCATACGGATCATTTGTTACCATGAATCAGGCAGTCTTTTACTGCGTTAATCCTATACCAAAACATTTAATACATATGCCACAGACTAGAACAGACAGACAGTCACAACAAAGTGGTAACACTGTTGAATTCTGTCTTGAGACAGGATAAAAAAATAAAAAAATAAAAAAGCAGTTGAGAAACAGTGAAGGCACGTTTCATAAAAGGTACACCTTGCAACATTTGTCGTTGGAAACTACCTGTGAATAAAATGGAATAAACCAGGGATTTACATAACTAAATGTGGGCTCTGAATAGGGAACTTGAATAAAGTTGGGGGAAGACATTTTTTATTTATTTTTTTCTACCAGATTACATGCAGGTGCTACCCTCCATTCCCAGTTAATTCCCATGGTTCGTGTCTAATTTGTAATCTTTCTAAAATTCCTCAGTGATGAGCTATTATCTAATATTGTGTACTTATTTCCACATAAGTATTTTTAAAAACAACAACCCGAATTTGTTTCATTCCCGTTGACAGACTGGCTGGCTGGGTGGTGGTGGCTCTATTGTCTATTCCACACCCTGTCTTATTGTAACAGGTATGGTAGTGGCGGGGTTACAAACTCTTTGCCCTGTCATCAACAAACACTGCAGGGGAAAAAAAAAAGAAAAAAAAGAAAACGAAGCTTGAGTAAGACGCACGTCACGCACGGCAGGAATCAGGCCTGATGACATACCTGCCATGGCTCGGAGACACCTAATAGTTCACACACACAAGCATACACACACTGTAGGGCGGTTCCATAGCTTGCATTTCTAATCAGCACGCTCGGCTAATCAGCGAAAAGTATGCATTTCTTTGAGTCTCTTGCTAAATAAATAAAATATAGGATTTTGTGCACACAAAGAAATGTCGGTTATTTGAGTATGATTTTATTTTACCATTAAAAAAAAAAAACGTCATTTAATCTCAGGGATTTATTTTTATGTCTTTTAAGAATCCAAACATTCAATCCCAGGCACGTATTTTTCTGTCCTTTTTAGGAAAAAATCACCACCACACATTAACAGAAACCCAGAGGTGCAAATTGAGAAGGAATTCATGTGTAAAAATCCTCTATTTATATAGTGCATTTTCCTGAGTGAAAATGGAAGACTGTGCCTTTAAGCAGCAAAATGCACCCGTTTTTATCCATATCGTGAGATGGTCACTTTGTCACTTGCAGTCAACTGAAAATGACATCTCGGGGCTTAGGTAACAACCAATCACGGCTCGGCTTCATAAAAGAAATGAACCGTGATTGGTCATTACTCGTTTACCTGAGCAACCGTAATGTCATTTTCAGTCGACTGCAAGTGACAAAATGGCCGCCTCCCGAGATGGATAAAAACGGGTGCATTTTACTGCTTAATACCATTTTTTGTCGAGTTTTGTCTCTGTTGTAGATTTCAATACTAAAAGAATACTAAAGTATTGGAATCAGTCAAATGTTTTGCCTGTAATTCACATTTTCATTTATGTACTAAGGGACCAGAAAGAATCCTTTAATCAGCCGATTAATCGGTTATCACAATTTTATTCTGCTAAATAATGGAATCCACATCGCCCTAACAAAATCCATATCGATGCACGTTGTTGACCAAGCGGTAAATGATCATTACGACTACGAGTCGTATAAAGAGCGCAGCAGCCAGCCCGTATAAAGTGTTATCAATCCTTTGTGGCCTCATTGGAAAGTTTTCGAGTGGCTGATTCTCACAAAACGACTATACGTTGTCAGAACACATTTCCAATCTTCCTGTCGTACCTCCGCACTCGTTTCACGCTCGTCGGTTTGCGCCGTCGCCTCATCTTTCACAAAATAACGATCCAGAACGCTTTTGTCTCTGCACTTTTTGCTTTCACCGAGCGAGCCTGCTCGTAAAAGAAATGATGACGTCTATTTTTACTTGCTTTACAGCCTTGCGTCTCTGCCGTGCAACTTTTACCCTTCCGACTCTCCATCATCCCCCGTCGTCCTCCTCAGCTGTCATGTCAGTTCACTCACCCGTTCCGCCAACCCTGCCTTCTCCTTGATTTGTTCTGTCTTCCAATTAGGGCATCACTGGTACACGCTCACATCGCATGTTGGCCTGGATGCTTTTTGCCCGCTACTAGTACAGCTCGCTTTGGCTGGGTTAACACGACACGGCTCAAGTGACACAATTCCCCCAATGTTTTTTTTTTGTCCTCCCAAGTGGCACGAGTCAGATACGTGTCCATGGTCGGCTGTTAAAAATTGGATGTGTTGGATACGTGGCGCTACCTTGACTTAACAAAATGAGCATAATTGTAAACAAAAACCTTTATTTTGAAGACCAGTGTCTCAAATAGTTGCAGTAAGTAGCACCAACTACTGGCAAGTAACCCTTATTAGGTGTCATATTTTTCTTTTTTCTTTTTTTCCCCTTAAGTACCAATGGCTGCAGTGATAATTTTGTCGACGAAAAATTTTCGTCATAAAGTTCGTCACAGGAAAAAAAATTCAGACGAAAATTAAACGAAAACTAAAATAGAAGCCATTCATTGAGACTATAACGGTAAGTAAAATTAACAATTTCGTCAATGACTAAAACGAAAATGAAAACGACTTAGTGGTGAAAATTCACACAATCCAATCAGAAGGAACGAAATGCGGGTTGGAGAAAAGAACCACTCAGAAACTGTTCAGTGTTCACTGCATTTTATTTAATGTTCAAACATGTTTACATTCATTGTGCAGCTGTAAAATTTATCTCAAGCAATTTTTTTTTCTATTTAGGTGAAAACCAAGTTGTATTATTGTCAGTTTAACATGTTTCATTGAAACAATAAAGACATTGTTGTATTAAATGTGTCATGCATGTTAAACTACAAATAGGTGGGTTATAATTTTTTGTATGAAAGTTGAAATGTATGCTGAAGGAAAAAAATATCGACGAGCTGTCAATTTAGTCCACTAAAATTTGCTCTTTATTTTCCTTGATGAGAATTGGATTAAAACTAAAAACCAGATGACTAAATTATGACTAAAACTTTAATTCATTTTAGTCAAAAGACTAAAACTAAACTAAAATTTCTTTTCAAAATTGACACTAAGTGGCTGGTATCCGCATTCTACATGAGTACTCGATACCTTGAAATAAGGCTGGCATCAGACCAATGTGCTCTGTGAGCTGAATTTGAAATCTGATTCAGTTAAAAATACAATCCCGTTGCTAATTCAGCCAAATACAGCGGTACAAAATGAACTGTTGGAAGTCAATTAATACAATAAAATGGAACAAATGCTAGAATTTAGGTTGTGTGCTTGTGATATTATTAGGCCAGCAGATTGCAATCATTGACTTTCATCTCCTTCTCACAGTGTCAGCAGTATCATGGCCAGGCCATTAGGGGGCGGCGCCAACGATGCCACCCGCTTCCTCACGTCGGGGGTGGTTCCGTCTTCCCCCACCGCCAACACGCCCGCGTTCACCGCCGCCAGCCAGGCCGACTGGGCGGCCAAGCGTCTGGTGTGGGTGCCGTCAGACAAGCATGGCTTCGAGGTGAGTGAGCGGCTGTGAGAGAAACACATACCAAAGGGTTGTTTGTTTTTCTATCAGCAAGTAAGGCTGCTTGATTAATTGATACAATCGATTGAGTTTTTTTTTTTTTTTTTTTTAGGTCAGGTCGATTTAAGTTTTTTCTTAGCGGCTTCTGTACTTCATAGGGCATCCACACTGATACGTACTGCTTACGCAACAGTGGCGGCCAACAGAGTGTTAGTGTGGCGATTTTGCAGTGTCAGACAATAAGCAGTGTATCCATACCCAAAGTCGAAAAAAAATGCTCTGATACTATGACACCGATACTACTTTACCAGACATACTAGTGTATACTTTCGAGGTAAGAATGTTGTCAATATTGTAGAGATGTCACTGCCACACATTGTGATCGTGAAGTCCTTCATACTTGGTCTGAAAAAAGTGAATCCTTAAGCAATTTCCTGGCTTCCCTGCCCCATTGCGGCATCTCTGCTCTGTTTGCTGGAAAGAACATGGTAGCCCAAAATTGGGACTTATAAAACAGGTAACAGTAGCAGAATCATTTTCATGTTGATTCATGAAGAGAAAGACGATGTGCAGAAAATAAATTGTAGAGACAAGTGCCTATTCATACAGGGATTTAGTGATTTATTGATCCACTTGCGTGGTGGAAGCAGCATAGAGAATACACTTCCCAAGGCTGAGCAATATTTCTTCATCCCAGATACAAATGCTGCAAGTTGGAGGTTTTTATGTGTTGGGCTGGCGTTGTAACAGAAATAGATTATTTTGTTTATGTCCCGACAACATTAATTATGTACCTTTTATTCACAGCACTTTCAGTGACAGTTTTGATGTTACATATTAACCCGTAAGAAAACATTTTAATTGAGTGATGTTAAATTGAATGTAATTTGCTTTTGCCTTTAAGGGGAAAAAATGCATTTAAATCAGAATATGTATGTTTGTGGAAAACCAAAAATCTGAGACTTAATTTTAATTCTGTATCGAAAATGCTATATCCAAGCAGAAAGAACAAACAAGAAGATTTTCATCTTGTCACATTCTAGTTGCCTACCACAATAATTTTAATTTACTAGCGAAGCGTTGTCCTGACTGTACACCTTTAGGGTAGGGCGTGTCAAACAAGTGGGACCGAGGCAGCAAAAGGACACGTCTGCGTCTTGTGCCTGTTGTCACTTTTACAACTATCTCATCATGCACGTGGCCTCAGGGGCTAGTGGGATTACTAGCTTTCCGCCATCATATCAATTAGATCCAATTTGCGAAAATTGCTGCATAGTGGTGACGGCTGCTTGAATTCGACGACGTAATTTCTTTTCGGCCAAACTAGTTTCATAGCATACTATGAATAGAACAATCGTCTCCCTTCACATTCCCCATTTGCACAAGACGCTGACTTCATTTTACAGTCACGGCGAGAATGGAATTGCTGGACCGACACGCACGCACATTTTTTAATTCTCTGTTCATATTCTCGGTTTGTTCTTCCTATGTACGAGACATGACAAGAGAGGCCCTTGTCTCTTTCTGACACATGTGACTAGAATTTACACCAATGATGGATTTTAGTGATATGCTTGTGATTTTGTGATCAAGCTTAGAAAGTCCAGAAATATGTACTTTGATGTATGAAAATACGATGATGAAGGATGTCTGTATGAGGCAAATTGCCCAAGAAGGTTACCTCAAGAGTCGGTAGAGTTTTGGTTGTCCTGAAATGAAAAAACTCAAGACAAAAAGTTGTGAGAATTAAATTGTTACAAGAATAAGACGTGGTGGAATGACAATGCATATTTTAAATTCAAAGTTTTTTAAAAGTGCATTGCAGTGACACTTTTAAAAGAATCACTTCCAAGAATGCAGTTGTAATATTAAGAATGATGTACAAATAAAAATAAAATTCTACTTAATGTCATGTTATGAGGAAAACGTTGCCATGTTACTGCAATAAGATCAAAATGTTATGAGAACAGTTTATTTTATTTTAAAAAATAATCTGTGCTGTGCAAAGAAGTGGAATTAGGAGAAAAAAGTTGTTGCTACAAAATAATCAGAATGTCAGTGAGAATATAGCTGGAAATGTAACTTAAAATAATGCTGATACTGTATTATGACGGTGTTACTGGGAAAAGAATGTTACGTGGCTGAAGTTATGTGAAAGCATTTGAAATGTTATGATAATGAAGTTATAATTTTATGAAAAGTTGTAAACTCAAAAAGAATAAACTTGTAGCGTTGCCACGAGAAGTCAAAGTCAGGAGACTAAAGTATGGTCACATTTAATCACAATTACAAAGTCACGTTAGCCAAATTTTAGGGGAACAAATATGGCAACGTTACAAAAATGAAGTTGTGGCGATGGTGCGAGACTGGAGTCGTAATTTTGTGTGCATTTGTAATTTAATGAAACAATTCCCATGCTATGAGAATAAAGGCATAAAGTTTTACAACTTTTACCATAAAAATGATGTAATGTCTTGAAGGATAACGTTCAAAAAATTTGTAAGCTAATGTTACGAGCCTTTTTTTATTGTATTCTTATGTCATAATAATTCTTTGCGAGGAATTTACAACACCCCACACCCACAGCCCAACTCAAACTCACTTTGTGACTCGTGCTCCAGCTGATAACATGATACAAATGCACCCTCATATTTTGACATGTTGTTAAATAAAACAACTTTCACTTCCTTGTGTGTCTGGAATTCTCTCACTGTTAGCGTTAGCCTGCTGAGTCATTCAGTCAAGGCTGCGGTCCCGTCACCGTGGCAACACACCAATTACACGCACATATAGCACAACCAATCAAAATGACTCTGCTAAGTGGCGGTTTGTCCTGGTGTGTTATCACCATCTAGTGGCATCTATGGGTAATCGTGATAAACATTTTTAACAGGATGTCAGTTTTTAACAGGATGTCTTTGCTTTTCTCTTTGGACAGTCGGCCAGCATCAAGGAGGAGCGCGGCGACGAGGTGGTGGTGGAGCTGAGCGACAGCCAGAAGCTGCTGACGCTGTCCAGGGAGGACGTGCAGCGGATGAACCCGCCGCGCTTCAGCAAAGTGGAGGACATGGCCGACCTCACCTGCCTCAACGAAGCCTCCGTGCTGCACAACCTGAGGGAGAGATACTACTCGGGCTTGATCTATGTGAGCGCACCCAAACACCTTATGCACCGTACGCACTCTGTGGACAAAGGTTTTGGGACACGCCTCTTAATTGAGTGCGTTAATGATGACAGGCCCATGTGGGTGCTAGATTCCAACCTAAGTAATCATGTAGCCAATGCCGCTGACATGTAATGTCGCCACAAATAATACCACTGCGCTGGTTTCTGCACAATCAATTTGTATTTGTTGATGCTATTGTGGTAGGTAAGTATCTAGTATCTCCCTTAAAGACACATAAATGTACACCGACCTGACTATTTTCTGTTCTTGCAGACATATTCCGGGCTCTTCTGCGTGGTGGTCAACCCCTATAAAAACCTTCCCATCTACACTGAGTCCATTGTGGAGATGTATCGGGGCAAAAAGCGCCACGAGATGCCGCCGCACATTTACGCCATATCGGAGGCGGCCTATCGGAGCATGCTGCAAGGTACTTAGCGCCGCTATCCCTCTCTGACAGCGGCGCAAATCCCCCAGCGTCCGCGATATCAGCTCGGCTCGACTGGAATGTGGTGCTAAATCACGTGCTCACGTGATCTTTGGTCGCGTAGCCACACCGTGGACGCTATTCCAGGGCGTGGTGTGGTATTCCTGTCACTTATCGCTGTTATCAAAAGTGGATATAAATTAGTTGATTGTATTTTTCCTGAAAGAAAGCACTAAGGAGTGGTTTTGCTAGCTGCGTACGAGGCACATTATTACTCATTGCTGGTTGTTGAGAACAGGAATTTATACCGTCGGATTGATACTTAATTAGTGTTGAAAATAAATAAACAAGACGCACGTACCCACACTCAAGTAGAAGTAGAGATGCTTGTGGAAAAAAAAAATAGTAGTACATAAGTAAAAGTAAAAATTACAGACTGAAATGCGCTTAACTACAAAAGTATATATATTTTTTTAATTTGGAAAAAAACAACCAGCCTATGTTGACAAAAGTAAGGAGTAGAAAGTTATAGATGTGCAAATGCAGGGAGTTAATTAACTCATTTGCTCCCAAAAAGTATAAAAGTATTCTATTTTAAATGTTTTAAGTGTCCCAAAGACACATTTATACGTTTTTTTATGTTGTTTTTTTATGGATTTTTTATTTTTTTATGCTGGAGCATACAGAAGGCTTTGAGGCAGACTATGAACTGAAGAGATTGCTTGAAGCAATGGTAGTAATTACAAAAACGGCCAGCAGGTGGCAGTAGAGTATAAGAGATCAACAAGGGCCATGTTGTAACAATCTGTTTTCCGCGCAGTTTTAAACAGATTTGTGAATAATGATGAAAAGTTAGCTGTATTCTAATGCTAAGTGCTCCAAAACAGAAACAGATAGAAATATACTTTTTTTTTCTTGATGAAAGAAGAGACTCTAATCTTTCTTTTGGTAGATTCCATGTATTTATAGTAATAGAACACAATATTCTTTGGGCCTTGCAAAATCAGTCAAAATCCAGTAAAACAGAACGGGATTGCTTCTCTGAAAATGACTGGGAGTGAATGAGTTAAATTAAAAAGTCTTGTGAAAAATAAATACGCAAGTAAAGGTCAGATACTTGAAATATGCAGGTACCGTAAAAAAGTATATATATTTTTTAACCTAAAGAGAGCATTTCAAAGCAGGTGGATTGCGCAATATGCCTGCCTCAGGGTGTCTTCCTGAGATAGCAGGACGGGGCAGATCGGATTCTGGGTCCATGTGTTCGCCACCACCCTCTGGGTTGGCTGCAGGCGTGTTGCTGCGGCGACAGAAACCAGTCGGACCAGTATGAATTCTTCCACGCTCGAACACATGAGAAATGTTTTCAAAAGCGGTTACGAGTAGCCCGGCTCCAAAAAAATGTCCGGCCGAAGGCTGCCAGGAGGAGCAAGTGGGCCCAGGGCCTCTTTTGTGCTTCTCATTAGGCATGCAGAGGGTAGAACGCATAGTGAGGGGAAGCTAACGTCACAGCCTGGATGAATCACTCAGCCTATCGTCGATCAATCATGAGGTGTGAAGTCGAGAGGAGGCGTGCAGTCTTCAGATAGCTGATTTTGAATTTGCAGTGGCACCTTGACAGCATCTGGCATGTGTCAAATTCTGTTTTGCCCATTCAATTGCCACCAATCCTTTCCAGACCCACAAAAATGTCACATGGATGGATGGATTGATGTATGGATGGATTGGTTTTCGCAAGTTATGACACTATACACAAAAAATAATCCAATCATAAATAACAAAAAAAAAAAAAATCATCTCCATACATCAGCTCCCTTCATATTAGCAATGTACCACTGCACTTGTCAAGCAAGTACTTTCACACGTGCTGTACAGTACATTCAGAAGGACGCATTCTCTGTCAACTTCATCTTTTGATTTATGAGTAGGTGTGATGTCTGTTTTTTAACAATGTTTTTTTTTTTGTCTTTCCATAGACCGAGAGGATCAGTCAATCCTGTGCACGTGAGTAGCCTATAGCTGCTGCATTTGTTTTGCCTTGAGTGAACTCTCACGTGTGCGTCAGGCATTAGTGTGAGTCATGGTGCATGTTTAAAATGTTTTTCCTCTATTCCAGCGTTTCGAAACCTTTAATTAAACATTAATTAAACATTAAACATTATTTTATTTTAGACCACCCAAAAAAAATCACCAAAAAAGTACAGTGAAATGAGAATCTCTTTTTATCACAAATGAAATAGGAGTTGGTTTAATTTTACACAAAGGTAAAAATCTGTTGTATGACACCGATGAATTGTACCTTCTGCCATGTACTGGAAGAGAATTGCGTTCCAGCATGGAAAGATGAACAAAGATGCATTATTTGTAATGACCCGATATGAGCATGAGATCAGAAATAGTGAGAAATGAGATTGCGTAATTGGTACGGAATGAAATGAATCGTGCTTTTTTATTTTTCTCAATTTTAGAAACGCCAAAATAATCCTTTAGTCATTTTTTAAAAATTACGTTACGCAATATATTTTAAGATGTATACAAGTATTTTAATATTTTTCAAGAGCACCACGTGTCTGCAGACCGTGCTCTCTGAAGTGGGCGACATCTCCCGAAAAGCGGCACGTGTGTTCGCAGGGGGAAAGAAAATAGTCACAGGCTTTTGCGTTTGTCTACGGCTCATTGAGAAAAAGAGTGAGCTGTAAAAACATTTTGCTGACACGGCCCAAAGTCGGGGCAGTATGGTAAGGCAGCAGTTAGCACATCTGTCTCGCACTTGTGAGATTTTGGGTTCGAATCTTGGCTCGGGCACTAATGACAAGCGCTAAGATGTCATTAGATGGATAGTGCAAAATGTATATATTTCTATATTGTGGATGGACTTCGAAAAAAAAGTCTTAGATTTGCCTTCCGTCAACTGATTAATGACGTGGCTAATTCCATTTGTGTTCTCTGCTTTCCAGTTTGCGGTTGTAATGTGTTTCAAGATGCAATGCTCTATAAATTTTGGATATTGTGTTTCAGCGGCGAGTCGGGCGCAGGCAAAACAGAAAACACGAAGAAAGTCATTCAGTATCTGGCTCATGTCGCATCCTCTCACAAGGGTGCGACTCCCAGGAGCAAAGATGCTTTACAGGTACGATGCAATCTTGTGCGCTGTTTTGAGTTTTCATGGATACTTCAAGGCGAGAAAATAGTGCTGACACCATTCTCTGCTATGTGATAGTGCTTACGACTGCGTTTCTTTTCAGTGTTTGAAATATGAGCACGCATAATTCGCTCTTCAGCGCTCTCGCGACCTCTCTGTCGTGATTTGAAAGTGACACATTGGATTACACCTCTCTCGCTTACTTATTCCTCCTTTTATTGCCTGCGTCTTCCTTCCTGCTCCTCTTTTTCCTCTTCTCTTGTCTTTGGCCTGCCACATGCTCAGATGGATGGCTCTCGCTCCTTAACCAGGGGCACCACTGTCGTGAACAAGGTGAGTCGCCTCCTTCCCGCTGTCCTGTGCTTTTTTTTTTTCAACCTTCTTCTAACCAACTGCCAACAGTAACTCCCGACTAAGCAACAATGACTCATTCCTGTCGTGTTTGCATGTAACAAGACCTTTGCTTTTAATTTCATATAATTTGTCTTATTTGTCCTTTTTTTTGTCCCATTTCTTTAACCCATCCATGTGCTCACCTGCCCACCCTCATCACTCCACTTTTCTGCACAATTCCTCAGATTATGCAATATGTGAGTATGTACAAACTTTGGGGATTGGGTGGTGGCATGGAGAATATTGCTTTCTTCAATCATGTTAACTGATTGTTGTGCTCTCTATGTATATGCCTGTACAAATGTGATAGACTGCTGACTTACAGGGGAAGTCAACCCAAAATACATTTTTTTACAATAATATGTTCTATGCAGCCCTAGTAGTCTAAATATGGTATTCTGGTTAATATTGCATTAGTGGAATATGAGTTAAGCAGCAAAGTCCAGCAGTTTTTATCAAAATCAGAATGCAGCCATTTTGCCACTTGCTGTCGAGTGAAAATGACATCACAGTTGCTCAGGTCTCAGGTAACGACCAGTCACAGTTCAGCTTCAGAAAACAGGTGAGCTGTGATTGGCCGTTGTCGGAGCAACTGTGATGTCATCTTCAGTCGACAGCAAGTGGCAAAGTGAGATGGCTAAAAACGGCTGGATTTTGGTTCATAACACATATTCCAAAAATGTAATATTAATCAGAATGTCATGTTTTGACAAGTGAGCTTTCAGGTGAAATTTCAGAATGAATGTAAAATGAGTAGTGTATGCACATGCACAAGCCCGAGTTGGAGCATTCTGACTTCACTCGTGCGAAATCACTGAAAAATGAAGGAAAACATTCTTGGCTTGATCATTGACCTATATTTCACCTGCATCACTAAATTTCAAGTGTTTTTGCAACAAAACAAAACAAACAAAAAAAAAACAATGGCTGATGAAATAATAACTCTTTGGCAGAGGTAAGAAGAAATATTCTGACCATACAGTAAGTGAGGTAGATGGAGCTAAAAAATGCTTTTTGTTGGCATGTGTGCATTTTGGTGTTTGATGAAGAGGGCAAACATGGTGGCTGATGGCTCCTTGATAAGCTTTGGACTGGCACTGCAACACAGCCGCAATAATGCAATGCAGCATGCGCGACGGAGCCAATATGAGCTGAAGATGCCCACATTTGCCCTACAACAGTGGTTCTCAATGCATGAAAGACTATTGTTCTGACGAGTATTGAGAACTATTGTTTGAGAGGGAGTTGTGTGTGCGTGCGTGTGTGTGGCGGCTATTTTGGGCCATCCTTTTGTGTTGCTGCACTTGAAAGAGAACTCATAGCTATTTTTAAATCTTCAGATCCATTGTTACAACAAAAAATGATGACTATAAAAATAATTCACAGTTGTAATGTGTGAGAAGTTAAACTGATTTGCGTATCTGCGCATCTAGGGCGAGCTGGAGAGACAGCTGCTGCAAGCTAACCCCATACTGGAGGCCTTCGGTAACGCAAAAACCACCAAGAATGACAATTCTTCAAGATTTGTAAGATCTTTATTTTATTTTTTTTTCCATTCTGACCTTCATTAGGGTTTTTTTTTATTTTTTATTTTTTAAACATCTTTCTTTCAGGGTAAATTCATCCGCATCAATTTTGATGTGGCGGGTTACATTGTTGGTGCCAACATTGAGACCTGTATCCTTCTCAAATAAAGAAAGCCTCGGCCACTGTTTTTGTGTGTTTGTTTGTTTGTTTTGTTTTGTTTTGTGGTGGGGCGTAGCTGGAACAGATAAATGAAATTTCAATTAATTTCAGTAGGAAAAAAGTTAAAGAATATTATAAGTCAATGTTGTTTTTGTAGCCTTTTTTTTTTTTTTTTTTTTGATAAAAGAGACCATTGTGGCTCTTCCTTCCCCACTTGAATGTTATCAGCATGTGAACATCCTTGACTCTTAAACTCAAGACCTCCTGGAAAAGTCCCGGGCCACCCGTCAGGCCAAAGATGAGCGAACATTCCACATCTTTTACCAGATGTTACATGGAGCTTCAGAAGCAACTAAATGTGAGGCTAAATCACCAAACTACTTCTATTGTATGTTAGTTAAACACCTAAAAGTGGAGATGTCCTGCGGTTATTCATATAAAACTCAATGGCTGGTCATGCATCACCAAATTTAATCCACATTTTAATACTAGCCCTATCAACATCACAATTGCAGAAACCATTAGAGGTGGAAATCTGATTTGACAAAAAAAAAAAAAAAAAAAATAGAAACCTGTTAATCACACTGGAAGCAAGGCACCCAAGAGAAACGCTCCGAAATGAAGAGAATAGACTCTCAATGTCATGGAACAAATAATTTGAATTTAGTTTGTAAACACTGATGATTAAACTCATCTGATCTCTTTTTTTGTCCCTAGCTGACTTGCTCTTAGGAACTGCCGACGAGTACCGCTTTCTCAGCGGAGGTTCCATAGCTGTTCCTGGTCAGAGTGACGCCGAGAACTTCACCCAGACCATGGACTCAATGGCCATCATGGGCTTCAACCCGGACGAGCTGATGTGTTAGTTGAGCTTTAATGCAAGTCATTTATATGTATGCTCCAAATGATGACCTTGCCTGAACGTTGGCTTCCTCCTCTCAGCCATGCTGAAGGTGATCTCTGCCGTGCTCCAGTTCGGAAACATTACCTTCACAAAGGACAAGAACCACGATCAGGCGTCCATGCCTGACAACACGGCGGCTCAGAAACTGTGCCACCTGCTGGGTATCAACGTGCTGGAGTTCACCCGAGCCATCCTGACGCCGAGGATCAAAGTGGGTCGGGAGTACGTGCAGAAGGCCCAAACAAAAGAACAGGTATTGACGACTCGCCAGGATGTCGCAACGTCCTTCCGGGTGGCAATAGCTGGACGTGGTGGATATTCATTCATGAGACAGCAATTGTGAAATTCTGACGATAGTCACTCACGTTCTGCCACCTCACAAGTATCCTGCAACCTATTGTTTACAAACATTCCAAATTGGTCTACACTGATTTGATGCATAGACATTAATCCCATTTCGGGTGAATCCAGCCGTTAACGTTTTGTCTTGTCTTCCACCAGGCTGACTTTGCCGTTGAGGCCCTGGCCAAGGCAACGTACGAGCGCCTGTTCAGGTGGTTGGTGCACAGAGTCAACAGAGCTCTGGACCGCAGGCAGAGACAGGGCGCCTCGTTCATCGGCATCCTGGATATCGCCGGATTCGAGATTTTCCTGGTGGGTTTTTTATGCTAATTGGGTGCTAAATTCCGTTCAGGGGAAGAGAAAAAAAAAACAGGGCTTCTAGTAGGCCTGCTCGATTATGAAGAAAATATTAATCAAGATTAATTTAAATCACGATACAAAATAAGAAAATGTTTAAACATAAAAAAAATAAATAAAAACAAATATATTTCTTTGAACCACTATAATTATGCAACACAATTTTCCCATGTCTAATGATGTAAATCCAATGAATCACCCATAGACACCCAAAAATACTAACAAAAATTAAAAAATGTAGAGAATATTTTCACATCAAATATGTAATTTTGAAAGATATTTTACTAACGAAGTGAATAAATGAAAATTTTTTATTGTCTTCTCCTGCAGCTGAACTCCTTTGAGCAGCTGTGCATCAACTACACCAACGAGAAGCTGCAGCAGCTCTTCAACCACACCATGTTCATCCTGGAGCAGGAGGAGTACCAGCGAGAAGGCATCGAGTGGAACTTTATCGACTTTGGCCTCGACTTGCAGCCGTGCATTGATCTCATCGAAAGACCGGTGTGGTCACCTTGATGGAACAACTACTATCAAATGCACATCCAACTATTTGTATATAAGCAGTTACAGTCTCCTTTTGGTTGCTAGGCCAACCCGCCTGGTGTTCTGGCCCTGCTGGACGAAGAGTGCTGGTTCCCTCGAGCTACAGACCAGTCGTTTGTGGAAAAGCTGACCAGTCAGCAAGGCAGCCATCCCAAATTCTTCAAATCCAAGCAACCGCGCGGCGAGTCCGACTTTTCTATCATCCACTACGCTGGCAAGGTGTCCATCAACTTCAAAAGAATCATCAGACGGTACAATACTGTGTCTTACCCTTTTTTTTTTCTGGCTTGCGCACCATTCAGGTTGACTACAAGGCTAATGACTGGTTGGTAAAGAACATGGACCCCCTGAACGACAACGTGGCATCTCTCCTCCACCAGTCGTCTGACCATTTTGTCTCCGAGTTGTGGAAGGAGGGTGAGACTGATGCCCGAATGTCCTTTACATGCATTCAACTTGTATTAATGAGCAATAATATTTCTGTCACCCTTTTTTCTCAAAGCCCTCAAATACAATAAATTAACCTCTATTAACTTAATATTTTCCTTTTTTTATTTATTTTTTTTTTATCTTGCTTCATGCTTTCACTGTTTCTCTTCCTTCATGTTCTCTGCTGTGTTAACTCAATCTTTCCTGATCTTTTTTTTTCTCCATTCCTGGTTTGGACTCCTCTTTCCCTCATTGCTTTCCTGCATCCCACCTCAGATATTCAAACTCTACCTCGTGTCTACTTCTTTGACTCCTATACCACACTGCAGGCAAATGGCTCCGACAGTAGGTTCCTCTGCACCACTGTGTGTGTCCTGCATGAAGCCCTCCCTCTACTTAGATTGTGTTGTTTCTGTCTGCCTGTGTCTCTGTATGTCAATACAGTGAACCTCCGTGATACATTTTCAACTTATCTAGTGAAATTCCGCAACATAGGGCCCTTATGAACAGTGCTTTTAGTTTACTTGTGCTTTAAACACATGTGAAATTATTAAAACACACTTTTTACCTTTAGAGTATTTTTTGGTAGCTGTTCTCACTCCCTTCACTGTCAGGAAACGGGAGATTATGGCATAAAATCGTTTGTGGAAAAGAGGCAGACCATGTTTGCTTCACACATTTTTTTTGACACTCCCAGTTGAAATTTACTGTAAAACTGACACAAAAAATACATTTGTAATTGCCCGTATACCGTAGAAATCCATTAAAATAGTCGCTTAATTTCTGATATAGCAGGAGTTCACTGTATTTTTTTTTATTTTTTTGTATTAGTGCTGCCTTCAGTAGATTGTACCCGTGTGATGTATTGTCTCCCACTTTTAGTGAAGCAACTCACCTGCAGTTTAGTAGTGATGCGTGTAACCTGTGTGAAAATAGCAGCATGCTCATGCGTTGTAGACGCCAAAGCAACATTTGGGATCACGCCACAGCTCGCGTCATCAAGTTGGAGTTGAATGCTAACCAATGAAGGCAGAAATGTGATCCTGAATGAGCTCCAGAGATGCAAAAATATTAGCTTACTAACATTCAAACACTGTTAATAGCATTGTGCTACTTTATGGTTTTCTTGATTTAGTGCCATTAAAAAAAAACAGTCTAAGCTAGTCAATAAGCACACTTTTCAATTTGATGTCTATAAATAATTATGCCTGTAAAGCAATATTTTGCATCTCTAATGAGTTAAGTGACAGTATATCGTATTTCCTCAAATAGTAGCCTGCCGAGCCACAATTAGTTGTTGGGTGCGTCATCCACTGAAGACAAATAAACAACTCCCTCAATTTAGACACTTGCATTCCCATATTTTGTGTTCACCTGCAGGTATACGTGACAGTAATTATAATAGTGATTCTCCAATTATTTATTATTATACGGCGATAAATACCAAGCCTTGCCGCGAATAACTTAAACGCGCAAGCAGATGATGTCAACGCAAAATGTTGTCAGAATTGTCTATGTTCAGAATAGATTTGAATATGCAAACTGCAAATGATGATCCCAAAACAGTTTAATATCATGTCCAACACGTGGGCAAAATCTCTCCAATTCTTCACTAACAACCAAAGACAAACTTAGCTCCACCCCAACATACAAAGCTTGTCTCTCAATCAGTCCCGAGACACTATTTATTGGACGACTTACCTACGTATTTAGACGGGGCTTTAGTGACATCTTGTGGCATCTTAGAGCGTTTCAGTTGAGTAAAAAAAAAAAAAAAAAAAAAAAAAAAAACTCACTAGGCTACTACTAATGCTGAAATACGTTGTGTCCATCCATCTGATAACATGCTTTGTGCAGAGCTTTGATAACAGTCTTGTAGCTCATCATTAATGTGAGAAATGTCTTACCGTTTCTCCACTGTCCGCTTCATGTCCAGTGGACCGCATCATAGGCCTGGATCAGGTGTCGTCATCAAGTGAGAGCAGCGGGCCGGTCACCTTCGGCGCATCGGGTCTGAAGACCAAGAAGGGAATGTTCAGGACCGTGGGCCAGTTGTATAAAGAGTCCCTCGCCAAGCTGATGGCCACACTGAGGAATACCAACCCCAACTTCCTGCGCTGCATCATCCCCAACCATGAGAAGAGGGTGAGACGTCACATAGAATGGATACAAAGCTCTTGCATATGACTTAATTTTGTCATTATGACCCATGCACTATAAGTGGTGAAAAATTCTACCTTGGCCCAATCATAAGATTTAGTAGAATCCTTAAAAAGACTTTAAAAAAATCATCCTTAAAACTGTTTTTCAAAGGTCTTCAAACATATTTGTGTCACTCCTCTGAACAAAACAGACAATAAAAATAATGAACTCATATCTTTGCTCCTGATCTTGCTTTTAGGCCGGCAAGCTGGCACCACACTTAGTTTTGGACCAGCTAAGGTGCAACGGGGTCCTGGAGGGGATCCGTATCTGCCGGCAAGGCTTCCCTAACCGCATCCCGTTCCAGGAGTTCAGACAGAGGTGAGTGTTGTGTTGCTGCTTCCCTCTCATATACGTGCTGCTCACGCCTGCTAGACCGCACGCTCACTGAAATGTATCCTGCAGATACGAGATTCTGACTCCTAATGCTATTCCTCGCACCTTCATGGATGGAAAACAGGCGTCCGAACTTATGGTGAGTCGTTTTTCAACAGTGGTGTCCGGGCCATTGTACATACTGATAGTGTGATACCTGTGTACCACTAATGTAATCATTCCAAATACAGATTTTAATCTCCTAATTTTTACTCATTAGATCAAGGCTTTGGAGCTGGATCCCAACCTGTTCCGCGTTGGCCAAAGCAAAGTGTTCTTCAGAGCCGGCGTGCTGGCTCACCTGGAGGAGGAACGAGACTTAAAAATCACAGACACCATCATACGCTTCCAAAGTGCAGCCAGAGGCTACCTTGCACGCAAGTACGGAAAGCTAGCAGTGTGTAAACCAGGGCTGTTACATTTGGTAGTTGTGGTTGCCCTCAGGGGTTGGTTAAAATAAATTAATTTGTCGTGCAAACACAATTATTTGCATTTGTTAATGGCTTTGAGTCCATCTGAAGAACCCCTAAGAGGCTGTCAAATTGGCGCTGGGAGTTGTTTGTACCGCACTATTTATATATTTTTTTACATGTCTGGTAGCCAGTAGGTGATGCTCTATGTGGGAAGAATAATAAATCACCCGTCATATCACATAAAATGGAGGACTGGATCTTGGAATTTGTATTTGCAACTGACTCGCGAATGGGAGGGACCGGGTGGGACAATTTGACTCAAGGAACACTCTCATGTCCAAGAGGTCTTGAAGCCACACAAATATTTGAACTTCCTGACAATCCTTACCAGTGACGTGGGAAGCAGAACATCCTTGACGGGAATTTGGCGCGCGGCCTTTGGAATGCTGCGAATGGCATGAATAATGGGCCACGCGGCCTAATTAGAAACTGGAAATGTCGGTTCATTTGCATTGCCAGTCATCTGTAAGAATGTGCGAAGGTGCGTGTCACTGTTTGAACCGTACTCTGCTGTTATTTAATACAAATGCAAAATACAATTGACAACATTAAATGATGCAATACAGCCCAATATTCGATTGAAGTTTGTACTTGTACTAAACTAAACCATGTAGTCCCTATCACAGATTTGAACCAGTGGTGGGTGGGTCTGGAGCATATCCGTATTAATATCAGCAACTGACCAAAAGTCACACAGAAAAAGCACTTTTCACCTTACTAGCTCCCCAACATGTAGTTGATGTTTTGTTCTCCTCTCAGAGCCTTCACGAAGAAACAGCAGCAGCTGAGCGCACTGAGAGTGATGCAGAGGAACTGTCATGCTTACCTCATACTCAAGAACTGGAAGTGGTGGCGGCTTTTCACAAAGGTGCCATATATGATGAATATTAATGCTTTTAAACTTTGTTCGAACAACTGCTAGTCTACTGAAACTACTCACCTTGCAAAGTTTTGATTGACACTGTCACAGTTTTTCAGTGCTGTAGCTAATAGTCTAGTTCTTTGAGTTATATTTGAATTGTCAACGTTAAAGTTAAAAGTTTTCCTTACTTTTGCTGCGTGCTTGCCAGGTGAAGCCGCTGCTGCAGGTGACCCGGCAGGATGAGGAAATCCAGGTGAGAGAATCGGAGCTGCTCAAGGCCAAGGAAAGACTTGCCCGAGTGGAGCAGGACTTCACCGACCTGGACAAGAAACACATTCTGGTGAGCCAACGTCAACTTTCTTGCTCTTTTTGAACACAGCTTTCTCCCGAATGTCACTCACTCGCTACCCCCCCCACCTCATCATCTTGTTAGCTGATGGAGGAGAAAGCGGTGCTGGCCGACCAGCTGCAGGCCGAGGCTGAGCTGTTTGCGGAAGCCGAGGAGATGCGGTCCAGGCTGGCCAATCGCAAGCAGGAGCTGGAGGACGTGCTCACCGAGCTTGAGAGCCGTTTGGAGGAGGAGGAGGAGAGGGGCGTGCAGATGACAAACGAAAAGAAGAAAATGCAGCAGAACATTCAGGTGTGGAATCATCATATGGTCTCCATTCATTGTGGATTTTCACCTATTGTGGGTGGGTTTGGAACAATAAAACGGAGGTTCCTTCCAACTTTCTCCCTCTAGGACCTGGAGGAACAACTTGAGGAAGAGGAAAGTGCCAGACAGCGCCTCTTGCTGGAGAAGGTCTCCCTGGAGACCAAAGTCAAAAGTCAGGATAATGACCTTCTGAGTGTAGCGGAGCAGAGAGATCGCCTCACCAAGGTTGGTGTCGTACGGAAAACTGTCTTGTCTGTTGGAATATTTTTTTTTTTGCCCTTGCTGTCAATCATGTGCTGTTGAGCAGGAGAAGAAGCAGCTGGAGGAGCGCCTGAACGAGTTGACCGAACACCTCACAGAGGAGGAGGAGAAGAGCAAAAGTCTGAACAAACTCAAGAACAAACAAGAGGCCATCATTGCCGACCTAGAAGGTGAAAATGGAATAAATGTTATTAGATTGTTTGTATACATATGGACATTTTGGTGTGTCCACAACCTACAAGACCTGATTTTATTCCATCATAGAACTCATGAAGTGTAATTTTAACATTTTCGCAGTTAAATGGGGTCCAGAATAAGTGTTACTTTACAGAGTTGATCACCTGTAGCGTTTTTCCACTGCAGCCCAGCACCGCGCCGGTGGGCTCGCTGGTGGGCCAGTCCAGCCCAACCCACGTACACACTGCATTTCCAACCCCACTGTGCATCTGGGACGCTAGGGGGAAGTGACGCATAACCGGCTGCGCCATAATAGTTGAGCGCGGGAAACAACACATAACCAAAACACAGACGTCATGGAGGACGACCCTGCCCGGTATTGGTTGCTCGTTCTGTTATTTGTGGAGCTTCTTCAGAGCTCACAACGGAAGGAGGATCGTCGCCGTGAAGAAAAGGACGATATTTTATCGTCGGAAAGCCCCCGAGGCTATACACGCTGATAGCAGTGGGGGCGAAGACGACGACGAACACTTGTCGAAAAGGACGCACCTGGTAAGCCCATTGATGACATCACAGGACCAACCGCCCAATCAACTGCCGTGGTGTTATGCGTCATGTCCTGGGCTCGCTGCGGGCTCGCTGTGGCCCGGGTAGGCGAGAGGGCCGTGAGCAGCTCGGCACGGTCCACTTCCGACACTGTTAGCTGAAATGAAAATGCTCGCTAACACCGTGCTGGCTTTGCACGGCGCGGTGCTGGGTTGCAGTGGAAAAACGCTACTAGTGTTAGAATAACTGCAGAGGATGTAATTAAGTTGGGCCTTCACACCTGCACTTTTCCAGTTTGAGAGATGGGTCAGCGCCATTTTCCTCCTCCTTGCTTATCATTGGGAAACACATTCAAACAAAAGGAGTTTGGGCCCATGAAGTCATTTTCTCTCACAGTAGAGGCTGCAATATTCTACAATGTATGGGAAAGAAGTTGGAGTTTAAATTGGCACTGTAGTACATTAATAACATCTCAAGCGTTAATGTAAGCAACTCGTTATGATTCTTCAAAAGGTATAACGCAAGATGGTGCAATATTTTAACACTACATACAAGTGTAAAATCAGCCCTGATCAGTGTTAACTAAGTGACATTTCAACTACCATCAGAAAAAAAAAAAAACACTTTCAAAAGTGCTGCTTGAACCAATAGAGACAATTTTGAAGTGTTAAATATTACTCTGTAGGTGTTGAATTGAGACTGCCAATACCGTAGTCATTGCTTATTACGGTGCATGCATGTGTTCGGTTCAGATCGTCTCAAGCGTGAAGAGCAGGGTCGCTTGGAGCAGGAAAAGTGGAAGCGCAAGATGGAGACGGAGGCAATAGAAGCTCAAGAGCAGCTATCCGACATGGGCCTCGTCTCTGGCGAGCTGAAGGGCACCCTGACCCAGAAGGAAAAAGAAATAACCGCCATTCAGAGCCGGTGCGGAGCACTGAAACAAAACGCCAAAAGGAGATTCTCAGTCACTTAATAAGCTTTCTGTGGAAAAAAGGTTGGAGGAGGAAGGCGCGCGGCGCTCAGAAGCGCAGAGGTCAATGAGGGAAGCCATGTCCCAGGTGTCCGAGCTGAAGGAGGAAGTGGAGAACGAGCGAGGGATGAGAGAGCGGGCTGAGAAACAGAGGCGAGACCTCAGCGAGGAGCTGGAGGCTTTGAGGACCGAGCTGGAGGACACCCTCGACACCACCGCCGCCCAGCAGGAGCTCAGGTAGGACGGATGATGTGAAGTGTTAAAATGTTATACTTGCTTTCTGAACTTTTTGGAAGCGCCCTAAGGATGTTAAGATGCGTGAAGAGAGAATTACAATGGGTGTGAGGAAGCAATTGAATGAGAATGGTCCTTTACTAGCTCAGAGGACCTAATGTTAAAAAGATTTTTGAGATGGATAATAGAGATCAGTGTTTCAACATATTTAATGAAACGCATAGTCTAATCGAACAGGTTTCTTAAACAGGGGAGCAAATTTTTAGATAAGCTTTCATCTCATCTCTGCGCAGGTCCCGTCGGGAGGTGGAGTTAAACGACCTCCAGCGTTGCGTGGAAGATGAGACGCGCCGCCACGAGGCCCAACTGTCGGAGCTCAGAGTCAAGCACAGCGCCGCCATAGACAATCTTCAGGAGCAGCTGGACAACAGCAAGAGGGTGAGAAAACGAAACGCCTCGTGCGTGCATGCACGTGAACCCTCGTCTATCATGGATGATACGATATGTTCAAGGCCCACATGAAACAGTTAAAACTCATTTAATATTTTTTTATTTTTTCCCTACCCACACACGTTAAACACATTTAAATTGAATAAAGCACACTTGAATCTTATTAAAACACTTTATTAAGTAATCCTTTCGTGCCTGTGCTCACTCTGGTTGCGCCAAAGTTGAACCAGCGGGCTTCACGCCGCGCACAGCGTCACACGTCTCATTGACCTCTGCGCTCTCGTTCAGGCGCGTCAGTCGTTGGACAAGGCCAAGATGGTGCTGGACGAAGAGAAGCAGAGTTTGAGTATGGAGCTGAAGGGCCTCCAGGCGAGCCGCACGGAGAGCGACCGAGGACGCAAGCGGGCTGAAAGTCAGCTGCAGGAGCTCAACATGCGCCTCTCTCAGGCCGACCAAGAGAAGGTGGAAAGAGAGGAGAAAGTGCACAAGCTGCAGGTGGGGAAAAGTTGACGCTTTGATTCAAGTCATTTGAGCAACGATTGCATCAAATCTTTTCACTCCTGTCTTCTTCCAGAATGAAATTGACTCTCTGTCCAGCAATTTGTCGTCCTTTGACAGCAAATCCCTACGTCTGTCTAAAGAAGTCAGCAGTCTGGAGAGCCAGCTTCATGACGCACAGGTAACACACGCACACATTTTATTTATTTTTTTAATGAATAAAATTCCTCCCCGCCAATCTTTGGCTTTCCACCCTCCAGGAATTCTTGCAGGAGGAGACGCACCAGAAGTTGGCTCTGGCTGCTAGAACACGAGCGCTGGAGGAGGAGAGGAACGGCCTAATGGAGAGACTGGAGGAGGAAGAGGAAAAATCCAGGGAGCTGACCCGGCAGATTCAGACTCAAACTCAGCAGGTTGGCCACACCCACTCGAGCGTGCACATGTTAGCGCTGATCCAAATTGAGCTAAAACATCCAATCAGGCTCTTGAAGCACTTCCTGTAATCAACATGTTTGACCGGCTCTTTCCTATTTTATTTATCACTCACACTTCCTTCCGCTGCTACTCGACAGCTGACCGAGATGCGCAAACAGTCGGAGGAGGTGAACACGGCGGCGGAGAGCAGCGAGGAGTCCCGCAGGAAGCTGCAGAGAGAGCTGGACGGCGCCGTCCAGAGGGAGAAGCAGCGAGAGGAGGAGAAGGATCGTGTGGAGAGGCAGCGGGAGCGTCTCAGGGAGGAGATCGAGGACATGACTCTTGCCCTGCAGCGGGAGAGGCAGAACTGCACAGCTCTCGAGAAGCGGCAGAAGAAGTTTGACCAGGTTTGGAGCAGACCCTCAAAATTCCCCACGCGAATGCCTTTCCACATCCAATACTGAACCATCACGCTCCTACCGCAGTGTCTGGCCGAGGAGAAGGCGGTGAGCACTCGTCTGGCTGAGGAGAAGGACCGAGCAGAAGCTGACAGTCGAGACAAGGAGACGCGTTATCTTGCCTTGTCCAGAGCGCTTCAGGTACCTTATTTAATATCAGATTAAAGACCCTTGGCTGGGCTACATTGTGATGACTCATGACCAAGGTTATTTTAGTTCATGAAAACTAACGAAAAAACTAAAACTAAAATTCAAAAAACTATTTCATTAACAAAAGAATTTTTATATTAACCGGAATGAGTACGTTTGAAAGTGTGTCATGCATAAGTGACGTCATCTAGTAGCAGCCAATAGAAAAGCACCTTCAGATGACGTCGCTCCTAACTTAGCTGAAATGCAGTGCTAGGTAGGAAATGCTTTACTTTTTTCATTTTACCTTGGTGTTAAATATTGCGCACAAGTAATACACGTTTAAAAAAAAGAAAGGAAACTAATACTGAAACTAAAACTTAAACTAAAATTAAGCATTTTTAAAATAAGTAAAACTAATACAAACTAACAGAACCGTATTGAAAATTAATTAAAACTTAACTAAATTTAAAAAACAAAAGTCAAAATGAAATAAAAACTAAAATGAAAATGACAAAACTATAATAACCTTCACTGATAACCATGAAAATATTTTGTGTAGGAAGCCCAAGACCAGCGGGACGAGCTGGAGAGATCCAACAAGCAGCTTCGCATGGAAATGGAACAGCTCGTCAACCAGCAGGATGATGTGGGAAAGAACGTGAGACTTGTCAAATTTCTTTCATACCTTTCTGTCTGATCTCCATCTAAGGTGATTCACGTCTTGTCCTATGTTCAGGTGCACGAGCTAGAGAGGACCCGCAGGGCTCTGGAGACAGAAGCCAGCAGCCTCCGTAGTCAGACGCTGGATCTGGAGGAGGAGCTGACGGAGGCGGAGAACTCCAGGCTGAGGCTGGAGGTCACCCTGCAGGCGCTCAAGGCTCAGTTCGAGAGGGAGATCAGCAGCAACGAGGAGAAAGGCGAGGAGAAGAGGAGGGCCCTCAGCAAGCAGGTAGAGATGAGGCAGACGAAAAACACGTTCAGAACTTTTTTTTTTTTTTTTTTAACTCATTCACTCCCAGCCCCAGCCATTTTTACTGAAGTGTTTTCCTGGATTTTGAAATATTTTGAAATATTCCTATCTGTTACCGCCGTGCAGCAGTTAGCATTAGAATATAGCTAGGTTTCATCATTATCCACAAATCTGCTTAGAACTGTGGGGAAATCAGCTTGTTTTAACATGGGGCTGGTTGTTCTCTTATACTCTGCTGCCACCTGCTGGCCGTTTTTGTAATTACTACCACTTCTTCAGCCGTTCTCTGCAGTAGAGAGGCTGCATCAAAGCCTTCTCTATGCTCTGGCATAAGAAAAAAAAACGAAAAAAAAAACAAAAACTTATAAATACGTCTTTGGGACTCTTTAAACATTGAAAATAGAACATGTTTATACATTTTTGAGAGCTAATGAGTTAATTGGGGCTGATTGTACTCCCCTGTGTTGTTGCCAGGTGCGGGAGCTAGAGATGCAGCTGGAGGAGGAACGCAGTCAGCGCTCCCAGGCCGTGCTAACCAAGAAACAGCTGGAAGCGGAGCTGCAGGACTCCGAGGCTCAGGTGGAAACGTCCAGCCGCAGCAAGGAGGAGGCCGTCAAGCATCTGCGGAAGCTGCAGGTACAGATCACGCAACCAAACCTTCATCACGAATATGCTTGGTAATAAAACAAATCCCCGTGTTTGTCTCAGAGTCAACTCAAGGAGGCGCTCCGAGAGCTGGATGAGGCCAAGATTACGCGAGACGAAGTCATATCGCAGTCCAAAGACAACGATAAGAAAATCCAAACCCTGGAGGCCGAAGTCCTGCAGCTCACTGAGGTTTGTGGGATGTTGAAATGTGTGTTCACCTGCTATATGGCGATGCAAATGTTGTTACGTATGGTGTCCTTTTGTGTGCGCAGGAGCTAGCCGTGTCCGACCGGCAGAGGAGACAGGCTCAGCAGGAGCGAGACGAAATGGCCGACGACATGGTCAACAACAGCTCCGGAAAGTCCGTACCGCTACGTGCTCCCGACGTGCCACGACGACGTCAAATTCATGTCCGATGGCGATGTTTGATAACTCTGCGTTTTTTTCAGGACAGCGCTATTTGAAGAGAAGCGCCGGTTAGAGATGCGAATCAGCCAGCTGGAGGAGGAGCTGGAGGAGGAGCAGACCAATGCTGAGCTTCTGTCCGAGAGACAAAGAAAGATGGCGATGCAGGTGCAATGTTTAAAAACATTAACTCATTCACTCCTAGCCCTTTTCACTGAAGCAATCGCCTTTGCTCCCAGCTGTTTACAGGATTTTGACTAATTTTGTAAGGCCCACAGAATATTGTGTTATATTACTTTAAAAACATGGAACCTACCAAACGAAAGTTTGGAGTCTCTTCTTTCCATCCATCGATCCATCCATCCATTTTTTTGACCGCTTATTCCTCACAAGGGTCGCGGGGGGAGCTGGCATCTATCTCAGCTGGCTCTGGGCAGTAGGCGGGGGACATCCTGGACTGGTTGTCAGCCAATCGCAGGGCACACAGAGACGAACAAACATCCACACTCACACGCACACCTAGGGACAATTCGGAGTGCCCAATTAACCTGCGTCTCTTCATCAGGAAAAACAAAATATTTGTATCTGTTTCTATTTTACAGTACTTAACATTAGAAAATAGCAAAGTTTCATCGATATTCACTTTCCTGGTTAAAACACTTGTCAAAAAGAGCTTGTTGATCTGTTATATACTGCTGCCACCTGCTTGTCGTTTTTTTGTAAGAACTACCATTGCTTAAAGCCACCTCTTCATGTCAGGAGCTGCATCAAAGCCTTCTGTACGCTCTTGCATGAAAAAACAAAAATCGTGTAACCACGTTTTTGGGAGGGAAGGTCAAGGTATTAAAAAACGTATTTACACGTTTTTGGGTTTGAAGTAGTTAAAATGTTGGGGGGCTGTAATGGATTCATGCAACTTCAACGTCAAGGTCCCGCTTCATTCAGGTGGAGACGATGACCGTGCAGCTGCAGGGCGAGAGGACCCTGGCCCAGAAGGCGGAGGCGGCGCGGGAGCAGCTGGATCGCCATAACAAGGACATGAAGATGCGGCTGGAGGAGCTGGAGGGAACCGTCAGGGGGAAACACCGGCTCAGTGTCGCCGCCCTGGAGACGAAGATCGAATCGATGGAGGAGCAACTGGAACAAGAGAGACAGTGAGAGACCGAAACATTTTTTATTTTTTTTTGCAAAACATCATAATACATTTCAAAATATTTAGAAAAAAAAAGTATTATTTGAATGTATATATTTATAGTACAAATAAAATAAAAAACATACAGTAATGGTGAATGCCAATCATGAGAATATTATTTAAAAAATGTAATACATAAATACTAAAATACAATTGTTTTGTCTCATAGAGAGCGGGCCATTGCCAACAAGCTGGTGAGGAAGACAGAGAAGAAACTGAAGGAGGTTATGATGCAGGCTGAAGACGAGAGGAGGCATGCCGATCAGTACAGAGACCAGGTATGCAAGTATGCAACATACGATTCATTGAAGAGAATCACAGAATTCCAGTATTATTATTATTCCAGTATTATTATTCCATGCAAAAAAAAAGGAAATGTTCCTTTAGTTTTGCTAGTTAGTTAGATGCCCTGGACTCGAATTGCTCAACTTGTCATTGCAAATCATCCAGTTAGGACGCTGAGCCCCATCACACAGATGGAACACAGAGGCAGCAGATACAATGAAAACAGCAGAGGCCCCAGAATTGAACCCTGTGGAACACCATGTGAATTCATATTGCACTTCTTTTTTTTTTTTTTTTTTTGGGCTGTCCATCCATTTTCTTAACCGCTTTTCCTCACAAGGGTCGCGGGGTGCTGGAGCCCATCCCAGCTGGCTTCGTGCCATAGGCGGGGTACACCCTGAACTGGTTGCCAGCCAATTTTAGGGCACACAGAGACGAACAAGGACTCACACTCACAAGCACACCATGTCTTTGGAATGTGGGAGGAGACCGGAGTACCCGGAGAAGAACATGCAAACTCCACCCAGGAAGGCCGGAGCCTGGATCGATCTTGCGTACTCAGTACTGGGAGGCAGACGTGTTAACCACTAAACCACCGTGCCGCCCTGATGAGATTACAATAATAAGGAAATCACACGACGTACCATCACAATAAAAGTCAAACACTGAGCGCACCAAATTTCCTGCAGCACTGATAGGCTGTGGCATGTCACGTGATCACCTGCAGCCAATGATGGCCAAGCGGGGGGTATCATCGCTAATCATTTAAGTCGGGTGTGCGTTTTTTGTTTTTTTTTCCCCTAGATTTTCCAAACGGGTCAATTTGACCCGCAACATAACAGGAGGGTTAAAAAATGACAAAACGGGAGTTAGCCTGCTGTATTTCTCAGTGTCTTCAACTGTGATGTGTCTGCTGCAGCTGGACAAGTCCATGGTGCGCCTCAGGCAGCTGAAGCGTCAGCTGGAAGAAGTGGAGGAGGAGAACTCGCGTTCCAACGCGCAGAAGAGGAAGCTGCAGCGAGACCTGGAGGAGCTGACGGAAAACAGCCAAAGCAGGATGCGCGAGATCACCACCCTGCGCAACCAGCTCAGGTACGCGCTCGCGTGCTGCGACCCCGTTCCCCGCTCCGTGTGTGCGTTTATTAACAACACCATTTCAGTTCAGTTCACCATTGACCTGAATTTTGTTTTGCTTTGCTCTTTTTTCGTTGCATGAATTTGTGTTCATCTAACACTGTCCCATCTGTCCACATCACATCAACCCTCAGCGTCCCTGAATGGAGACCAGAGCAGTAGGTCATTGTGTTTTTTTGTTCTTTGTCCTTTTGAAGTTTGCGCTGTCCATGTCTGTAAATGTGTTGTTGGAGATTAACCCAACACACATTTATTGTTTCCCACTTGCTTATAACAGTTTAGAATACTACTGTTGGCCTGACCAATCTGGATGATGCTGATTCTGATATTTAGCAGAAAAAAATAACTCATTTATTTGCCAATATATATTTTTTAAATTTATTTTATTTTATTACATTTTTTGCTTTTGAGGAATCTGGAACAAATTTATGGCATTTTCAATCATTCCCTCTGGTTGATTTCCACCCCCGATCTCCTCATTTCATTCTAATACAGTTATGAGAATTATGCCAATTCTGATATTTAGCAAAAAAAAAAAAAAGAAAGAAAACTCTGTTTTTTTTTTTTTTTTTTTTTACTTTTGAGGAATCTGTAACAATTTTTAATTATTTATTCATTTATTTTTAATTTATTTTATTTTTTTGCTTTTCATGAATCCATTGCCAATTTAAAAAAAAATAAAAAATAAAAAGGATTTGTATTTATTATTATTATTATTATTATTATCATCAGTATTATTATTATTATTGCTTTTGTGGAATCTGTAACACATTTATGGCATTTCCAATCATTTCCATCTCCTCCTTTCCTTCCAATACATTTATGGGAAAATCCCAAAAAAATGACCAGTGGGAAATATTATATTATTACTAGGACCAAAATGCTATTACCATAATTGCTGGACTATAAGGCGCATGTGCCCACATTGAAACGAGATATTTACAAAGAAAGACGGTACACAGAAAGAGTTTTCAAAAGTTTAATAATATACCTTAGCTTTTCTTTCCAAACGGTACCTGTGATGCGGCGGTAACACGGCAGCAATACGGTAGTAACTAACAGGGCTGGTTAAAAATAACATACCGGCTTCTTTGACTTCTTTGTATTTTCCATGATGAGCATCTGTTCATGCTCATTTTATTCATGCCCAAAAACGCAAAGTTACATTAAACTTGCGTCTTCCTCGAAACATATACTCCACCTGTCTCACTCTTACATTTTCTGCTCGAGTGCCCCTGGCGGTTGTCAGAAAAAATACATATATCAGCCGCATCATTGTATAAGCTGCAGAGTTGAAAGCGTGTGGAAGGAAAAAGTTGCATCTTATAGTCCGGCAATTACGGCAACTGTCTTTTGACTTTTTTCCAAATGATGCTTCCTGTGCACGCAGTCGAACACTGTATTAAGATTGCTGTGTTGGCGTGCAGACGTGCTCCGTTGCCGCTGACGATGCGCGGACGGCGAGCTCTGGTGGACGACTACTCGTTGGAAAACTCGGATTCCGAGGAGCCGCCCGCCTCCCCCACACCTTCTCTGGGACTGCCCCGAACCCCCACCCCGTCCTCGGAGCACAACCTGGACCCCAACCCGCCCCCCTACAGTGTCAACAACATACACCAATGATGTACCACACTTCCACACGCGTACAACACTCAGTTATTATATAGTCAAGGAGTTGCTCAAGGATATTGCTTTTTTTTTTTTTTTCCCCCACTCAACAAATACCAACAAAAGAGATTTTACTGGATTTTTTTTTTAGATTACAAGTTATCATTATAGCATTCTAAAGTTGCAGTTTAAACTTTCACATTTAAATTAGTTGCACAGCATAAAGGCGCAGAAAACATTTTTAACCCTTTCATCAAGGGTGGGCAACATTTTCCTATCAGGGGCCATTTTGAAATTATGAAAGATAAAAATGTGTACTGTATTCCATCAAATAGTGGGCATTCTTCTAATAAAAGGCTCCCTCAACTAGATGCCTTGCTTTTTTTTTTTTTTTTTTAATCTGGGGGGGGGACGTTATTAAACACAGACGGATTGAATTTAAAACTGCACAGCTCATTTGGACGCTGTTGCTAACCAAAAGAACAGCACTTATAGAGATTAATTGCTGCTTCCCTCAGGTGTGGTTGAGTAAATCAAAACCCCTGTTATCAATTTGCAGAAACAGAAATGAACTGACTCCACAATATTGTATTAAAAATGGCCTAAATTTTTTTGGCTACCTTTAACGGTCTAATGGCTTCTCACTGGGGCACCTTTAGTACCCCTTAAACAGGGTCCATGTTGGGACTGTTAACAATTTGTCCTGCTTGTAGACAAGTAGTAGTGTAGGAATCCTGCGCAATTTCCTGATAAATGTCGGACTTTCGTTAAATTGCTATCCCTGTAGTTTCTTTCGAAAAGAAATTCACATAGACCAAAAACTTGTTTGTACCCATACATGTACACAAAAGGTAGAAAATTGCATGTATGGACCTTTAAAGTAAGTAAGGGGTTCAATTGTGAACCTTGTAGGGTACATCACAAAATGTTACAAAATGCTTAATAACATTTTTTTTTTTTTTTCCAGCGTATCAGATGCGTACGTCTTCTATCTCTTGGCCGCTATTTTATGACTATTTATTATTAATTAATTGTTTTTGGACTTAGATTTTTGAGGTGGTACTTGCATGGGGGGCTGGATCAGATGCTCTGGTGGGCCCGCGTGAGGCTCACCAGCCACATGTTGCCCACCCCTGATGTTAATTTGAGGGGAAAAAAAAATAAAAGAGCTGTTGCCGAATGACAAATTAAGACAATCTACTTGCATAATACAGATATTTGATTAAGAGTGTGAATTTGACCTTTTTGTGGGGCAAATGTGATTGAATCCGTGACTTTTTACAAGCGCCATTTGCAAAACGACTATATGATGACATCTTGAGGAAATTAGCCAGATCTCTCCTAAAGACCCGTAAACAAGTAGCTTCCAAATGATGCCTCCAAAATATTGTCTAATTCCGTAGCGAGTATAATTTCTTCATCGAAAACAATTCTCAAGGCATTCGAATTTCTTTAATTTATAACTTGTTTTTACTGTCTGATTCACTGGGGAGACTTTTTCTACTGCAATTCTTTATATCCAAAGCAAAACACCTTTTTTTATTTTTATTTGTATTTTTATTTTTTTAACCTGATGAACATGTTTTATTTCAATGGGCGTCTTGCACAAGCTAGTCTTAATTTCTATTTAAGCTGTAAACGAAAGCCGCCATATGGATAAGAAAAGGGACTAAAACTCGTAGAATAGAGTAGAGATGTCGATTTGCCACCATCCAGCATTGCTCTTGGATGACGTCCCGTCTAGATGATAATAATGTAGGATTAGATACAAAAAACAAGTTAGAGAAAATAAGTAGGGAATGATTTTACCCTAGCCATTATCCAAACTCATATGTTTCCTCCTTTTCAGGATATTTATTAAGTTACATTGTCATATTTAATACATTGTGTCCAATGGAGACATTTGAGCTGGACTCACACAGCAAGTGGCACAACTGGAATATATACGTCGTAAATGGGGTAGAAAAAAAACAAAACAAAACAAAAACAGACAGTCAGTCCAATAAATAGCGTAGACATGACATGGAAATAGTGCCCTTGCGATGAAAATCTAACCTTTGACAAATGTCTCCTGCCACACCAAGCTTCTCATGTGGCTGCTAAACTTGAAGCTAAATGCTAAAGCAGCCCGGTGAGCTTTGCGCAAGGGGGAACCAAACGTGCTCAGATCACAGAATAAAAGTCTGCCTTTTGCATCAATGGAACTCCAAATAGTACAAATTAGTAGATTAGTGACTTTCTTTTTAAGTGACATCAGGTGGATTTTGCTTATGCGCTTGCTTCATTTGAAGCTAAGCTAGGCTAGCGTTAGCTTCAGACACGAGAGCTTTCAAAATGCAGAAGGTGCTTTTTGCCCACGCTCAAAATGTTTCTGGAATTGTTGTGAATGTGTTTACTGTGGATAAAGTACTTATTTATGTTTACCAAAAAGAATGATGCACTGGACTAGTACAGTAGAAGACAAGTTTGCGTTTTAATCAGTGTTGGCGTCACTGCGCCCTACAGCTGTGCTAGGCTAATGTTAGCATTGATGGCTTCGCCACAAATCACATCTACCACACAACGAAAGGAGCAAAGTGACTTTTCAAAAGATTTTGCCTTCATACGCCACCACGACGGACGTTTTCAAAAATGTCAATTTCAGCCATTTTGTGTCAACTTCCTCCAATTTCAGGGGATGATTTGAAAATAATTGCAAAGATAACTGAATAATCCTTTGCCGCTACTGAGTCCGAGCTTCGGTTCCTGTCTGATGCTCTTGCTGCCTTCCCTACTATGTGTGCAGAAAGTCTATTGCACATGTGTCAAGATCCGGTCCACGTTGTCATATTGGTGTTGGTATGAAGGCAAAATCTTGTGTGTTATGCAAAGTGCTAGGCTGCTAATAGCAACGACGAGCTCACAACAAATCACAATACCAGACAACTAAAGGATCTCCTTATTAACCATTCAAGGACTCTCCACGATCCAAATACCTGGACCTAACCGTGTAATACCCCAATGAAAGTTTTATTTGTCATCTACTTTTCTTTCAGCAATATGCAAATCACTTGTGTTTTCACAACGTTGTGTAATGGCACACAAGCGGTGGGTATATTTGTCCATATCAGCATCTACTGTACAAGAACACGTGCGTTCGCAGCCCACAAAAGATGAATTTATGAACACAAACTCAAACAAAGCCTGCGATTGGCTGGCAACCAGTTCAGGGTGTGTACCCGCCTATACTGCCCGAAGCCAGCTGGGATAGGCTCCAGCATCCCCCGCGCCCCTTGTAAGGAGCAAGCGGTTAAGAAAATGGATGGATGAAAGTCAACAATGCTCTGTTCAAACGTAGAAAGATGGTGTTTTTCTTTTCTGTGTCTCTTACGGTTTGCTCTTTGCCACAGTGCAACTTGAAACTTTTGTTTTTGTTTAATGATGCTGTATAATACATCTATCTGTCCGGGGTCCACTTTAATAATATATGTTGTTGGTTTTCATTTTGCTGCATCAGTGTGCTTTATTTCACAACCTCAACAAAAGGTGATTTTTAGTGTTTTGTGGCATTTAGAACATAATACATTTGAAGCAATTGGAACCATTTTATTTATTATTGACACAAGAAAAATATACTTAAGTCAACTCAGACAGTGCCCTGAACATAATTACAGTATTCTTATCTGATAATTGTTATTTAAATTACATAATAATAATTGTCTATATAATATTCTGGATTTTTCTATACAGAATTGGTTGCATTAGTTAGAATATTTTTTTGTGTAAATGTTTACATTTGTATAACAGCATTTGTAAATGTATTTAATTTTGTGATAAAACCCATTTAGAAATTTTACAACAGTATTTGTAAACGTACTGATTTTTTAAATTTTTTTTTTTTATCAAACCCGTTTAGAAAAATATAGAATTTGCAAAAGCTTTATTAGTTTTTTCAGTTCATACTTAACACTATATTATAATTGGAATTTTGATCCTAAATATTGTGGAAAGTTTATTTAAAAAAACAAATGTTGAAGTCAATATAATAAATCATATCTCAACTTGAGCTGTGTAACAAAAGATGTGTCAGTACTGTCAAGGTCACATGTATGGGCTGATATTTGTGCCACCAGAAACTGAATCTGAATTATTTAGATTTGAATTTGAATCGCTAAACTTGAATCTGAATTTTTTAGATTTGAATTTAAATCGCTAAACTTGGATAACTGTATTGAAAAATTGTATCCGAATTACATAAACTGAATTTGTGCTGTTCATTTTGAATAACTGGATTTAAAAACTGAATTTGAATTACCTAAATTGAATTAGTATTTTTAAGTTTGAATCACTGAAGTGAAAAACTGAATCTGTATTGTCAAATTTGAATGTGGAAAAAAATTCAATATTCTAAATACAAATTCAGTTCGCTTGACAAACATCCGGGTACTTGAGGAAGAGCAACCTATTAAGATGCACGGATATCCTCCGGCCAATCAGCGCCTTTCTTTTTCCACTGACGTCACTTTACCCGGAACAGCTGCTCTCGGGTTTCTTACTATTTATTTTTTTTACTAAGCCTAAACGTAACTATAACACTAAACATAGCCGTAATCTAAACACGAACTAACGTGAAGTAGAATTATTTTTATTTAATAATATATATTTCGCTGTTTTAACTAAGACGGCTGTTGGCGTTTTCGTCACCCCCAGAAACACGTGACCCCATTTGAACACCAAAGTTGTAGCGCAGCGCCACCAAATGGCGAATGTAGCGTAATTGCAGTACATCGTGTCTTCATGGTGGTCCGTCTAAACGACTGTCTGATGTTCACTTAATTTGACAGTCATGTACATTGCTGTAAAATTATAAGTGTTGACTTACCATCATGTACATTTTCGCCTAGAGTGCCAAATTATGTAGGGCCGGCCCTGCGCCTCTTCCGTGGCATTTAAATTCTATAGGGTGGCGTAAGAATGAACGTTGTTGGTGACACGCCACCAACGTCCATTCTTACGAGGCTTTATACCTTTGGTGAAAGCAAAGACGTGCCATGAAAATGTTTTTTTTTACAAAAGGGGAAAAGCCACCGGCGGACGATGACCATTTAATTTACGCATTGCAACCGTTGTGAACTGGCGCGCTATTAGAACTTTTCATAACGAGAGACACAAACTGTAATATTGCACAGCTGTTGCATGTTATTTTGGCTTCCAAGTGTCAGTTGTTAAAAAAAAAAAAAAAAAAAAAAAAAAAAAAAAAGGCCCCTGTCCGTGATCATCCTTGCAATCGATCGCCGAAGTGTGATTTTGGAGTGCGGGACGTTTTCAAGGGTTCCCCGTCAACACCGCTGCAGAGGTGCGCTGTCTGACTGTCTGTTTGTCATTATAAATAATAGCTTCTCTACCTTTGTGATAAAATGCCTCATCTTGCACCATAAAGCCAAGAGGAGAAAAGCGTGTCCAATCTCTTAGTTAACAATTCAAATTGAACTGAATTCCCCTCATTATGTCACTCTCTCAGCTAGCGAGCTATCTTGGACCAAAAGATGTAATATTTTAGCCTACACATGAGGTAAATTGCTTCCAAAAAAAAGCTTATTTAAAAAAAAAAATGTATTAAGACAATTGATTGTGGTCCATTCTTTTTCCACACCTAATTTATTATTCTTTCCTCCGTCCTTTCTGACCTTAACTTCACGTTCTTCGGTTTGTAGGAACAGGACTAACAAAACGGAATTGTGGCCAAATGATCCACATGTCCCACGCTCGCCCGAGCTCACAAGAGGTTGCACATAACAAAAAGTTTTAATGATGACAACTTTATGGAAATGGCCGCGTTACGTCACATGATACATACAGTGGTACAAAATGAAGCGAATACGCTGTTGGAAGCAAATTAATACAATAAAGTGAAAGAAATGCTCGAATTCAGGTTGTGTGCTTGTGATATTATTAGGCCAGCAGATTGCAATCATTCACTTTCATCTCCTTCTCACAGTGCCCGCAGTATCATGGCCAGGTCGTTAGAGGGCGCCGCCGCCAACGACGACGCCCGCTTCCTCACTTCGGCGGTGGTTCCGTCTTCCCCCACCGCCAACGCGCCCGAGTTCACCGCCGCCAGGCAGGCCGACTGGGCGGCCAAGCGTCTGGTGTGGGTGCCGTCAGACAAGCATGGCTTCGAGGTGAGTGAGCGGCTGTGAGAGAAACACATACCAACCAGCGTTGTTTGGTTTTCGATCAGCAAGTAAGGCCGCTCGATTAATCGATACAATCGATTGAGTTTTGAAAGTTTCTGAACAAACTGACATCCACTGCTTACACAACATGGGCAGCAAATAGAGTGTTTGTTAGTGTATCAGTTTTGTCAAGTGATTTTGCAGTGTCAGATAAATAAATGAATAAATAAATAAATAACAATCCACTGCCGAGTATGTTCAAAGGCTGTTGAAAACCAAAGGGTGTATCGCCACCAGCTTACTCAACATTTAAAATGGATTTATGGGAGCAGATTGGAATTACACACCTTCACCATCTTTTCTCAGATGATATGCTCCTGCTGGTAACACGATATAAAAGCACCCTCATAATTTTAACATGTTGTTAAATAACACAACTTTCACTTCCTTGTGTGTCTGGAATTCTCTCACTGTTAGCGTTAGCCTGCTGAGTCATCCAGTCAAGGCTGCGGTCCCGTCACCGTGGCAACACACCAATTACACGCACATATAGCACAACCAATCAAAATGACTGCTCAGTGGCGGTTTGTCCTGGTGTATTATCACCATCTAGTGGCATCTATGGGTAATCGTTGTAAACCTTTTTAACGGGATGTCAGTTTCTTAATGGAACTTTTGCGTACGGCACATCTGTCCTTTCAGAGCTCGACCTTGTTTTCAAAAAACATTCCAATCGAGCCTTTGTTTCTTTTTTTTTTTTCCCCCTTTGGACAGTCGGCCAGTATCAAGGAGGAGCGCGGCGACGAGGTGGTGGTGGAGCTGAGCGACAGCCAGAGGCTGCTGACGCTGCCCAGGGAGGACGTGCAGCGGATGAACCCGCCGCGCTTCAGCAAAGTGGAGGACATGGCCGACCTCACCTGCCTCAACGAAGCCTCCGTGCTGCACAACCTGAGGGAGAGATACTACTCGGACTTGATCTACGTGAGCGCACCCAAACACATTATGCACCAAACGCACTCTGTGGACAAAGGTTTTGGGACACGCCTCTTATTAATTAGCCAATAAGGGATGTGCTTGGCTCTTTGATATTCTCAAGTGTTCGAATGTTGCGCGAAACAGGTTTTAATTTTAACAGAGACAAGACAGTTTTGGGAATACGGAAATTGGGACGGATCCCTTTTGATACCACAAAAAACAAAAATAAGACAGGGCTTTCATTAGACAGGACATTGAACTGTCCAATAGGATCACCTACACTCACTTCAACAGTTCTTTGGCACCAATTTGCCACAAGATGGTGCCAAAGCACTGCTTTTCTATTAGACAGGGCATGAAAACACTGAATAGGTGGTTTTCAGCATACATTTTTTTGAAAAGTTGCAAAAATTATAAATCATAAAAAAAATAAACTGGGCGGCACGGTGGTAAAGTGGTTAACATGCCCGCCTCGCAGTTCTGAGGACTCCAGTTCGAGTCCAGGCTCCGGCCATTCCTGGGTGGAGTTTGCATGTTCTCCCCCGTGCCCGCGTGGGTCTTCTCCGGGTACTCCGGTCTCCTCCCACATTCCAAAGACATGCACGGCAGGCTAATTGGGCGTGTGGATGGTTGTTCATCTCTGTGTGCCCTGCGATTGGCTGGCGACCAGTCCAGGGTGTGCCCCGCCTACTGCCCAAAGCCAGATGAGATAGTAGGCTCCAGCACCCCCAGCGACCCTTGTGAGGAATTGTAATGTCTCTACGAATAATACCACTGAGTTGGTTTCCGCACAATCAACTTGTATTTGTTGATGTTATTGTTGGCAAGTATCTAGTCTACATGTACGCCGACCTGACTATTTTCTGTTCTTGCAGACATATTCCGGGCTCTTCTGCGTGGCGGTCAACCCCTACAAAAACCTTCCCATCTACACTGAGTCCATCGTGGAGTTGTATCAGAGCAAAAAGCGCCACCAGCTGCCGCCGCACATTTACGCCATATCGGAGGCGGCCTATCGGAGCATGCTGCAAGGTACTTAGCGCCTCTTTTGTGCTTCTCATTAGGCGTGCAGAGGGTAGAACGCATAGTGAGGGGAAGCTAACGTCACAGCCTGGATGAATCACTCAGCCTATCGTCGATCAATCATGAGGTGTGAAGTCGAGAGGAGGCGTGCAGTCTTCAGATAGCTGATTTTGAATTTGCAGTGGCACCTTGACAGCATCTGGCATGTGTCAAATTCTGTTTTGCTCATTGAAATGCCATCAAGCTTTTCCAGACCCACAAAAATGTCACATTGTTGGATGGATGGATGGATGTTTTTTTGCAAGTTATGACACTAAACACACAAAAAATAATACAATCATAGATAACCAAAAAAATCATCTCCATACATCAGCTCCCTTCATATTAGCAATGTACCACTGCACTTGTCAAGCAAGTACTTTCACACGTGCTGTACTGTACATTCAGAAGGACGCATTCTCTGTCAACTTCATCTTTTGACTTATGAGTAGGTGTGACGTCTGTTTTTAACACTGTTTTTTTTTGTTTTTTTTGTCTTTCCATAGGCCAAGAGGATCAGGCAATCCTGTGCACGTGAGTAGCCTATAGCTGCAATGTGTTTCAAGATGCAATCATCTGTAAATTTGGGATTTTGTGTTTCAGCGGCGAGTCGGGCGCAGGCAAAACCGAAAACACAAAGAAAGTCATTCAGTATCTGGCTCATGTCGCATCCTCTCAGAAGGGTGCGACTCCCAAGAGCAAAGATGCTTCAAAGGTACGATGCAATTTTGTGCACTGTTTTGACTTCTCATGGATACTTTCAATGCGAGAAAATAGTGCCGACTCATGCTCTGCTACGTGATAGTGCTTACGATACGACTGCGTTTCTTTGGGGGATTGGGTGGTGGCGTGTAGAATATTACTTTTTCCAATCATGTTAACTGATTGTTGTGCTATCTCTGCGTGTACAAATGTAATTGACTGTTGTTGACTAAATGGGGAAGTCAACCCAAAATAAATTTCTTGACTATAAAATGTTTTATGCTTCCCTAGTAGTCTAAATATGGTATTCTGGTTAATATTGCATAAGTGTAATAGGAGTTAAGCAGCAAAATCCAGCAGTTTTTGTCAATATAAGAAGGCGGCCATTTTGCCACTTGCTGTCGACTGAAAATGACATCACAGTTGTAACAACTAATCACAGCTCAGCTTCAGAACACAGGTGAGCTGTGATTGGCCGTTGCCGGCACAACTATGATGTCATTTTCACTCGACAGCAAGTGGCAAAATGGCCGCCTCCTGAGATGGATAAAAAAAAAAAAAAACATCCTTTTGCGTTGCTGCACTTGAAAGATGACTCGTCGCTACTTCTAAATCTTCAGATCCATTGTTACAACAAAAAATGATGACTATGAAATGAATTCACAGTCGCAGTGTGTGAGAAGTTAAACTGATTTGCGTATGTCTATCTATATCAAGGGCGAACTGGAGAGACAGCTGCTGCAAGCCAACCCCATACTGGAGGCCTTCGGTAACGCAAAAACCACCAAGAATGACAATTCCTCAAGATTTGTAAGATCTTTATTTTTTTTATTTTATTTTTACCATTCTGACCTTCATGAGTTTTTTGTTTTTTTTTTAAATTTAAGCATCTCTTTCCTTCAGGGTAAATTCATCCGCATCAATTTTGATAAGGCGGGTTGCATTGTAGGTGCCAACATTGAGACCTGTATCCTTCTCACGTAAAGAGAGCCTCGCCCACTGAATGTTTTTTTTTGTTTTGTTTTTTTTGGTGGTGTGTGGCTGGAACTACGACGGTGCATTAGGGCCACGTACAAATTTTTTATTTTTTTTAGATGGCGGGGTCAATATGACGAGAAAAAAAAGTGGCAAATTCGCCACTTTTTAATATGACGAGAAAAAAATAAAAATAAAATATATATATATATATATATATATATATATATATATATATTTGTACGTGGCCCTAATACGCCGTCGTACTGGAACAGATTCATGAAATTTCAATTAATTTCAGTAAGAAAAAGTGATTTGACATCATGCAAGAATACTGGGTGACAAGTTAAAGAATGTCATAAGTCAAGAATGTTTTTGCAGCTTTTTTTTTTTTTTTTTTGCAAAAGAGACGATTGTGGCTCTTCCTTTCCCTCTTACATGATGTCAGTGTGTGAACATCCTTGACTCGAAAACTCAAGACCTTCTGGAAAAGTCCCGGGCCACCCGTCAGGCCAAAGATGAGCGGACATTCCACATCTTTTACCAGATATTACATGGAGCTTCAGAGACAAACAAATGTGAGGATCAATCACCAAACTACTTCTATTGTATGTCAATTAAACACACAAAAAAAGCGAAGATTTCCAAGTCATACAGAAACCATCAGAGGTGGAAATCTGATTTGACGGGAAAAAAAATTATATATATATATATCTGTTAACCACACTGGAAGCAAGGCACCCAAGAGAAACCACGAAAAATGAAGAGAATACTCTCAATGTCATGGAACAAATCATTTAAATTTAGTTTGTAAACACTGATGATTAAACTCATCTGATCTCTTTTTTTTTTTTTTTTTTTGTCCCTAGCTGACTTGCTCTTAGGAACTGCCGACGAGTACCGCTTTCTCAGCGGAGGTTCCATAGCTGTTCCTGGTCAGAGTGACGCCGAGAACTTCACCCAGACCATGGACTCAATGGCCATCATGGGCTTCAACCCGGACAAGCTGAAGTGTTAGTTGAGCTTCAATGCAAGTCATTTATATGTATGCTCCGAATGATGAGCTTGCCTGAACGTTGGCTTCCTACTCTCAGCCATGCTGAAAGTGATCTCCGCCGTGCTTCAGTTCGGAAACATTACCTTCACAAAGGACATGAACCACGATCAGGCGTCCATGCCTGACAACACGGCGGCTCAGAAACTGTGCCACCTGCTGGGTATCAACGTGCTGGAGTTCACCCGAGCCATCCTGACGCCGAGGATCAAAGTGGGTCGGGAGTACGTGCAGAAGGCCCAAACAAAAGAACAGGTATTGACGATTCGCCAGGATGTCGCAACGTCCTTCCGGGTGGCAATAGCTGGACGTGGTGGATATTCATTCATGAGACAGCAATTGTGAAATTCTGACGATAGTCACTCACGTTCTGCCACCTCCCAAGTATCCTGCAACCTATTGTTTACAAACATTCCAAATTGGTCTACACTGATTTGATGCATAGACATTAATCCCATTTCGGGTGAATCCAGCCGTTAACGTTTTGTCTTGTCTTCCACCAGGCTGACTTTGCCGTTGAGGCCCTGGCCAAGGCAACGTACGAGCGCCTGTTCAGGTGGTTGGTGCACAGAGTCAACCGAGCTCTGGACCGCAGGCAGAGACAGGGCGCCGCCTACTTCATTGGCATCCTGGACATTGCCGGATTCGAGATCTTCCTGGTGGGGTTTTTATGCTAATTGGGTGCTAAATTCAGTTCAGGGGAAGAGAAAAAAACCAAAACAGGACTTCTAGTAGGCCTGCTCGATTATGAAGAAAATATTAATCAAGATTAATTTAAATCACGATACAAAATAAGAAAATGTTTAAACATAAAATTTTTTTAAAAACAAATAATTTCTTTGAACCACTATAATTATGCAACACAATTTTCCCATGTCTAATGATGTAAATCCAATGAATCACCCATAGACGAACAAAAATTAAAAAATTTAGAGAATATTTTCACATCAAATATGTAATTTTGAAAGATATTTTACTAACGAAGTGAATAAATGAACATTTTTTATTGTCTTCTCCTGCAGCTGAACTCCTTTGAGCAGCTGTGCATCAACTACACCAACGAGAAGCTGCAGCAGCTCTTCAACCACACCATGTTCATCCTGGAGCAGGAGGAGTACCAGCGAGAAGGCATCGAGTGGAACTTTATCGACTTTGGCCTCGACTTGCAGCCGTGCATTGATCTCATCGAAAGACCGGTAATGGTCACCTTGATGGAACAACTACTTTCAAATGCACAACTATTTGTATACGTACAAAGGAGTTCAAAAGTCTATTTTTGGCGGCTAGACCCACCCGCCTGGCGTTCTGGCCCTGCTGGACGAAGAGTGCTGGTTCCCTCGAGCTACAGACCAGTCGTTTGTGGAAAAGCTGACCAGCCAGCAAAGCGGCCATCCCAAATTCTTCAAATCCAAGCAACCGCGCGGCGAGGCCGACTTTTCTATCATCCACTATGCTGGCAAGGTGTCCCTCAACTTCAAAAGAAGGAACCGTCAGACGGTACGATACTGTGTCTTACTGTGTCTTTTTTTTTTTTTCTGGATTCCACACCACTCAGGTGAACTACAAGGCTAATGACTGGTTGGTAAAGAACATGGACCCCCTGAACGACAACGTGGCATCTCTCCTCCACCAGTCGTCTGACCATTTTGTCTCCGAGTTGTGGAAGGAGGGTGAGACTGATGCCCGAATGTCCTTTACATGCATTCAACTTGTGCACTTTTTACCTTTAGAGTATTTTTTGGTAGCTGTTCTCACTCCCTTCACTGTCAGGAAACGGTAGATTATGGCATAAAATCGAGTGTTTCAGTGTTTTTAGAGTGTTTCAGTTGAGCAAAAGAAAAAAAAAAATCATCTGATAACGTGCTTTGTGCAGAGCTTTGATAACAGTCTTGTAGCTCATCATTAATGCGAGAAATGTCTTACCGTTTCTCCACTGTCCGCTTCATGTCCAGTGGACCGCATCATAGGCCTGGATCAGGTGTCGTCATCAAGTGAGAGCAGCGGGCCGGTCACCTTCGGCGCATCGGGTCTGAAGACCAAGAAGGGAATGTTCAGGACCGTGGGCCAGTTGTATAAAGAGTCCCTCGCCAAGCTGATGGCCACACTGAGGAATACCAACCCCAACTTCCTGCGCTGCATCATCCCCAACCATGAGAAGAGGGTGAGACGTCACATAGAATGGATACAAAGCTCTTGCATATGATTTAATTTTGTCATTATGACCCATACACTATAAGTGGTGAAAAACTCTACCGTGGCCCAATCATAAGATTGAGTAGAATCCTTAAAAAGACTTTAAAAAAATCATCCTTAAAACCGTTTTTTCAAAGGTCTTCAAACATATTTGCATGAGTCCTCTGAACAAAACAGACAATCAAAATATTGAACTCATATCTTTTCTCCTGATCTTGTTTTTAGGCTGGCAAGCTGGCACCAGACTTAGTTTTGGACCAGCTAAGGTGCAACGGGGTCCTGGAGGGGATCCGTATCTGCCGGCAAGGCTTCCCTAACCGCATGCCGTTCCAGGAGTTCAAACAGAGGTGAGTGTTGTGTTGCTGCTTCCCACTCATATACGTGCTGCTCACGCCTGCTTGACCGCACGCTAACTGAAATGTATCCTGCAGATACAAGATTCTGACTCCTAATGCTATTCCTCGCACCTTCATGGATGGAAAACAGGCGTCCCAACTTATGGTAAGTCGTTTTTCAACAGTGGTGTCCGGGCCATTGTACATACTGATAGTGTGATACCTGTGTACCACCAATGTAATGATTCCAAATGCAGATTTGAATCTCCTAATTTTTACTCGTCAGATCAAAGCTTTGGAGCTGGATCCCAACATGTTCCGCCTTGGCCAAAGCAAAGTGTTCTTCAGAGCCGGCGTGCTGGCTCAGCTGGAGGAGGACCGAGACTTCAAACTCACAAAAAACCTCATACGCTTCCAAAGTGTAGCCAGAGGCTACCTTGCACGCAAGTACGGAAAGCTAGCAGTGTGTAAACCAGGGCTGTTACATTTGGTAGTTGTGGTTGCCCTCAGGGGGGTGGTTAAAATAAATTAATTTGTCGTGCAAACACAATTATTTGCATTTGTTAATGGCTTTGAGTCCATCTGAAGAACCCCTAAGAGGCTGTCAAAATGGCGCTGGGAGTTGTTTGTACCGCACTATTTATATATTTTTTTAAATGTCTGGTAGCCAGTAGGTGATGCTCTATGTGGGAAGAATAATAAATCACCCGTCATATCATATCACATAAAATGGAGGACTGGATCTTGGAATTTGTATTTGACAGATTAAAATCTGTCCCATATTTCCAACTGACTCTTGAACGGGACGGACCGGGTGGGACAATTTGACTCAAGGAACACTCTCGTGTCCGAAAGGTCTTGAAGCCACACAAATATTTGAACTTCCTGACAATCCTTACCAGTGACGTGGGAAGCAGAACATCCTTGACAGGAATTTGGCGAGTGGCCTTTGGAATGCTGCGAATGGCATGAATAATGGGACACGCGGCCTATTGAGGAACTGGAAATGTCGGTTCATTTGCATTGCCAGTCATCTGTAAGAATGTGCTAAGGCGCGTGTCACTGTTTGAACCGTACTCTGCTGTTATTTAATACAAATGCAAAATACAATTGACAACATTAAATGATGCAATACAGCCCAATATTCGATTGAAGTTTGTACTTGTACTAAACTAAACCATGTAGTCCCTATCACAGATTTGAACCAGTGGTGGGTGGGTCTGGAGCATATCCGTATTAATATCAGCAACCGACCAAAAGTCACACAGAAAAAGCACTTTTCACCTGACTAGCTCCCCAACATGTAGTTGATGTTTTGTTCTCCTCTCAGAGACTTCCAGAAGAAACAGGAGCAGCAGAGCGCTGTGAAGGTGGTGCAGAGGAACTCTCGTGCTTACGTCAAGCTCAAGAACTGGCCGTGGTGGCAGCTTTTCACAAAGGTGCCATATATGATCAATATTAATGCTTTTAAACTTTGTTCAAACAACTACTAGGAAAGGAGTTACTTTGTGAATATTGGAAATTTTGAATCTGATCGAAAGGCCATGATGGACCCCTGTTGTTCAGTCTGTATATGTTACCTTTGGGTTAAATGCTTCCGAACGCCGATGTTGACTATCATAGTTATGCAGATGACTCACAACCGTATTTATCAATGTCCCCAAATGACAGCAGTTCTATTTAACGTATTGTGTCATTCTCTAGAGCAAATTAATTCCTTCAGCTCAACGAAAACAAAACGGAGCTCATTGTTTTTGGCAATAAAGAAAAGAGGATTGCTGTTAAAAAAAAAACAGCTTGAGTCACTGTCACTGACCAAGTTGGAAATCTTGGGGTACTAATAGACTCAGACCTGACCTTCAGCAATCATATTAAATCAATCACTAAAACAATCTTTTACCAGCTGAAAAACATATCCAGACTGAAGGACTGCATGCTTCAAGCAGACCAAGAGAAGCTTATCCATGCCTTTATCTCCAGCAGACTCGATTACTGGAACGGTCTTCTGACTGGACTCTCTCAAAAGAACATGAGACAATTGCAGCTCATTCAGCTCGAGTTCTGACCAAAACAAAGAGAACATATCAGTCCAGTACTTAAGGATTTACACTGGCTCCAAGTCAGCTGTAGAATAGATTTTAAAATTCTGCTACTCGTCTATAAATCACTGAATGGTTTGGGTCCTGAATATATCCCAAGAAATGCTGATTGAGTACAAACCTGGCAGCAGGGCTCTGAGATCGACAGACTTGGGCCAACTAATGGAACCCAGAGTTCGAAGCAAACATGGTGAAGCTGCATTTAGCTATTATGCTGTACACAGATGGAATAGGCTGCCAACAGATGTGAAGTCAGCAGCCCAGATTAAAAACTTTGCTTTTTTCTCCTTTGATTAAGGACTTTTAAACAGCTTTAATTAATCAAGTTTTTTCTTTTTCCCCTTTTAATTATTATTTTTATTATTATTTTAAACTTCGCTAAATGTTTTCAAAGTTTGCTGAATAATGTTTTAATATTGACCATGTGTTTTTTTTAAGTAAATTTTGTAACCTTTTATTTTCTCTTCTTCCTGTTAACTACTGTTTGTTGATGATTATGTGTTGTCTTTCCTTGTGTAAAGCACATTGAAAGTTGCCTTGTGTATGAAATGTGCAATACAAATAAACTTGCCTTGCCTTGCTAGTCTACTGAAACTACTCACCTTGCAAAGTTTTGATTGACACAGTCACAATTTTTCCGTGCTGTAGCTAATAGTCTAGTTGTTTGTGTTATATTTGAATTGTCAACGTTAAAAGTTAAAAGTTTTCCTTACTTTTGCTGCGTGCTTGCCAGGTGAGACCGCTGCTGCAGGTGACCCGGAAGGATGAGGAAATCCAGATGAGAGAATCGGAGCTGCTCAAGGCCAAAGAAAAACTTGCCCGAATGGAGCAGGACTTCACCGACCTGGACAAGAAACACATTCTGGTGAGCCAACGTCAACTTGTTAGCTATTTTTGAACACAGCTTTCTCCCGAATGTCACTCACTTGCTACTCCCCCACCTCATCATCTTGTTAGCTGATGGAGGAAAAAGTGGTGCTAGCCGACCAGCTGCAGGCCAAGGCGGAACTGTTTGCGGAGGCCGAGGAGACGGGGTCTAGGCTGGCCAATCGCAAGCAGGAGCTGGAGGACGTGCTCACCGAGCTGGAGAGCCGCTTGGAGGAGGAGGAGGAGAGGGGCGAGCAGATGACCAATGAAAAGAAGAAAATGCAGCAGAACATTCAGGTGTGGAATCATCATATGGTCTCCATTCATTGCGGATTTTCACCTATTGTTGGTGGGTTTGGAACAATAAAACGGAGGTTCCTTCCAACTTTCTCCCTGTAGGACCTGGAGGAGCAGCTCAAAGAGGAGGAAAGTGCCAGACAGCGCCTCTTGCTGGAGAAGGTCTCCCTGGAGACCAAAGTCAAAAGTCTGGAGAATGACCTTCTGAGTGTATCGGAGCAGAGAGATCGCCTCACCAAGGTTGGTGTCGTACGGAAAACTGTCTTGTCTGTTGGAATAGGTTTTTTTTTTTTTTTTTGCCCGTGCTGTCAATCATGTGCTGTTGAGCAGGAGAAGAAGCAGCTGGAGGAGCGCCTGAACGAGTTGACCGAACACCTCACAGAGGAGGAGGAGAAGAGCAAAAGTCTGAACAAACTCAAGAACAAACAAGAGGCCATCATTGCCAACCTAGAAGGTCAAAATGGAATAAATGTTATTAGATCGTTTGTAATTTTGGTGTGTCCACTACAAGATCTGATTTTATTTTATTTTAAAATTCAGTTTGCGTGTTTTTCCACCACCAACAATATCCGGGGTAATTAAATTCGCCAGGGGTCATCCAAGTACTATCTCAGCAGCAGGGTCTTTTTGAGCCAGGCAGGAACTTTGAGGGGGCGGGCTGCAATGACCAAGGCTGATTGGTTGGGCAAATTTGGGGGTGTTTTTACAACAGCTGGGCTCATCACACTCATAGGTCATCATAACCATTTGAATTAATTAACGAGAACTCAAAAAGATGCTGTGGAAACACAATTATAAATTCCCTGCTGAACATTAGGCGCTTTCACACCGCAGGAACGTATGATGGAACTTCCAAATGTTCCGGGGGAGTTTGTCCAAAGTTTGCGTTCACACACAAAACCAGGTCCGGGTCTGGGGGGGTCGGAACGGTACTTTTTACAACCAAGAACTCCCTTTAGCCGGAACTCAAAGATCTTGGGATTGTTGGTGGAAAAGCAGCTATACACAATTTTGAAGTGTTAAATTTAACTCTATAGGTTTTGAATTGACACTGCCAATAGTCATTGCTTATTACGGTGCACGTGTGTGTTCGGTTCAGATCGTCTCAAGCGTGAGGAGCAGGGTCGCTTGGAGCAGGAAAAGTTGAAGCGCAAGATAGAGACGGAGGCAATGGAAGCGCAAGAGCAGCTATCCGATATGGGCCTCATCTCTGGCGAGCTGAAGGGCACCCTGACCCAGAAGGAAAAAGAAATAACAGCCATGCAGATCCGGTGCGGAACATCGAAACGTGGCAATGAGCACTGAAACAGAACGTCAAAAGGAGATTCTCAGTCAATTAATAAGCTCTCTGTGGAAAAAAAGGTTGGAGGAGGAAGGCGTGCGGCGCTCAGAAGCGCAGAGGTCACTGAGGGAGGCCATGTCGCAGGTGTCCGAGCTGAAGGAGGAAGTGGAGAACGAGCGAGGGATGAGAGAGCGGGCGGAGAATCAGAGGCAAGACCTCAGCGAGAAGCTGGAGGCTTTGAGGACTGAGCTGGATGACACCCTCGACACCACCGCCGCCCAGCAGGAGTTCAGGTAGGACGGATGATGTGAAGTGTTAAAATGTTATACTTGCTCCTTGAATGGATGGTGTTCATGTCGTGTGGCTTTCTGAACTTTTTGGAAGCGCTCTAAGGATGTTAAGACGCGTGAAGACAGAATTGCAATGGGTGTGAGGAAGCAATTGAATGAATGGCCCTTACTAGCTCAGAGGACCTAATGTTAAAAATATTTTTTGGGATGGATAATACAGGTTAGTGTTTCAACATATTTAATGAAACGCATAGTCTAATCGAACAGGTTTCTTAAACAGGGGAGCATATTTTTAGATAAGCTTTCATCTCACCTCTGCGCAGGTCCCGTCGGGAGGCGGAATTAAACGACCTCCAGCGTTGCGTGGAAGATGTGACGCGCCGCCATGAGGCTCAACTGTCCGAGCTCCGAGTCAAGCACAGCGCCGCCATAGACAATCTTCAGGAGCAGCTGGACAACGGCAAGAGGGTGAGAAAACGAAAACAACGCCTCACATGTATGCACGTGAACCCTCGTCCATCACGGAGAATACGTTCAAGATTACAAAAAAATACAAAATTTACATTATTTACACGACAGACACTGTAGGAACAAAGACTATTTCTAGAATCGACCACTTCAAATTCAGTCTTGCCTGTATACAAACTGTAAAACGCTTGCTTAAAAAAATCTGCAAAAGAGTGGTTGCGCCAAAGATGAACCCAGCGGGTTTCACGCCGCGCACAGCGTCACACGTCTCATTGACCTCCGCACTCTCGTTCAGGCGCGTCAGTCGTTGGAGAACGACAAGATACTGCTGGACGAAGAGAAGCAGAGTTTGATTATGGAGCTGAAGGGCCTCCAGGCGAGCCGCACGGAGAGCGACCGAGGACGCAAGCGGGCTGAAAGTCAGCTGCAGGAGCTCAACATGCGCCTCTCTCAGGCCGACCAAGAGAAGGTGGAAAGAGAGGAGAAAGTGCACAAGCTGCAGGTGGGGAAAAGTTGACGCTTTGATTCAAGTCATTTGACCAACGATTGCATCAAATCTTTTCACTCCTGTCTTCTTCCAGAATGAAATTGACTCTCTGTCCAGCAATTTGTCGTCCTTTGACAGCAAATCCCTCCGTCTGTCTAAAGAAGTCAGCAGTCTGGAGAGCCAGCTTCATGATACACAGGTAACACAGGCACACATTTTTTTTTTAATAAACAAAATTCCTCCCCGCCAATCTTTGGCTTTCCACCCTCCAGGAATTTTTGCAGGAGGAGACGCACCAGAAGTTGGCTCTGGCTGCTAGAACACGAGCGCTGGAGGAGGAGAGGAACGGCCTAATGGAGAGACTGGAGGAAGAAGAGGAAAAATCCAGGGAGCTGACCCGGCAGATTCAGACTCAAACTCAGCAGGTTGGCCACACCCACTCGAGCGTGCACATGTTAGCGCTGATCCAAATTGAGCTAAAACATCCAACCAGGCTCTTGAAGCACTTTTCTTTTCTTTTTTTTTTTAAGCACTTTTCTGAAGTCAACATGTTTGACCCGCTCTTTCCTATGTTATTTATCACACACTCACACTTCCTTCCGCTGCAACTCGACAGCTGACCGAGATGCACAAGCAGTCGGAGGAGGTGAACACGGCGGCGGAGAGTAGCGAGGAGTCCTGCAGGAAGCTGCAGAGAGAGCTGGACGGCGCCATCCAGAGGGAGAAGCAGCGAGAGGAGGAGAAGGATCGTGTGGAGAGGCAGCGGGAGCGTCTCAGGAAGGAGAATGAGGACATGACTCTGGCCCTGCAGCGGGAGAAGCAGAAGTGCACAGCTCTCGAGAAGAAGCAGAAGAAGTTCGACCAGGTTCGGAGCAGACCCTCAAAATTCCCCACACGAACCATTTTCTGAACCATCACGCTTCTCCTGCAGTGTCTGGCCGAGGAGAAGGCGGTGAGCACTCGTCTGGCTGAGGAGAAGGACCTAGCAGAAGCTGACAGTCGAGACAAGGAGACGCGTTATCTTGCCTTGTCCAGAGAGCTACTGGTACGTCATTTAATATCAGATTGAAGACCCTTGGCTGGGCTACATTGTGATGACTCATGACCAAGGTTATTTTAGTTCAAGAAAGCTAATGAAAAAAACAAAATTCAAAAAACAATTTTGTTAACGAAATAAAATAAAAACGAAAACTATGAACTACATTTTATGTTTACAAAACTAATTAAAACTATAATTATAATGAAATTGTCAGTTTTAGTCTTTGGAAATTAATTTAATACTTGAGTGTTTGGGGATGATTTTTTTTTAAATGTGATTTTAAGTAGAATTTTATATTAACCGGAATTAGTACGTTTGAAAGTGTGTCACACGTAAGTGTCATGTAGCAGCAGCCAATAGTAAAGCACCTTCAGATGATGTCACTCCTGACTCAGTCGAAATGCAATGCTAAGGAGGTAATTCATTTTACCTTGGTGTTTCATTAAATATTGCGCACAAGTAATACACTTTTTTTTTTTTTATAAAAAAAAAAACCATACTGAAACAAAAACTAAACTAAAATTCTGCATTTTTAAAACAAGTAAAACTAATACAAACTAACAGAACCATCTTAAAAACTAATTAAAACATAACTTTAAAAAACAAAACTCAAAATGAAATAAAAAGTAACTTAAATTAAAATTCCAAAAATCACTGATGACCATAAAAATCTTTTGTGTAGGAAACCCAAGACCAGCGGGACGAGCTGGAGAGATCCAACAAGCAGCTTCGCATGGAAATGGAACAGCTCGTCAACCAGCAGGACGATGTGGGAAAGAACGTGAGACTTGTCGAATTTCTTTCTTACCTTTCTGTCTGATCTCCATCTCAGGTGATTCACCGCTTGTCCTGTGTTCAGGTGCACGAGCTAGAGAGGGCCCGCAGGGCTCTGGAGGCAGAAAATGAGACCCTCCGTATTGAGAAGCAGGATCTGGAGGAGGAGCTGACGGAGGCGGAGAACTCCAAGCTGAGGCTGGAGGTCACCCTGCAGGCGGCCAGGACTCAGTCGGAGAGGGAGATCAGCAACAACGAGGAGAAAGGCGAGGAGAAGAGGAGGGCCCTCTGCAAGCAGGTAGAGATGAGATGAGGCAGAACGTTCAAAACTTTTTTTTTTTTTTTTAACTCCTTCACTCCCAGCCCCAGCCATTTTCACTGTAGTGTTTTCCTGGATTTTGACTGATTTTGCAAGGCCCACAGAATATTGTGTTTTATTGCTATAATAACATGGAACCTACCAAAAGCAAGATGAGAGTCTCTTCTTTTATCAGGATAAAAATACCTATTCCTGTTTCCGCTGTGCTGTAGTTATCATTAGAATATGGCTAGGTTTCATCATTATTCACAAATCTGCTTAGAACTGTGGGGAAAATCAGCTTGTTTAAAATGGCATGGTTGATCTCTATACTCTGCTGCCGCCTGCAGGCCGTTTTTGTAATCACTACCACCGCTTCAACCGTTCTCTGCAGTAGATACCAATTGCATCAAAGCCTTCTCTATTCTCTGGCATAAAAAACAAACAAAAAAAACCCACAAAAAAAACAGCAACATAAAAACGTCTAAATACGTCTTTGGGACTCTTAAAACATTTAAAATAGAACATATTTACACGTTTTGGGAGCTAATGAGTTAATTGGGGCTGATTGTGCTCCTCCCTTGTGTTGTTGACAGGTGCAGGAGCTGGAGCGGCAACTGGAGGAGGAACGCAGTCAGCGCTCCCAGGCCGTGCTAACCAAGAAACAGCTGGAAGCCGAGCTGCTGGACTGCAAGGCTCAGGTGGAAACGTCCAGCCGCAGCAAGGAGGAGGCCGTCAAGAATCTGCGGAAGCTGCAGGTACGGATCACACAACCAAACCTTCATCACCAATAATATGCTTGGTAATAAAACAAATCCGCACGTTTGTCTCAGAATCAACACAAGGAGACGCTCCGAGAGCTGGATGAGGCCAGGATTATGCGAGACGAAGCCATCTCGCAGTCCAAAGACAACGATAAGAAAATCCAATCGCTGACTGTGCAGCTGCAGGGCGAGAGAGAGGCAGCGCAGCAGCAGAACCAGCGCCACAACAAGGAAATGAATGAGATGGAGCAAAACCTCAGGGAAAAGCACCAGCTCATCATCGCCGCCCTGGAGGCCAAGATGAAATCGTTGGAGGAGCAGGTGGAGCAAGAGAGACAGTGAGAGACCGAAACACGTTTTATTTTTTTACGCATTTTTTTTTAAACGTCGTAATAAATAAAAAATATTGGAAAAAAATATCATTTGAATGTATATATTTATAGTACAAATAAAATTAAAAACGTACTGTAATGGTGAATGCCAATCATGAGAATATTATTTCCAAGAAATGAATAAGAAATACTAAAATATAATTGTTTTTGTCTTGCAGGGAGCATGCCATTGCCAACAATATGGTGAGGAAGACAGAGAAGAAACTGAAGGACGTTATGTTGCAGGCTGACGAAGAGAGGAAGCAGGGTGACCAGTACAGAGACCAGGTATGCAAAATTCATACGTTTCATGAAAGAGAAATCACAGAATTCCAGTAAACCTCCGTTTATTCTATGCAATAAAAGGAAATGTTCCTTTAGTTTTGCTAGTTAGTTTGATGCCCTGGACTCGAATTGCTCAACTTGTCATTGCGAATCATCCAGTTAGGACGCTGAGCCCCATCACACAGATGGAACGCAGGGACAGCCGATACAATGAAAACAGCAGAGGCCCCAGAATTGAACCCTGTGGAACACCAAGTGAATTCATATTTCACTTTTTTTTCCTTTTTTTTGGGGTGGGGGGGGGGGGGGGGGGTGGGGGGCTGGGCATAGTATGATGAGATTACATCCATCCATCCATTTTCTTAACCGCTTTTCCTCACAAAGGTCGCGGGGGGTGCTGGAGCCCATCCCAGCTGGCTTCGTGCAATAGGCGGGGTACACCCTGAACTGGTTGCCAGCCAATTTTAGGGCACACAGAGACGAACAAGTGCTCACACTCACAAGCACACCATGTCTTTGGAATGTGGGAGGAGACCGGAGTACCCGGAGAAGATCCACGCGGGCACGGGGAGAACATGCAAACTCCACCCAGGAAGGCCGGAGCCTGGACTCGATCTTGTGTCCTCGGTACTGGGAGGCGGACCTGCTAACCACTCAACCACAGTGCCTCCCACACGACGTACCATCACAACTGTCAGAAGTCAAACACTGAGAGCACCAAATTTCCTGCAGCACTGATAGGCTGTGCAATGTCACGTGATCACCTGCAGCCAATGACGGCCAAGCGGGGGGTATCATCGCTAATCATTTGAGTCGGGTGTGCGTTTTTTTTTTTTTTTTTCCCCTTGATTTTACAAACGGGTCAGTTTGACCCGCAACATAACAGGAGGGTTAAAAAAATGACAAAACGGGAGTTAGCCCAGTGTCTTCAACTGTGGTGTGTCTGCTGCAGCTGAACAAGTCCCTGGTGCGCCAGAGGCAGCTGAAGCGTCAGTTGGAAGAAGCGGAGGAGGAGAACTCGCGTTCCAACGCGCAGAAGAGGAAGCTGCAGCGAGAACTGGAGGAGCTTATGGAAAACGGCCAAATGCGCGAGATCACCGCCCTGCGCAACCAGCCCAGGTACGCGCGCACGATCCTGGTTCCACGCGACATGTATGTGTGTGTGCGCGTTTATTAACAACACCATTTCAGTTCAGTTCACCGTTGGCCTGAATTTTGTTTGGCTTTGCTCTTTTTTTTTTCGTTGCATGCATTTGTGTTCATCTAACACTGTCCCATCTGTCCACGTCACATCAACAACCCTCAGCGTCCCTGAACGCAGAACAGAGCAGTAGGTCATCGTATTTTTTTGTTCTTTGTCCTTTTGAAGTTTTCGCTGTCCATGTCTGTAAATGTGTTGTTGGAGATTAACCCAACACACATTTATTGTTTCCCACTTGGCATATACTGATTTTTTATTTTATTTTTTTTATTAATCTGTGTGTTTTCCTTCTAATACAGTTATGGGAAAATCCCAAAAAAATGACCAGTGGGAAATATATTATTATTCGAACCAAATGCTATTAATTTTCTATTGAGTTTTTGCCAAATGATGCTTCCTGTGTATGAAGTCTAATATCATAGTAAGATTACTGTGTTGGCGCGCAGACGTGCTCCGCTGACGTTGCGCGGACCGCGAGCTCTGGTGGACGACTACTCGTTGGAAAATTTGGATTCCGAGGAGCCGCCTGCCTCCCCCACACCCTCTCTGGGACTGCCCCGAACCCCCACCCCTTCCTCGGAGCACAACCTGGACCACAACCTGTAGGGGGGTGCGCTACAGCGTCAACAACTTACACCAATGATGTACCACACTTTCACATGCATCCAATACTCAGTTATTATTTAGTCAAGGAGTTGCTCAAGGATGTTTGCTTTTTTTCCCCCCACTCAACAAATACAAACAAAAGAGATTTTACTGCATTTTTTAATATATTACAAGTAATCATTAGTGCAGTTTAAATTTTTAAAGGGTGGGCAACCTTTTCTTATCAGGGGCCATTTTGAAATTATGAAAGATAAAAATGTATACTGTATTCCATCATATACTGGACATTCTTCTAATAAAGGCTCCCTCAAACTATATGCCTCGCTTGTTTTTTTACCTGGGGGGGGGGGGCTGTTATTAAACACAGACGGAATGACGTTAACACTGCACACTCATTAGACGCTGTTGCTAACCAAAAGAACAGCACTTACAGCTGTGGTTGAGTGAAACAAAACCCCTGTTATCTCTTTGCAGGAACAGAAATGTACTCATACATTGACATCTGAGGACATATCTTAGTTTAGACTCTAAAAGCACTCTACTGTGAACATAAGAGTAAAGTCCCACCTCACGTGGATGAGTTCAATCTGTTTTGGTTAGTGACCGAAACAGGATTATTTATTTTTTTGTGTTACATAAGCAGAGGTGGATAGAGTAGCCAAAAATTTTACTCAAGTAAGAGTAGCGCTACTTCAAAATAACATTACTCAAGTAAAAGTAAAAAGTAGTCATTAAAAAAATTTACTCAAGTAGAAGTAAAAAAAGGTATTCGCTAAAAAGAATACTCAAGTACTAAGTAACTGCTTGAACAATGTCTGATTTTATTATTTTTTTTAAACAATGTAAATCAGACACAAAAACATTTTGTTGTGAACCCTCTGTTGACACAAAAAAATATCAGGCTATGAGTTTACATGCGAGTAAGCCATTGAAATCACACATTCAGTTCAATTTGCAAAGTTACATTAAGTTAGCTATATTAGAGTAGGATTTCTGATGATTAATGGCTAAAATCTGAGTGTACACCTGAAAATATTGTGGTCATGTTGTGGTATTCTGTAAATACCCATCAGCAGAGCAATTAGAAACTTATACGTTTTAGCCTAAATCTTTTTTTGTTTACATACGCTGCATTGAATAAGAATGGCTTAACGTTGATATGTTTTCTTACCAGGTTTTGGCATTACATGGAGTCAAGTGTTTAGCTGTTCCCAAAACGTCTTTACAGTTAATAATTTGTGACACTCAGTGGCTACCGCCAATTCATGCCTCAGTGTAACGTGTCGTTATCTGTTTCGTTTATGGCAACAGTTGGTGTTTGCGAAAGACTATGTGAAAAGGTCCTTTTCAACACTTAAAACAAATACCTGCCCAAATACAGCAAAAAGGGAATTTAGGTCAAACTTACCGCGATATGTTAACTCAGGTTCGAGGTGGAATTTTTATATGCCAAAATGTCCGTTTGTATCGGCAGACACATAAGCTTATTATATGAGGCCATGGGTGTTCGGCTTCGTCCTCTCCCGCTGCTTTTTCCAAATGCCGCCTGTGGTCATGTGACTGCATTGTTACGTCTGATTGGTAGAATGTTAAGGGAAGGAGTCGTCATGTGCTTATTGTTGCTACGTCTGATTGGTGAAACGCAGTCATGTGGCAGTACCGCTGTTGGCTCTCTAATAAAGATAATGAAAAAAGGAGAAAAAGTAACGACTTTAGTGTGGCCACATATAGCGGAGTAAGAGTAGCGATCCTTCTTCACACATCTACTCAAGTAAAAGTAAAAAGTATTGTGTGGTAAAACTACTCTTAGAAGTACATTTAAAAAAAAAAAAAAGTTACTCAAGTACATGTAACGGAGTAAATGTTAACTCGTTACTACCCACATCTGTACATAACATGTTTCTTCCAATATGTCTTGTAGATTATCACATAAATCAATTTAGTCTTCACCAACATGCAAAAGATATAATACACAATATCACAAACGTGGCATTTAAAATGTTTATTAAAAAAATAGAAAAACTTAAGACTTGAAAAAAAATGGATACATCTATAGGTCAGTCACGTACACATCCTTAATGACACAGCTAGAAGATGGGGATCAGTTTGGTGTATAACGATGTAGCCACTCACTGATTACCTTGGAATAGCTCAATGGGGGAAAAAAAGCTGAAAACAAAAAATGTTTTCAGTACCAGGCTGATTGCATCGGTTTGGTACTCAGGATGCTGGGACAACTTGGCGAAATTTTGTTTAGTTAAGTTAAAGGCTCCACCAAACTCCTGTAACATTGAACAAGTCACATCCCATACCCTAGCTAACGTGCATACATATCCTACATCCTTATATGTATGCAGGTTTGGACATTAAACATATAGACGAGACATAAAACGTTAATGGGCCTCAAACAATTTTATGTTTAGTTAATCTAGCAATACATTAAACTAAAGTGTTTGCTCTGTATTGGGGGGAATTTGGTCTTCCAAGAAGGCAGTGGATAATTTGCTTTGACAGAATTAAAGCAGGTAAAGGCAGAACAAAAGCACTTCGCTGTTCATACGTAGCACCAAATCATTTTGAAAAGACAAAAAAAAAGGAAACACATGGTTAAAAAAAAAAAATCTTTCCACACATCCCCTTCATGGAAAGCCACACAAATAAAAAAATAAAAAAGTGATCAAATTTAGATGATAACTACAAGTGGGAGGGGCTATTTGGACAAACTGTTAGCAAAATTCCAAGTGATTGCAATGGGGTGGGGTGTAGATTAAACATTGAATGTAAGGAGTTGTGTTTTTTTTTTTGGCACATGTCGCTATACCAGCTCCCCCTCGAGGAGGAGGAAGACGAAAACACATTCAATCAAGGCCCTTAAAAATCCAGATATTGCACAGGTCAATGAGGACTTGAGGGGAGGAAAGAAAAAAAATGTGGGGGCGTGGGAGACAAAACACTAAAAAGAAAAAGTAAAACGTGAAATAAATTAAATAAAAGCAACCTACTATTGCACATGAATGCAACAAAATTAAAGTGACAATGTGAACAACAACAACAAAAATTTCCCTCCGTGACCGAACACGAGCGGACAATAAAGTTCCGACACACAAAACAACCGACTCAGTACATTCAAACAAGTCATCACAGTTTAAGCACTTGAGAAAAGGTCCGTTTTTGTGCCATCACACCGAAAACATTGAGTCAGCGTTGTGCTGCATAGCTTAGAAAGGTAGTGTCACTTCAGTCCAAAAGAACTGGAGTCCAAGCTGTAAGAGCGTTGCAAAAGGAATGATTGCGTTCAAGAGTATGAAATTAGTGAAGAAGGGAGCAGGAGAAAAGAAGGAAAACAAAACAAAACAACAACAACAACATCTAAAAGGCCCCAGTGGGAGTTAAAACTGAGAAGGACCAAGGGTAAGGCTTGACGAACCCGTTCACTACTATGGCACATGACTTAGCTTTCTGAGAGGTTTCATGGAAGTGACACTGGTGAGGACCAAATCTGGCTTGTCAACTCAACTCTGGTGCTGGTGCGCTTCCAATGTGGAGGGCGTGTTCTCGAAAAGGCCAAACCTTTGAGGCTCGAACAAGTACAGTTAAGACTTAAGACCACCGTCAAGTAATTGCTTCGTGCTGGCAGAACAGAAGCACAAAATTCAGTACTGGTCAACTTGAAACAAATCGGAGGCCGTCTGAATTGAAGTTCCAAAAAACAAAACAAAACAAAAAAAAAAAAAAACGAGACCGTCTCGACAGTTTGCGACGACCAGAGGAAGGTCTTTTTAAAAGCAGTAGATCATATCAGTGCTTCATCTGCTCTGATTCAGAGCTGGGAGATTGTCCCTTTTCCTGCGTCGCCAGGTGTTGCAGTTGTACTGAAGCTGGTTCCTCAAACCTGCGTCCGCGTTGTGGCCCTGAGGAACAAACCGCCGCTGGGGACTGAAACTGCCTTGGGAGCGGCTCTGACCGCGGAGGCTACCGCTTTGGTTGTGCTTGAAGCCGAATTTGGGAGGCTCAAATGACTCCGGCCGAACGGCAAACGCGTGCTGGTGCTGCCCTCCCATCCGGGCTTGGTGGAGTTGGTGGAGGGGGCTAGGCAAAGGGCTTGTGGAGTTGGAGTGCTGGGAGGCCGCCGTTTGTGCCAGATGCCGGTGCACCATGCTGATCGACGGGAGATTCTCATGGTAGAACTGCCAATCACAGAGCGTTTGGGAGAACGCAGTTAGGTTTTCAAGAAATGGACGCGAGCATTTTTGATTTTGATTCATCGTTGATTTTTTATAAAAAAAATTTTGTTCGTCAAATTTGAACAGCACCCGTTACGTATTAATTCTTTCCAAGCGTCTTCCAAATTTTTGGATCCACTGCTTACTCTCATCGTCCTCTTTTTCTAATCAGTTAATTACTTGCATAATTGAAAAGGGAAAATAAAAAAAATATGACGGTTAAAATAAATAGTAGGGATGTTCAATACCACTTTTTTTTTAAACTGATACCAGTAGTAAATTTCATTTGATTAAAAAAAAAAAAAAAAAAAAAAAAAAAAACACTAAAAAAATATTTTTAAACAAAAAAATAAAAAAAATAAAAAAACAATAAAAAAAAAAAAAAACAGCACAGTCACTCTCCAATAGTGTTAACACTCAAAATAAACCCCCCCCCCCCCCCACACACACACACACAAAAAAAAAATGCTCTTTTAGTTTAGGATTCACAATGTTTAAGTATTTCCAAACCGGTGACGTTTTGGTGAAAAACGCAGACATGCTTGCGGGTTCATCGTTGTCAAAACAGGAAGTGATCCTCATGATTTGCCATGGTGTTAAACTGCTGCAGGATAGCGCCAGCTACAGGCAAGGAGGACTCAACTCAACTTAGAGATTTAAGGTGGTTTATATGCATTGCTGTTATGTACAAAAGCACAATGTTGTGGTTTTGTTTTGTTTTTTTTAAACAATATTGTGATCTTATTTAAATATCGCCAGACAACAATATTGTCATAATTATCGTATTGTGACCTACATATCGTGATGTTTGGATATCGTTACATCCCGTACTTTTGGGTTGACTTCCACTTAAAAATCACAGTTTATTGAGAATTTTTACAAAACAATCTCGGTCTGGTGAAACCAACCTGCGGCGTGGTGTGGATAAAGCCTGCCGGATGTGCAGCCATTTGCATTAGAAAATGAACTGAAGCCAGGTTGAGGGACTGGGGATGGACACCATTAGTGCTTAGAGGAGGATCCGACTCCTAAATGAAACACAGAAATGTTGACTTTCAAGAGTTGTGAGAGTAAAAAAAAACAAACAACAAACTTTGGCCTTACAATGTCACTCCCGGAAGAGGAGGAGGAGGAGCTTGAGCTGGGGGAGGAGGATGAAGAATGGTGCTGGGGACTATTGAGGAAGACTGGAGAGGACGATGAGGAATCAGCGCTGAGGGGAGAGGCCGTGTCCCGCTGATCCTCCACAGAAACCAGCATCAGTCTGGCGAGGTCCTGCTCACACGTGTCCACATCTGGAAACCAACAAAACAGCATTAGCTTTCCGAATGACAAATATGGGCGAGAAGAACCTTTTAAGGGTGAGCATCACTGTGACCACGCAACTCAGAACAGAAGCCAAATAAAACCAAATGTTAAGGATAAATCAACCTGAACTCAAAACGTATTTCTTCCATACAAGACACTAAAGACAGTAAATTATTTTTTTAAATTAACAGCATACCGTGATTCTCCTGGTTGGCATACTGCTTAGCTCCCCACGTCTTAATAGTCCAGTCCCTGTAGGCCAGAACCTCCGGGCAAACTTTGATAATACGACCTAAAGTACTGCATAACAAAAACAGTGGTAGTATTAATTTTTACACACACAGGAGGACTGTCTCGGAAAATTGTGATAAAGTCCATTATTTTCTGCAATGCAATTAAATAAGCAAAAATGCCATACATTCTGGATTAATTACAAATCAACTGAAATATTGCAAGCCTTTTATTGTTTTAATATTGCTGATTATGGCATTTATTTTTTTTACTTGGTCTGAGGAAATATTCTAATATTTTGAGATAGGATATTTGAGTTTTGTTTTTAAGCTGTAAGCCATAATCAGCAATATTAAAATAATCAAAGGCTTGCAATATTTCAGTTTATTTGAAATGCATCCAGAACGTATGGCATGTTTGCTTATTTAATTGCATTACAGAAAATAATGGACTTTATCACAATATTCTAATTTTCTGAGACAGTCCTGTCGACACACACAGGCATGGGCCCATTACCGATTTGAAGTTCACGGTGGTTTTAGAAAGTCAAGATTTCAATAATGCTAAGAATGTCCATCACTGGTAATGAACTTTTCTTTTACAGTCATTTGTTTCTCCTTGACATTTGAGAGCTGTAATTTGAATTCTGTGGTATTTGTGCTTACAGTTGCCATACAGTCAGTATCTAATCTAGGAACACACAAACGAATGGATGCTTACCTTTCAAACTCTTTGTTGGGGTATGCCCGAGCAAGCGGAGACACACCGTGACTCAGTACCATGTAAGCAAAGTCAAACACTTGCTTGACTTGCAAGACTCCATATGAGCTTCGGCCTACGTCATTGCCTGTTGACAGTAAATAATGACATTAACTAATGCAGTCTCATAATATACAAGAACAACAAGTTAAAGTGTCAAATGAGTATAATTTACAGTACAAACGACAGAAAGAGGGAAGAAAAAAAAATTCTAACCTGGTTGTATTGGATCCTCTATACAGAGCATCGATGGCCTGTTCCCGTTCCCCATAGCTTTGAGCATCTCCTCTTTGGATAGGTAGGCCCCCCCATTCACCCGGATGCCCATCTTCATATAGTTGAAGTCGCGCCCGTACAGCTCGAAGAATTCAATCAGCAGGATGCCCAGGTTGATGTTAGCACGCCGCGTGTCAATGCGAGGGTGCAGCTGATCAACAAAACAGAGAAAATTCAATGACGCGACAAAATGCCCTACATCCCCTTGACAGGCAAATAATAGAAGAGGTGCCTTGAAGAGACCAACATGTTTACCATTAGGATGAATTCAACAGCACATTTTCATCCGATTATGATGCACGCCCGTACTCGCATATAGTCTGATCCTTTGCAAGAATTTGAGACCAACTGAGGCTCCACGAATAGCACTGTCTGTCTTATAGTGCCCCCAAGTGGCCAAGGCAGCCACACCAGAGAACATCATAATGGTTATGTAAAAGTTCCAATTCAATGAGTGACCAAAAAAAAAAAAAAAAAAAAAAAAAAAAAAAGTTAAATTCTATTCAGTTATGTAATTGTGCGTTTTTATAAAAAGTACAAAATTGGAGCGTGCTCATTTTTTCCTCATTATAAAAAAAAAAAAAAAAAAAAAAACCCCACCTGACTCTTGCCCCATTCTACGCACTCCAGTCCTTCTCACTACTGTGTCAATTCCTTTTCTTCACAGATAAGAAGATAAGAATGTTTATCATACCATATCATCTTCATCATCTCTCGCATCACAAACCTTGTTCTGCCCAGCTGCATTTCCAATAAATATCACAATACAAACAACCACAGGGTGAATATTTCAAATACCCCATTTGCATAAGACATCTGTTCTAGCTACCACCATTATGCATGACCATGCAGCTGAACAGAAAAAAAAACCAAAACAAAAATCAATGAAGGCAACAGACTCTATATATCAAGCACACACATATGTTGCTTCCAGCACGCCTGCACCTCGCGCAGGGCAAAACGTGATGAGCAACTCGCAGACCTCAAAGCTCTAAACATTGCGGAGCAGGAAAGTCAACAAGTTGACGAGACTGTACATCTCCAAGAGCTGGGCTCCAGGCTAAACATTTTAGGGGCACAAGCAGAAATTTTAGAGCCATGCACTGTAAAGAGGCATAAATGAAATACTGTTATTCATTTTTCCTTTCAGTTTTGCAGTGTTTGCAGGCATTCTCAGTTGACAGCAATTGGGATGTACACGACAAAATGGCTGCCCCCTGAGATTTATACAAACAGCTGGATTATTTTTTTTTTTGCTTAATTCACAATTACACCAACACAAATATTAATCAGAATACCATGTTTAGACTAGTTGGGGGTGCATAGGACACATGAAAGAAATGTTTCGACTCGACTTTCCCTTTAAAGATCCTGCGCAAAGACTGACAACAATGTGCCACAGTACTGAATTGATGAATGCAGCGAGATCTAAGTCGAGTGACACACGTGGGCATTTTGGCAGAATCGGCCCTACCTAACCCACTACATAAGTACTACTACTCCTGAGCGTCTCCATTCCATCACGGGCTATGAAGCCGAAATTGTGATTTACTTAGCAATAATTATTATGATCCATTTCTACTACTACAGCATGCAGTTACCTAAATACTACCCATGCCTACCCAAAAAGGGTTAGTGTTAGAAAGTTACTCGCACTGAATGTAGAGAATCCACTGGAAAGGTTTAGAATATTGCTAACAACAAAAAAGCATATGCAGACAAGTCTAAGAGGGAAAAGTGAAAAGCAACGAGCTGGCCCTTCACTGGGTTTCACCCGTCTTTCGATCGGGACAATTTGCAATGCAAAAGGAAGCCAGAGAAAGTCAATGCAAGAACAGAGTACACAACTTCACAATGTTGTTCCAAATACATGAATGCATTTTTTTGGGGGGGTATTATTATTGAAGAATTTAAATGCTCATGGAGGTATGAAAGTGTACCTGCAGGAAACTGATAGCCATCAGTATGAGACTGTAAGAGCTGATGCCTCCAGTAAAGACTTCATTTAGATCCCTCTGGAGTAGGAACTGTTTCAGTACGAAGATCAGGGGCGGGAGAACCGTGTATTTCTGAAAAATCAACAAAATTAATTAAAAAAATTTTTTTGGAGTGGACACTGCTCGGAGGTGTGAAATCTTACTTTTAAGTAGCTTTTAATGAAGTGTGCTGCTTTAACAGCAGTCTCCACATTAAAGCTAATATCAATTTTAACCTCCGTTTGATGGTCCGTGAGCTTGATGATGGGCACCTGGAGGGGGACAAAGAGACAGCTGGAATCAGTGTACAAACATTCACAGCAATCGGCCAAACGTATCCAAAGACCAAACAAAAACGTCAGAGACGCCTCGGAGTGACTCACTGAAGCTTTGTCGAGAACTTTAATGGGATATGGGCCCGACACGTTGTGTCTCTTCAGTGCTTGCTCGAGTTCCTGCAGCGGGGGGTGGTCCCACTTTCCAAACACCACCAGGTCGATATCACTGACAACACAAGCAGAATGTATGAGCTCATTTATCGAAGTTACACCGCCTAGACAAAAATCCTTCAATTGCGAAAATGCGCACTGATATCCAATAGTTGAGCATTATCAAGAGGTAATTACAATTAATTAAGAATACATTGAGTTTGATTATTTTGCCGTATGAAAAAAAAAATGCAATTCTTTCATTAGATATGTCATTTCTCTAGCTACATGTTAAATATCGCAATAATATCGACAGCCATATTAAGCAACTATATTGTTTTTCCAATATTGTGCAGACCTAGTAAAATGTACCCCAACTATGGTTGAACATATTTTATATTCCACAGCATATTCTTAAAATAGTAACAGATTGGATGGGAAGCACTTGCTAAGATTAAGCCAAAGCAACGGGTAAAAAAAAAATAAAAATCAATAGAAACAATGTCTTGCCAAACAGCAAGTTTGCTCTTTCAATCAATAATAACACAAAAAAATGTTTCCTTACTTCCAAAATGCTAACATCACAAGACAGAAAGTGAATGAATGTACAAACGTGAACGCTACCTGGTTGGAAGATAGAGACCTGTGCTGAAGCTGCCAAATATCTCCACCTAGAGAACACGGTGAAGCAATCTTACATTTGTGTTGTACATGATACAACCAGGCAATTTTTTAATCGCCATTTGAAAAGAGAGAGAAAAACAAAAATATTCCAAAGAGATTATTCTACTACACAGCCTATTCAGCAACCAACACACATGCAGTGATAAATAGCAAAGCCAAACAGGCAGAAGATATATTTCCATCAGCACTGACCATGTGGGTTGACTGAGCAGTGGCAAGAAGCCAAATAAACACATTCGGGCATCCCACCTATTGGGTACTATAAACCACGTTGATACAAAATAATAATAATAATAATAATTTGAGTTGCACTGAAATTGGTCGTCATTTAAGTTGAAAGTGAGAGATTCACCTGGTTGATAAACGGTATGAAAAGACTGAAGAGGTCAAACTTCAACTCAACTCATTTGTGTGCCCAAAGTAAGATCTTCCAACGCTCACCTGAGCCGTGGGCCACAGTTCCTTTATGACATTCTCGATCCTGTTGACAACATCTCGTCTCATGGCCTCCTCCTCTGGACGTGGCGACATGAAGTTGAAGAAGTCAACTATCTCTTCATGGAGACTGTGTGGTTGCGAAGGAACAATTATTATTCAGTCCATTTAAATAATAAACCGTTGCTTGAATTTGTTAAAAACAACAACAGCAACAAAATACTGTATTACAATAGGATAGACCTTATACCAGAAAATGGATCTTGAATGTTGTTTTACAGACTAGAAGTGAAAAGTGGGAAATGGAGATAAATGAATGGTGTTAAAACGCAATACAATTAAGCTTGGCTTAGCATAAACTAAATTATCTTTATTTGCCACTTTTTATGAAGACAAATATTTTTGTAAAAAAACAAAACAAAAAACCTTTATGTGCATGTAGAAAATATCCATATAAACTCAATTTATTAGGGGGAGTTATCAGGGGCAATAAGGATGCGAGTATCACAACAACCCCACAAGTAAGCAATGAACCTCCCAACTTTTTATTTCACTTTAATTGCGTGACGTTGACTACATTCCACAGGCCACTAAAAAACAATTTGGTATGGACAAATGACCCCAGGCAGTCGTTTGGATGTCACAGTAATAAATATTAAATGGATACATTTGCCAGCTGTAATTAAAAGTGAGAACAGTCGGAGACCGGTGCTAGTTGAAACACAGGTTAAGTTGTCACGTTGCATTTTTTTTTCTCCAGCACAACGAAAAAGTAGAATACTAGCTTTCTTCGTATATATGGTAAGGGGTTGTGTACTGTCTGAGAAGAGATTAGCACATTGTGAGCTGACATGAGTGCCAGTTTTTTTGTTTTGCACAACCCAGAGTAAAAATGTTCAACTCTATATATATTTTTTTTAAAAAAACATGCGTCGTACATAGACAAATTCTGGCAACAAATCATGTGGACTCGTTAGGAGGAGAGATTCAGGCATCTTGTCATGCCTCAGTCACTGCTCTGTTTTAAGCTAACTTGAAACTAGAGCAAGTATTAGCCAACACTGTAGTTTGGGGCAACTTGTCTCAGTCATTTTGGGGTTTGTTGTCAGAAATGCAAAGAATAGGCCAATGAAAAACACACCTCTGGCAACTGTTTACTTATGCCAGAATTGTTCTTCCGATGATGAGGCGGAAGAGTGAGGAAATTAGTTTGCTAGGTTTTGTTTCATTGTTTAAAAAAAAAAGGATTTTCCAGTAGTTGGAACTACAGTATGTCCACGTCATCACTGGTTTAAGTTTCATGATGAACCATCCATCCATTGCTTTCTTTTTTTCCAATACAATTTAATGTAAAATTTCCAGTATAAGGGAAGCAAATCAGGCATTTGAGGCTATGACCTATATGCAAGCATTTACAAGGACTTTAATCTATTTCATAATATTTGATGGTAAATTTTCAAGATTAAAAGACAAACAATTTCTCTGGCTGGAAACACAAACAAACAAAAAACTGGAGAACAAGGATAATTTTGTCCTTGTTTTATTAGTTGCAAAATCCAATGTGACATCTTACCCCATATAGTGTGACAACTTACCCATTGGCAGGGCAACATGTCACATGTTCATTCATTCTATTTGATGGCTTATAACACTGCACTGACACAGAGTACGAAAATGGCATGAATACAAAAAATATATACCCAAGACTTTGGTCTTTCCTCTGGTATGCGTTTTGTTTATGATATATGATGTATTGATTCAAAAAAAAAAATACAAGTATAAAAAGTGATACAGCTAGCCCCAGTCTCCCTAAATTTGTAAGCCATTAAAGTTCAATTACTCTTTGATTTAACTACAAGGCACGTGAACAAATCAAAATTGAAACAGTTGAAGTAACTAAATGAATCCAGACTACTGGTCTCGAATGAGGGACCTTGTGACTGCTGTGATCTACTACGTACCCATTGACCCCAGGACTGTATCGTCTCGTCTTCCAGATGCTGCAGGAAGAGTCTGCGTGCTGTCGACCCAGCAACGGGTTGACGCCGTGGAACGAGTTGGCTCGGTTCAGATACCTCCTGCGGGCCGACGTCTGATGATAATGGCGCTGCTTGTTCCCGTGTTGGTTCTTCATCCTGGCGGGGGTGTGGCCGCCAGATTGTTGCGTGCTGCGACAATGTTGGGGAGCAGCATGGAGAGGCAGAAGAGGAGGAGGAGGAGGAGGAGGAGGAGGCGGCGGAGGAGGAGGCGGCGGCGGGGGGTGTTGCTGCCGCCTCCCGTCGTTCTCGTCCGGCTCGCGTTCGCCGTAGTGTAAAAACCTGCTCGCCTCTTCGGCGATGTTTAAATTGTCTATTTGGAGAGACGAGCCGGAGGGAGACGAGCTCTCGGTCTCCGAGTCCAGAGAGGAGGAAGACGGCGACAAGGAGCCCTTCCTCCGGGCGCTCCCCCTCTCCACACCGCCGTCTCGCTTCGATAGTTTCCCGATAACAGCACCGAGCGGCGGCGGCGGAGCCGGAGTAATACTTTTACCGTATTCGCCGTTGGAGTCCGTAGAGATTGCGTTTAACGGTACATTGTTGCGTTGGTACTGAATGTGGTTGTCGGTTCCGGAATTTTTGGCGAATCCCTGAGACGTTTCCCAAATTTGCATCCATAACGAATTGGCAGGTCCCTTCTGCTCTGGCTGGATCCAAGCGGTCCTGGGATCCATTGGACTCGAGTTTGACCGACAACCTCTCAACGGGAAAATTGCAAGCAAGTGGGCAAATTGAACACTTTGTACTCAAGCAAACAAATGATTGCCTACCGCTGTGGGTTGCTTGTTGTCCTTGAAGCGCTTCATGTCCCGAGACTGATGTGGTTGTTAAAAATCGGCTTGCCCAACTCCGTTCCCCATGTAACCCAGCAAAAATGGCGCACCCAGCAGCACTCTCCGCCATCTGCGCATGTGTGGGGATTTAAATCTTTGAACACACCTCTCAGCACCGCCAGATGCATCAAGCTAATGGACGTTATACCGGAAGTTTACGCCGTAATCGGGATTTATTTATTTTTTTTGTAATCGAAAAAGGTTTGCGCTTACCATACGTTTAAACTTTTATTTTAATAAAAATAAATAAATACAACTAAATATGAATGATTTCCGTGTGGTATGAGAGGGAAAACCAGTTTTTTCCCCCCCAAGATGTCTCGACTTTAAATGTAATTGTATCGCACAAGAATCCATTTTAACATTAAAAAAAAAATGTTAGTATCTTTAATTCCTCCCATCTATAAATAATTGTTCTAAAAAGTGGGTACCGTAAAACATACTTACACAAAAATAATTACAATTCAGAAAAAGGCAAGCAGAATATTAGCACCCCTTTTACAGCTCCTTGTAAAACTACTGTGGGCACTTAGATTTTCTGTATGGACTAAAGCAAGTCCATTTCTGCTTCTGTATGAGACTATATGCACCTCTTGCACACATGATATTAAAGCAGCCGCTTAAATAGGCGATGAAGGAAGTCGGCTATGTTCATGCTTACCATGGTGCAAATGGTTGGGTCAGGGGGCTTTACTCAGTGAAAACACCAAAGAGCCATAAGTGATAACCTTACACACAAGCCTTAAGATGTCAAAACAGAGACTCTATTGCATGTGTAACTTTAATAGTAAAAAATATATAATCTCTGAAACTGTTCAGAAATTTACTGTTGGTGTGTTTTCATAGACAAAACTTACATGCTACATTTTCAACCTCCTCACAGTACATCAACATTATTAGCAATCTAAAATATTGCCTCAGCACAAATGGCGGTGTCTGTTAAACAAGATGTGAATAGTTAAAATATTTCATCAGAAATAATGGAAAATTCAATGTTTGTTTCACTAATGTTCCTTGTTCCCGTCTAAAAAAAAAGAAAAAGAAAAGAGATGCACATTTAAAAAACACAAACAAATAAAAAAAGCTTCAAATTTGTACAATGTCCAAACAATTGGACAGGGAAACAGCTGAACATTGTAAAGCATGAACCAGTACTGTAAATGTGCAAGATGATTGCTCTCCCGATATAATTTGAAATAAATTACAGTATGTAGATTTGTAGTTTTTTTTTTTAAATGAGCACAGCCTATGATGTAAACAACCAGAGAGGTCTTTGTGAACCATGCATCGCTCATTTCTTGACCTGTCTGCAGATGGAGGCCAGCTGGAAAATGTAGCTTGTGACGGCAGAGGGCACACTTTGTGATGCGTCTCCTCGCCATGCTGCAAGTGCATCCAGGGCTTCTTTGGGGTTGCTTGGTGACAAGTCCACTATGCAGTATATGGCTGATAACTGCACTTCCCATGGTACACCTGGCCATGAAAAAAAACATTGTGAAATTTAGAAGTATTACGTCATCATGAAAATCCACATTATGCTTTATTTGGTTGTTGTGTATAAATGTAGCTTTTTGCTCTTGTGTTTCATACCTTCACTCTGGCTGTGCCTGCCAAAGGTATTGATGACATTTGTCACAGTTAACAATGAAGAAATGTTCTTCTCCTTGATTCCCACCTGACCTAGGAGTCCTGTTTTTTTTTGTTTTTTTTTAATCATAAAGAAAATATAACACTTATTTGCAACATTGTTGATGGTGGAAAAAATGTTGACAACTAACCAATTAGCCGGAGGACAGTTGCCACTGTCGCATCAGAGATTGGTACTTGTTGGTCTCGGGGCTGCGACACCCAAGTGTTCATCAGTGGCCACAACTCTTTACTGTTGGAGCATAGACGGATTATTTACACCACATCGCGACACAAAACATCACGTAAAAATGTAAAGTACAGTTACAGAGTGGTGCATTTAAATACCTCAAGATATTGTCATAGCTCCACTTCCATGACTTTTGTGCACAAAGGAGATGCAAAGTGAAGACCTGTTCCCAAGCCTCCGTTCCCAGATCGGTGCCGTATCGACTGTGTTTCAAGAATGACAGCTTAATACCTGACCTTACCTGTGACAGTGCACTAGAGATCAGAATGTCAATATCGCAGGGAGGGTTCTGTAGGGACACACGGAGATTCGGTTTTTAGAAGGTCTCGTCAATTTCACCCAAAACAAAATGACTAACATGATTGAGTAAAAGAAAACTTTAAAAAAAAAATTGGAATAAAACTTATACAAATTACTCACTATCCACCACAGAAATACAACACATAACATTGTTTGACAATCACAAGTGAGCATTACTGTATTTTGTTTTTGCCTTTTTTTAAATATATATTTTTAATATACAGTCAAACCTCGGTTTTCGAACATAATCTGTTCCAGAAGGCTGTTCTAAAAGCAATTTGTTCGAAATCCAAAACAATTTTTCCCATTATAATTAATGTAAATAATTTAATCCGTTCCAAGTCTAAAAAAAACTTTTTCCAAGTTTTTTTTTTTTTTACTAGTTTACACCATAAACTGCACTGTATACTGTTTACCATAAGTAGAAATAGACACTGTTTTAGATATCCTATCTAAAATGATGAAAAAACAAAATGCAAACATTTCTTTTTTTAAATTCAATATTTCTGCTCCAAACGAACTTTGAACACGAATGTGCTACGGAGAGAGACGATTTTTTTTGGACGAGTTCTGAGACATAAAATTCTCAAATTTTCTGGTTGAAAACTGATTTGGTTGAGAACAGAAGGGTTCGAAAACCCAGGTTTGACTGTATATGTAATTAGGGTTTCGTTTAATGCCATCTTTTACCTTTTCCCATCCGAGGTATGCTGACAGGCACTTTGAGAGCTCTTGTGTTGCTTTAAGTTTCGTGACTGTGTGTACAGCTTGGCACAGAATGCTGCTGTGAGACAAAACAGTGGGCCATGTTGTCACCATAAACAAAATCAGCTTGGCCGCATTGGGGAAATCTGCAACAGGAAATACAGGATATTAAAATGCATGGACCCAATTGTTGAAGCGGTGCCAAACATGGTCAAATGTAGCCCGGATAAAGCTTTGCTTATTTTCAATGTAACATATTAAATTACAAATGTGTGCATGCATACATGCAGCCCAACATAATGCATGATGTTGAATTCTAAAAAAAAATAATAATAAAATGATGAATACCCCTAACCTTCAACTAGCAAGCTGTAAGCCAGGATATGAGCCTTTTCAAAGTCTCTCTCCTGTCGACAGATGGCTGTGTAGACTCTGCAGAGGGCCTGCGCATATTTCTCGCACATGTCCCTCTTTTCTGTTTTCAGTTTGTTCAAGATGGATGACTTCATATCATCTGCCTTCACGTGAAGAAAAAAACAAAAACAAACAATCACTAGTTAACAGCCACACAGAACAGTAAGAATTTGTCGTCACATAGCGGATAAAGTACTGTACTCTGAATAAATAACATTTCCTTGTAGGTAATTAAGGAGAAAAGGAAGAACATTCATGGAATGGGCTGCTATTTGTATAGCACTTTTTTTTTTTTAAGCTATAGTGCCCAAAGTGCTTTACATAGCCTCACATTCACTCATTCACACACACACACACACACACACACACGACCACTCTACCACTGAGCCACGCCACCCGTAGTGAGTTGTAGAAGAAAAGTTTTTGTTCAATTTGTTCTATCAAATAGAATAGATTGTTAGTAGAGACAAACATATTAACTCATTCACTCCCAGCCATTTTCACATTTCGCAGTCCCGTTCACTCCCGGCTGTTTTACTGGATTTTGACTTATTTTGCAAGGCCCACAGAATATTGTGTTCTATTGCTATAAAAGTATGGAACCTATCAAAAGAAAGATTAAAGTCTCTTCTTTCATCAGGAAAAAAAAGTATGTTTCTATCTGTTTCCGTTTTGCATCAATTAGCATTAGAAGAGAGCTAAGTTTCATCAGTTTTCACAAATCTATTTCAAATTGTAAGTAATTGAGCTTTTTTTCTAGATGGCCCTGATTGATCTCCTTTGCTCTGCTGCCACCTGCTGGCCGTTTGTGTAATAACCATTTCTGCAACCGTTCTTTGCAGTTGAGAGGCTGCATCAAAGCCTTCTGTATGCTCTAGCATAAAAAACAAAAACAACAAAAACGTATAAATACGTCTTTGGGACACTTAGAACATAAAAAACGTATTTATACGTTATGGGAGTAAATGAGTTAATCAAACTGTTAAAAACATACATACAATTACAAGGGTCAAATGGCTGACATTTTCTAAGCCATAAATAATGAATAAAGATACTAACCAAGCTACTCCGAGAAATCTCAGAAATGACTTCTTTCTCCTCATCTCTCAGCACAGGTTTTGTGGGCAGGTTACCAACATGTATGTGGCTCTGGATCACAGGCAGCACATCGAAGGCCTGATGTTCGATCCTCTTCAAAAGGTGGACTATATCTCTTTTCTCAACGGGTTCTTCCTCCAAGACCGTTTCCTCATTTTTGACCGGTTTGAGCGTCGGGGTTTGAAGCGATGCGGAATCATTCGTCAAAGAGGCGAGCGCTGCTTGGCTGCCATCTGGAGAGCTGCCATCGAGCCTGAGAGATTTTCTTTTTCTAAGCTGAGGCAATTCTGTGGCGAGTCGTTTCCCTCCCCTCATTTCAGTCTCGGTGAAGGCAGTGGCGGTGGAAGTGACTGATGTAAAACTGGACTGACTGACAGTTGATGGCGGCGAGGCCACACTTTCTGAAGAACTGATGCTAAGGTTCCCTCGAAGAATGTTCAATGTGCGAGCGCGTGCCGACAGTTCCGGGTACATGCTATCCAGAATCCTCATGGAGTTTTCCTGATGTTGACAAGGGGCTGTGGAAGGTGTGGAATTGAATGCAGCAGGCAGGCGACCTGGGACGGGGACCGCATGTTTTGGGGTAGCAGAACCAAACTGAAGAGGTGATAAGGGGACTCCGTTTGGAGATGAACACACTGCCTGACTGGTGGGAGTCGTGGAAGGAGAGGCTAATAATCTCTTCATTGGGGATGGGAAGGAAAGCTTTCCAATGGCATGCCTTGGATCGATTGGTCTGCCTGCTTTTGGAGGTGTCCTCAGGGGAGTGATAACAGGAGGGAGCGGTGGACCCATTTCACTGCGAACGTCACACATGGACTCCAACGGCCGAATGGGTTCTGCAGTTTCACTTGTCCCCAGGAGAGCTGTGGACGCGCCATTTATGATCATATCACGGTTTTCGTCGGCAGCAGAAGTCTCTGATTGTTCTTGTCCATTGTGTGCGACTGTTTGTCCATCACAAGGTTCGTCACGAGGCAAATCCTTGACAGCACCTGCTTCCACAACACCTTCATCATGTAAACCTTTCGGCGTTTGCTTTGTTGAAAGGTGTTTGCTCTTCACTTCAGGATGATCCAGATCAGATCCATTTTGGTTCACATTGGGTGATAAACAAGACCGACTCAAATGACTGCACAGCAAATGCAAATTTCCTTTCAAAGCTTTACTTTCAAAGTTGACATTTGTGTTTGGAGGAGTTTTTTCTCTTACGGCATCATTATGAAGACTGGTCGTTGGATCTACTGCAACACAAAGTACCTGGTTGGCAATGGTTCCACCTTCAATATTAATCTTTGAAAGAGGTGGTATATTGCTACTAGTGTCTGATGGAGGTGTTCGTACAGTTTCCTGGGCGTTTTGCGCTTGTTTGTCTGCGAGACAGACTCCGTCACTTTCTTTGAGATCTTCACTTTCTGTGTTGGTGATGCGACAATTCATGTCACGGCTTGATGTGCACGGGTCATCATCGTGATGCTCTGCAGTCTTTTGCGGATTTAAGTCTACAACATCGTGAGTTTCTGGCACCGAGTGACTTGGATCTTTAGTGTCGTTTTCCTTTTCAGACACACGCTCCTTATTTAAATCATCGTTGGTTGAGGAGGTAATTGACTGTACAGCCAATACTTCCACACTGACTGGAGTGTTTGCTGTTGGGGATTCACCAGAGACATTGTTCCTATCTTTCGCTGCAATAGCAGACTCGTCTTTAATTGGCTCTCCTTCAGCTTGTGCCTGTGATTCTGTAGAGTTACAGGGTTCCGTTTCTTGAGGTTCTGCACAGCACGGTTCATTATTATTCGTACTTGCTGGAGCATCCTCAACTGAAACGACTGATGCGGAAAATGATACCAATTGCTCCACGGTGTTCTGCTCAATCTGCATTTCCTCGTCATTTGTGTTGGGTCTTCCATCCTCCAGTTCTGTAGTGACACTCGATATGTGCGCATTGGAGGTGCGTTCCATTTCATGTGTTGTAGTATTAGACGAACCAACACTTTCCCTAGGCGGTGTTGAAAGCGCTTTTGGAGAAGGGTGCGTGTTGGCTGTAGTGTGCTGAAACTCCTTTTCATTAAGACAGTGATCGGGTCGTTCTGTATCTCTTTCATCTGTCTCCATTGACTCTGTTTCGTTCTCCTGAAAGGAATGAAAAACATTTTAACAATCAATGACCAAGAAAAGCATAACCTGTTTTTTTCCGTGTGTGCAAAAGCAAAACTGCAAGAAACATAACAATTACGTAACATCTTACAGAGAGTGGTGATAGACAGGGAGGCAGAGGCTTGAACCATTCCAATATCTCATCTGGGTTGGGCGTGTCAGAAGCTTCCCTTGGTTTGACTTGTTTGGACAGGTGATTGTTGTTTGTTGGAAAGGGTTCTTGCTCTAGTTTTGTGCTCTTTGATAGCGGAGATGTTTGTTTCTTCGTTTGCTGTACACGCGGAGATGTTTTCGACTGCGTGTTGGTGGATTTTTTCTGGGTGGGTGATCTCAGGTTATCACT